>NC_071400.1:74506443-74817269 GCF_022682495.2 Desmodus rotundus
CACTCCAACACTAGAGAATGCTCTTCAATGGAGAGGGGTGGGTGGTTGCCGTGAGAAGCCATATGAGGACATATGGGCAGGACACCATCAATGTCAATCACACATATAAATTGATTTTATTATTTTTAGTTTTTTATTATGACAAATGTTAGACATAAAAAACTTAACAGACAAGTATAATAACCCCATGTACCCATGCTTGGCTACAAAAATTATTAACATTCTTCCCTTCTTGTTTTATATCTACTTATGAACTGATTTTTATAGGTTGCAGGAAATATGGTAAGAAAAGGAAGGCAAACCTCTAGGTAAAACAGATAGTTTATCAATGGCACGATGAAAGCAGGAAATATGTGGGCAGCACTCTTTCACTTGTGTGTCATGGGTATGATGGAGAAATGGAGCTTGAGTGGACTGGGACCAGCCTTGAAGAACCTTGGTTAGCATGCTAAGAAGGGAATAGAGAGATATTTTTTCTGTCAGGTTGTTTTGTTGATGAGTAGCCCAGTAATCTAGCTTAGGTTCCCCAGTAGCATATGGTTGTTATTTGGAAGGTGGTTGTAGGAAACATCAGCAGTGGAGTACAAAAGTGAGACAGGGAAGGAAAGGCAGAAATAAATGGTGTTATCAAGCATATTCCCACTGTGGGCAACTGACAGTCCTATGGGGACCTATGAGAGATGGCAGGAGACACACAGCTCAGACTTATCTCAACTGAGGGACAAGGAGCTGGGGACACTTATCCAGCTGCTTCCCTTCCGTTGTTGCTTGAGGGTTATTTTCTGGGGGTACTGATTCCTTGGCTTTTTCAACTTGTGGTTCTGGAAAAAACCCTCAGAAGTCCACCGAAACACACCAAATTAGAAAGTCTATAGTCATACAGATGAGGTGCCAACAGCCTCTCCTTCACTGAAGTTAGCTGGAGTTAATAGTAGATGGGGAGTCAGATAGATTGGGACAAGGAGGCTCAGGAGACAGGGACACACAAGGGGCCTTTGGCTGTGGTCCAGGTAGGAAGCAATGGAGATCTGAACTGGGAGTGTGGGGAGGAAGAAGAAGCAACAGATGGGGGAGAGAGAGATTGGGGAGGCATCATTAACAGTATTTGGCAACTGATCTTGCATGTATGCACACAGGAGGCAAATTTACAGAGACAGATTCTAAACAATGCTCAACCATTTAAAAACTTTTTGGTAAAGCAATCACATCATCAACAGTCCTGCAGGGTCTCTTTCAATTTGGCAGCTCAGCCAGGCACTCAAAGGAAGATGATGTAACTGAGAAGTCAGCATCTTCTTAGGTGTGGCCACAGGCCCAGATCATTCCAGATTGTTCCAAGCCCTGCTGCAGCAGGTGGAGCAGTGATAGCAGCACTGGGTAATGAGTCAGCAGGTGCAAGAGCAGATCCTTGTTCCTCCACTGTGTGACCTGCAGCAAGTCACTGGACCTCAGTTTCTTTAGCTATAAAATGGGAAAAATTGTACATGCCTTCCACCACTAATTATTTCTTGTGAGGACCCAAGATGTATATGTGTCAGTTTGGCTCTTTTGATTGTTCTGGCAACTGCATGTCTCTTCAACACCTTCAGACCAAGGAATTTGGAGACCACCATGGCCTCAAAACTCCTACCTCTCCCACCGCAGTGACTTTGCCTACACATCTTTGCTTTTCTGCTACTGCTAAAAAGAACTGAGTTTCTCAGTGTCAGGACCTTGCTCACATCCCTCCAATCTTTCAGTATACCTGCATGTCCAGACCTGAGAGCTTCCCCTCCACCTCAGAAGGCAGCTCTGCTTGTGTGGAACATCCAGAAAGGTCTGTACTCTCCTGGGGCCTGAAGGAAGAGGCCAGTCAGTCAAGACCTTCCTGATTGCACAGAGTAGGCTTTTTTGTTCACCATTATGTCCCAGGGCCTGGCACTGCACCAATCCCACAGCATAGCCTCAGTGAATATCTGCTGGTTGTTTGAATGGACATTGGACCTCTGGCCACTTGGCAGAGCCATACAAAACTTGGGTATATGGACAGGATATCAGGTTAGAGCCATAGGGGACTGAATATGAGGGGAGAGGTATGCTGAGAGGTGAGCTAAGCCCTGGAGAAGCTGAAGGACCAAATCCATGTGGGGCCATGTTGATTAAGGGCTAGTCACATCAGCACTGAATTGGGGCATGTCTATGGAGTTGGTGGGGCAGTTTAGCAGCAGAGAACTCTTTGCTTCTGTTGATATGCCTAGGGGAATAAGGGTCAGAGAGCCCTCTAGTAGGAAGGGAAAGGAGAAAATCGGGGCTAGGGGTAGACAGCCCCAGTTGGTCTTTTATTAGTTTCCCAGGGTGCTGTAATAAAGTACTATATAAACTGATGGTTTAAAAACAACAGAAATTGATTCACTCACAGTTCTAGAGGCTGGAAGTCTGAAATCCAGGTGTTGGCAGGGTTGTTTTTTTCCTGTAGACTCTAAGGTAGACTTCATTCCATGCTTCTGGTGACTGTTGACAGTCCTTCGTATCCCTTGGTTTATAGACACATAATTCCAATCTCTGCCTCTGTCTTCATGTCACCTCCCTTCTTTTTGTCTTTCCCCCTCCCTTAGCTTATAAGAACACTTGTCATTGGATTTAGGGCCTACTCCAATCCAGTATGATCTCATTCTGAGATTCTTAACTTGTTTAGATCTACAAAGACCCTTTTTCCAAATAGGCTGCTTCCACAGGTTCTGAATGAACATATCTTTTTGGGGGAGTACCATTCAATCTACTATAGTCTTTGATGTTGGCCTCTTTGAACTTACACTGAGACTTATGGAGAGATTGGTTGCAGGTTGATGGTAGAAAGCTGGTCTCCTGAATGTTTTGCTTGTGCCAAGCAGAACACCAATGGGCTGCTCTGATACCTTGTCAGAAGTAGGCCTGGGGTGAGGTGGAGGAAGCCACATTCCCTCCCTCTTCACAGAGCCCAGTGTGAAGTGTGGGGTGGTGGGGAGCAGGCAGGCTCTGCCTTCTCCAGAGCTTAACCCCCAGGTTAGGATGTTAAACTACACATTTCCCCTGGGGTGCCAAAGATAGCAGCTAAGAAATTCCAACATGAAACCAAAGTGAAAATTTTTCAAAAGAAATATCAAAAAACCAGTTAAAGGATTTTAAACCCAGAGGAGGATATAACAGAATAAGAAAGGTGACACTGGGTTTTCTGTGAACATGTTTTTTGTTTTGTTTTTTTTTTTGGAGAAAACTGCTGTCTTGCTGGGAGCCCCAGTGCCCCAACAAAGAAAGAAGGTTAAGGTGTGTGTGGGGTGGTAGTGGGAGGGTGCTAACTGAGAACTTAGAAAGAAAGACATAAGCACCCCATTTGGAGAGCCCAATGATACTTGACCTTGGAAGTGATCTGGACACTGTTGACTGGGATCTGACAGTAAGGAGGGAGTTATTTGCCTGAGAGAAACAGGGAGAGAGAGAGAGAGGGAAAGGGAGAGATGGAGAGAGAGAGGGACAGGAGAGGGGGAGAGAGAGAGAGAGAGAAAGAGAAAGAGAGAGAGGAGAGGAGAGGAGAGGAGAGGAGAGGAGAGGAGAGGATACAAGGGAAGCTGCTTCTGAATAGAAAATAACTTCCTTCAGTGTGGATGGCACATCAGTGGTGCATGAGTCACAAGCAGTGGGTACCCAACCAGGGTAGGAATGTTAGCCTAGTCTGGGTTTACTTTTGAAAGAGATTTAGTTAAGAGGGCTACAGCACATATCCTTGGTTATTCCATAGAGCCACTTAACCATTATCCCTTATAAGTCCAGAGATTTCTGCCCAAGGGTACTCTGTCAACTTAGAAATGTGCTTGGGTCCTGGCTACACAGTTCCAAAGTGCCAAGGAGCTAATGCCCCTTGGGGATAGCCCCAGCCAGTACCAAGTGAGAAATTATGGGCAACCAGTTTCCTTCCCTTGGGTGGGACACTCTGATGTGTGTTTCACACAGTTTCTCAAGTCCCTAGTGGGATGAATCCAGTAGCCTGCAACAGTGATCCACTCAGAGCACAACCTAGATTTGCTGCCTTCCCTCCCTCCCCCGCAACCCTTCCCCTGTTACTCTTGTTTCCTGGGGTCTCTCCCTAATAAATGACTTGTACTGAAATCTTTGTCTGTGAAGCTGTTGGGGGAACCCAAACTAAGGCAAGGGCTTTTGTCAGGTTAAGGGGACTAGTAGCAAATGTCTGCAGGGGATGGGTCCCACTGAGGGGAGCAGGAGTGTTTACCCAAAGAGAAGCACCAGGTACCATCACAGGAGATGCTGTTGGAACCTCTGGAGGCTCCATAACGGCTCCCATGGAAGAACAAGTAGTCTTGAGCACTGAACAGGCCAAGGATGTCATCTTACAACAGTGCCACTAAGAAAGAACTTTCTGTACCCATTTCTCCTTCTCCCTCTCTACTGTCTATCACTGGAGGAGGTAAAAGCCATAGTTAGTTAGGAAGAAAGAAGAAGCCATCTGCCTTAAAACCCCACCCCCAAACTTAGTAGTTGCTTGCAGCCATGATGTGGCTAGGAGAGGAATGTGGATGCGATACCAAGAAATGCTAGCAGTTTTGGTTATGGAATGAATCTGTCATTTCAGGGACCAAATGGAAACTCTGTGTGTGTACAGTGACTACAGTAACTTTGTGGAAGAGGAATCAGAAAAGTCATGAGGCCTGATAGCAGGGGGATATCTTGTCCTGAAGAAATCACTTTAAAGGGACTGTGAGAGTTTATTAGTTTTTTGTGGCTGCTATAAAAATTTACTACAAACTGGGTAGCTTGCAATAACAAACATGTATTGTCTTACAGTCCTGGAGGCCAGAAGTCCAAAATTAAGGTGTCACCAAGGTTGGTTCTTTCTGGACACTCTGAGAAAGAATCTGTTCCAGGCCATTCTCCAAGCTTCTGGAGGCTGCTTACAGTCCTTGGCATTCCTTGGCTTGTGGATGCATCGCTTCAATCTCTGCCTCTGTAGTCTCATGGTATTCCTTTGCATGTCTCTGAGTCCAAATTTCCTTCTTCTTACAAGGACACCAGTCATTGGATTAGGGTCCACCCTTATCTAGTATAATTTCATTTTAAATTGATTATATTTGCAAAGATCTTATTGCAAATAAAGTCACACTCATAGGTACTGGGGATTAGGACAGCAATATACTTTTGGGGGACACAGTTCAATCCAAAATGCAAAGAAAAAAAAAACTGTATTTTAATTCTGACTCATAAGAGGCACTTGTTTGATGTGCTGCCCACATTTGGGAGTGTCCTGAGGATATATATACCCTTGGCCCAGACAACAGTGACTGGCTGAGGCATTGGGTGCAGAGGCTGGGGTGAGACTTTGCCTTTATTTGTGGGCCACTGTCATCATGGTGGGAGAAAAGTCATTGCAGAGCCCAAAAGGAGGAACAAAAGAGACCTGCCGTGGACTCATGAAACATACTCTGGGATATGTTTTCAGGGGGTGGTTGGTGGCTTAACACTCATGAGCTGGTGAGGCTGAGAGAAACATGGGTTATACAAGACTCTGAAGAAAATGATGATCAAATGCCTAGGTATCTTGGAGGACTGTAGCCCTGGTGGCCAGATGCTATGTGTCGTGCCTGGTAGAGATGGCTGCTGCTTGGCCATCAACAGGCTACAGGGCTTTGTGTTTGGCAAAGTTTCTCTCAGTATACTTGACAACATTGGGATGCTGCCCCTGAAATGAAGAGAACTCCCAGACCCTTAGCAGTCCCCTACTGGGACTTGTTCCCACCCCCGTGGCTCTTCCCTGGGGCTCATTCTGTGTTTCTGGGTTAGCAGAGAGCTTGCCAGAAACTGGGCTATGGCTAAGAGAGCTCTGCTATCAGGAAAGGCAGCTTCCAGCTCTCCCCTGAGCTGACTGTGAGACCTTGGTACCCTGATCCATTTGTCTAGGACTCTGCTGTTCATTCAGAAGACTAAACCCACGACCTCTTAACCTGTGCTTCACGGCTCTTGGGGTCCTTGGACCTCCCAAAGTTGTATCCAAATGTTTACAAGTAGCCACAAGTGAATATTTTTCTGGGGTGACAACCCATAGCTGTAATTAATTCTTAATGAAGCTTGGAGTCCCCCAAGGGCTGCACTGGATGAGACATTCTGTAGGGCTGGCTTAGCCCAAAAGCCCAAGGCTCCAAGGACCTTGTGACTTTGGGAATGGCAAAGACCCCGAGGGGTCTGTAGCAGATCAAAATGGACCCATTTATATCCAGGGTCCACTTGATGAGTGGTATTTTGTGGATTGAATTGTGTCCCTTCGAAATTTGTGTTTAATCCCTAACTTCAGTACCTATAAATGTGACTTTATTTGGAAGTAGGTTCTTTGCACATGTACTCAACTTAAGGTTCATTAATACTGGATTAGGGTGGCCTCTAAATCCAATGACTGGTGTCCTTATAAAGAGTTTATTTAGAGAGACATAGAAAGAAAAAGTCCATGTGAAGATGGAGGCAGAGATTGGAGTGATGCACCTATAAGCCAAGGAACCCCAAGGAATGCTGGCAAACCACCAGACCTGGAAGAGGCAAAGAAAGATTCTTTCCTGGAGTCCTCAGAGAAAGTAGGGCTCTGCTAACACATTGATTTCAGATTTCTAGCCTCCAGAATCATGACAGAACACATTTCCTTCTTTCTTTTTTTTTTAATGTTGTCCTCATGACATCTGCAGCTTTATTAAGGAATAACTGGATACCCAAAGTGTACAACATAATGACACAATATACATATACATTGTAGAATAATTATTAAGAGGAAGATAAAACATCCATCACCTCACATAGTTAACATAGATTCTTTCTCTTTCTTTCTTTCTTTCTTTCTTTCTTTCTTTCTTTTTCTTTCTTTCTTTCTTCTTTCTCTTTCTTTCTTTCTTTCCTTTCTCTCTCTCTCTCTCTCTCTCTCTTTTTGTGGTGAGAATGCTTCAGATCTACTCTTAGCAACTTTCAAGTATGCATTATTGTTATTAACTGTAATTGCCTTCCTGTACATTAGACCCTCAAATTTTTAAAATAATTTTTATTGTTATTCAATTACAGTTGTCTGCATTTTCTCCCCATCCCTCCACCCCACCCCAGCCAAACCCACCTCCCTCCCCCACATGGAGGTGGAGGAGGGAGAACACATTTCTTTTAAGACATCCAGTTTGTGGTGATCTGTTACAGCAGCCACAAGAAACTATGTCTTCCACATCTTTGTTTTTCTTTCTTTTTTTTCCCCCCTAAGACTGACTACGTTTCTTTACTTGGCTTTGTGACTTGCCTCCCAATTTAGAAATTACCCAGATTGACTGGGATACCTCCAAGAGGAACCCTTTATCAACTGTTCAAGAGGTACTTGTACTGTGTGTGCCACTTCCCTGCTTCCACCCTCATCCTCTGGCCTGCAAGTAGGCACTCAACTTACCTGGACTGTATTCAACCCAAGGGTCAAAGGAGCTCCCTATAAGGCCCAAGGGGGTAAGTTTTAGGTCCCAAGGCCCCATGTGGTCTAGCCCCTGCCTCCTCCAGCCTCACCACAAAACTTTCTCTTCCTTTCTCTTCTGCAAAAGCCCAGGCATGCTGGCCCCAGGCACACTGGAGTGTACAGGCATTTACTTGCTTTGGGGGCCTTTGTTTATGCTATAAACTTCTCACAGGATGCTTCTAAAGCAACTTCTATTTTGGAAATTTCAAGTTTATACAAAAAGTAGAAGAGAATAGTATAATGAGTCTCTCTGCACTGAACACCCAGCTGTAACAATTACCAACTCCCGGTTAATCTTTTACTGATACCCTTATCTAATTCTCTCCTCCCTCCAAAATGTTATTTTGAAGCAAAATATAGTATTACATCATTTTACCTGTAAATATTTTGGTATCTATTGCTAAAAGATAGGGACTTAAGTAAATATAACAGAATACCATTATGACATCTAAAGACTTTAACAGTTTCTTATCGTATTTTAAAAAATTTTTTATTGTTATTCAATTACAGTTGTATGCCTTTTCTCCCCATCCCTCCACCCCACCCCAGATGAACCCACCTCCCTCCCCCACCTCCACCCTCCCCCTTGATTTGGTCCATGTGTCCTTTATAGTAGTTCCTGTAATCCCCTCTCCTCACTGTCCCCTCACCACTCCCCTCTGACCATTGTTAGATTGTTCTTAACTTCAATGTCTCTGGTTTTATTTTGTTTCCTTTTTTCTTCCGTTGATTATGTTCCAGTTAAAGGTGAGATCATATGGTATTTGTCCCTCGCCGCCTGGCTTATTTCACTTAGCATAATGCTCTCCAGTTCCATCCATGCTGTGGCAAAGGGTAGAAGCTTCCTCTTTCTCTCTCCTGCGTAGAATTCCTTTGTGTAAATGTACCACAGTTTTTTGATCCACTCCTTTGCTAATGGGCACTTAGGTTGCTTCCAGTACTTGGCTGTTGTAAACTGTGCTGCTGTGAACATCGGGGTGCATACGTTCATTTGGATTGGTGTTTCAGGGTTCTTAGGGTATAATCCCAGCAGCGGAATTGCTGGGTCAAAGGGCAGTTCCATTTTTAGTTTTCTGAGGAAATTCCATAGTGTTTTCCACAGTGGCCTCACCAGTCTACATTCCCACCAACACTGCACTAGGGTTCCCTTTTCTCCGCATCCTCTCCAACATTTGTTTGTGGATTTGTTTATGTTGGCCACTCTGACTGGTGTGAGATGGTACTTCATTGTGGTTTTAATTTGCATCTCTCTGATGGCTAGGGATGCTGAGCATCTTTTCATATGTCTCTGGGCCCTCTGTATGTCTTCCTTGGAGAAGTGTCTGTTCAAGTCATTCGCCCATTTTTTAATTGGGTTGTTTGTCTTCCTGCAGTGGAGTCGTGTGAATTCTTTATATATTTTGGAGATCAGGCCCTTGTCTGAGGTATCATTAGCAAATATGTTTTCCCATACTGTTGGTTCTCTTTGTAATTTGGTGCTGTTTTCTTTAGCCATGCAGAAGATTTTTATTTTGATGAGGTCCCACTTGTTTATTCTTTCCTTCATGTCCCTTGCTTTAGGGGACATGTCTGTGAGGATGTTGCTGCGTGGAAGGTCTGAGATTTTCCTGCCAATGTTTTCCTCAAGGACTTTTATGGTGTTACAAGTTATATTTAAGTCTTTTATCCATCTTGAATTTATTTTTGTGTATGGCATAAGTTGGTGATCGAGTTTCATTTTTTTGCACGTAGCTGTCCAGATCTCCCAACACCATCTGTTGAAGAGGCTGTTTTTGCTCCATTTTATGCTCCTGCCTCCTTTGTCAAATATTAATTGACCATAAAGACTTGAGTTTATTTCTGGGCTCTCTGTTCTGTTCCATTGGTCTATGTGCCTGTTTTTATGCCAGTACCAGGCTGTTTTGATTACCGTGGCCTTGTAATACAGTTTGATATCAGGTATTGTGATCCCTCCTGCTTTGTTCTTCTTTCTCAAAATTGCTGCAGGTATTCAGGGTCGTTTATGGTTCCATATAAATTTCTGAAATGTTTCTTCTATATCTGTGAAATATGTCATGGGTACTCTAATAGAGATTGCATTGAATCTATAGATTGCTTTGGGTAGTATGGCCATTTTGATGATGTTAATTCTTCCAATCCATGAGCATGGTACATGCTTCCATTTGTTTGTGTCTTCCTTAATTTCTTTCTTCAGTGTTGTGTAGTTTTCTGAGTACAGGTCTTTTACCTCCTTGGTTAGGTTTATTCCTAGGTACTTTATTTTTCTTGTTGCCATATCAAATAGGATTTTTTTCCTGATTTTTGTTTCTGAAATTTCATTGTTGGTATACAGGAATGCCTTTGATTTCTGAGTATTGACTTTGTATCCAGCTGTTTTGCCAAATTCATTTATTAGGTCGAGTAGTTTTTTGGTGGAGTCTATAGGATTTTCCATGTACACTATCATGTCATCTGCAAACAGTGACAGTTCCATTTCCTCCTTTCCAATTTGGATGTCTTTTATTGCTTTTTCTTGTCTGATTGCTGTGGCTAGGACTTCCAGTACTATGTTGAATAGGAGTGGTGAGAGAGGGCATCCTTGTCTTGTTCCTGATCTTAGTGGGAAAGCTCTAAGTTTTTGTCCATTGAGTATGATGTTGGCTGTAGGTCTCTCATATATGGCCTTTATGATGTTGAGGAATGCTCCCTCTATTCCATCTTTGCTGAATGTTTTTTTTATCATAAATGAGGCTATATCTTATCAAATGCTTTTTCTGCATCTATTGATATGGTCATGTGGTTTTTGTCTTTGCTGTTGTTGATGTGATGTATTATGTTTATTGATTTGCGAATATTGTACCATCCTTGCATCCCTGGGATGAATCCCACTGGGTCATGGTGTATGATCTTTTTAATGTATTGCTGGATGAGGTTTGCCAGTATTTTGTTGAGAATTTTAGCATCTATGTTCATCAGCAGTATTGGCCTGAAGTTTTCTTTCTTTGTTGTGTCTTTATCTGGTTTTGGGATGAGGATGATGCTGGCTTCATAAAAATAGTTTGGGAGTCTTCCATCAGTTTGGATTTTTTCGAATAGTCTGTGAAGGATAGGGGTTAGCTCTTCCATAAATGCTTTGTAGAATTCTCCTGTGAAACCATCTGGTCCAGGGCTTTTGTGTGTTGGGAGTTTTTTGATGACTGCTTCAATTTCGTCTGCTGTTAGTGGTCTGTTCAGGTTTTCTGCTCCTTCTTCATTCAGTTTTGGAAGATTGTATTTTTCTAGAAATGTGTCCATTTCACCTAGGTTTTCAAATTTCTTGGCATACAGTTCTTCATAGTAATTTCTTATAATCCTTTGTATTTTTGTGGTATCAGTTGTAATCTCTCCTCTTTCATTTTTAATTGTGTTTATTTGGGTCCTCTGTCTTTTTTTCTTTATGAGCCTACTTAAAGGCTTGTCGATTTTGTTTATCTTTTCAAAGAACCAGCTCCTGGATTCATGGATCCTTAAAATTGTGCTTTTAGTCTCTATGTCATTTAACTCTGCTCTGATCTTGCTTATTTGCTTCCTTCTGCTTGCTCTGGGCTGTCTTTGTTGTTGTTCCTCCAGTTCTTGTAGGCAAAGGGTTAGGTTGTTTGTTTGAAATGTTTCTATCTTTTTAAGGTAGGCCTTAAAAAGGCCTGTATTGCTATGAACTTCCCTCTAAGGACTGCCTTTGCTGTGTCCCATAAGTTTTGGATTGTTGTGAGTTCATTTTTGTTCATTTCCAGAAACGTTTTGATTTCTTCCCTAATCTCGTTTTTGACCCATACGTTGTTTAATAGCATGCTATTCAGTCTCCTTAATTTTGAGTGTTTTGAGTTTTTTCCTTTGGGGTTGGTTTCTAGTTTCAGACCCTTGTGGTCAGAGAAAATGCTTGATATGATTTCAATTTTCTTGAACTTGTTGAAGCTTGCTTTGTGTCCTCTCATGTGGTGTATATTTGAAAATGTTCCATGTACACTTGAAAAGAATGTGTATTTTGCTTCTTTGGGATGAAAAGATCTATATATATCAGTTAAGTCCATTTCCTCTAGGGTATTGTTAAGTGACACAATATCCTTGTTGATATTTTGTTTGGAAGACCTGTCCATTTTTGACAGTTGGGTGTTAAAATCCCCTACTTTAAAATTGTGTTGCTGTCAATATCTTTCTTGAAGTCCTCCAAGATTTTCTTAATGTATTTGGGTGCTCATATTTTGGGTGCATATATATTTACAATGTTTATGTCTTCTTGGTGGATTCTTCCTTTGAGTATTATGAAGTGACCTTCTGGGTCTGTCTTTATGGCCCATCTTTGGAAGTCTATTTTGTCTGATATGAGTATTGCTACCCCTCCTTTTTTTTTCCTGTCCGTTTGCTTGGAATATTTGTGTCCAGCCCTTCACTTTCAGTCTGTGTAATTCTTTTGTCCTGAGATGGGTTTGTTGTAGGCAGCATATGTGTGGGTCATGTTTTCTTATCCATTCAGCTATTCTATGTCTTTTGATTGGAGCATTTAATCCATTTACGTTTAAGGTTATTATCGATAGGTAGTTATTCCTTGCCTTTTTTCCTACCTGTGTTCCTCTCTCTTTCTCTTTTCCTTCTTTTCCTTAAAGCAGTCCCTTTAGCATCTCTTGCAGAGCTGGTTTGGTGGAAGCGTATTCCTTTAGTCTTCTTTTGTCTGGGAAGCTCTTTATTTGGCCTTCTATCTTGATTGAGAGCCTTGCTGGGTAAAGTAGCCTTGATTGCAGGCCTCTGGTTATCATTACTTGAAATATTTTTTGCCATTCTTTTCTGGCTTGGAGCGTTTCCATTGAGAAGTCAGTTACTAACCTTATTGGGGCTCCCTTGTATGTTACTTCCTTTTCCTCCCTTGCTGCCTTTAAGATCCTCTCTTTGTCTTGGAATTTTGGCATTTTAATTATGATGTGTCTTGCAGTGGGCCTCTTTGGTTTCCTCTTGCTTGGAACTCTCTGAGTTTCCTGGGTTTGTGTGACTGTTTCTCTCATTGGATTGGGGAAATTTTCCATCATTACTTTTTCAAACAGGTTTTCTATCCCTTGCTCTTCTTCTTCTCCTTCTGGTATTCCTTTTATACGGATATTATTACGTTTCATGTTGTCCTGCATTTCCCTTAATCCCTCTTCATTCTTTCTGAGCCTCTTTTCCTTTTCTTGCTCTTTGTGGGTGTTTTTTAACAGTTTGTCCTCCAGCTCACTGATGCTGTCCTCTGCTTCATCAAGTCTGCTTTTGATTCCTTCTACTGTGTTCTTCAGTTCAGAAATTGTATTCTTCATTTCCTCTTGGCCCTTGTTGATAGTTTCTATTTCCTTTTTCATGTTGATATAGATTTCAGTGAGTTCATTGTAGTTTCCCTGTAGTTTCTGGTAGTTGTCTGTGAGTTCAGTGAGGTTCCTGATAACCATTGCTTTGAACTCAGTATCTGATAGTTGACTTGCCTCTATTTCATTTAGCATTTTTTCTGAGACTTCCTCCTTTCGTTTCATTTGGGGATTGTTTCTTTGTCTTCCCCTTGTTTTTGAGACTCTTCTTGTTAGCCTCTGCTTCTTAAATTGATCTATTCTGACTCCTTGGGTTTATGGTATGAACTTATATGGTAGAATGCCGATGGGATTCAGGGGTGTTGTCTCCTTAATCTCCTGAGCTCACTAGTCTTAGGCTGATGTTTATGGTTCTAACAGGGTCTAACTGTAGTCTTTTCAGAGCTCCAGGTTTTATTGTCTCACCTGTGCGGAAAGGAGAAAGAATAAAAAAAAGAAGAAGGGAAGGAAGGAAAAAGGAAAGAAAAGGAAAGGAAGGAAGGAAGGAAGGAAGGAAGCAAGGAAGAAGTAATAAAAATGATTGGAGGAAAGATAAGAAGAAGGAATTTTAGCAATAATTAAAATAAAAATATAAACAGAAGAAGCCAGGAAGAAGGAATAAAAAAGCGAAGGAAGGGAGGAAGAAGGAATAAAAATAGAAAGGACAGAAAGGAAGGAGGAATTTAGGGCGAAAGAAAAAAAAATGTCTTCTGCTAGCTTTAAACCAGTCAGGTTAGTTTTGCTGGTCTTCCTGTCTGTTAAAAATGGAGGGAGTGGGTGGAGGGATTGGTTTCACTTTTCTCCCTTCCTCTGCCACACTCTTTGCTGTTGTCCATCCTCCAGTCCAGTTCCTCAGGTTCCTTGTGCTCCGCCCTAGGCCTTTAGTCCACCAGTTGTGCTGTCCTTGAGGTGCACCATTTATTGGCAACTCACACTCCACCTTCTTGCTCTTTGTTTTCCTAGATGCTAGGGGCTCTCCGTGCTCCTTCAGGGTAGTTCAACCCCCTACTGAGTCAAGTATTTCTGTGGACTGCAGTCTCCCCTAGCCCTTCAGCTCCCCTCTGCCGGGCATTCTGCCTTCCTCTTAGAGAGTGAGTGGACCCTGCAGGGCTCAGTGTGCAGGGGCTAGGTGGGAGGTGTTCAGTCGTTGGTGCTTCAGGTGTGGTCGCCTGCGGGCAGGTGGACTGTTGATTGGGTTGCGCACCCATCCCTGGCTTTGGGCCTGTGTGACTGGGAAGCGGGGCCTCTGATCAGAGTGAGCACCCACCTGGGGTTTCAGGTGTGGGCGCCCAGTCCGCTGATCAGGGTGCGCGCCACCCAGGCTTCAGGTGTGTACTGGGGCTGCTTATCCGGTGTACACAGTACAGGCGCTGAGGGTGGAGGGGTGCCAGAGGCTGCTGCTGCTGCGGAGAGTTCTCTCACTAGCCACTGAGTGCCTCTATTTTCTCATTTTCTTTCCGAGAATTTCTCCCTATTCAAGCCCTCCTGGTCCAAACAAGCACCTGGCCTCTCACACAGCCCAGCCTGGCTCTCTCCCAAGAATCCTGCAGCAGACCCTATGCCCCGGCTGGGGGCTTCAGCCACCCTGGTCCCAGTGCTGGTCCCAGGGACCTTATTGTCCTTAAACACTCTTCTTACCGTCTGATCTTTCAATGCCCTGTATCTTTGGTCTCCAATCTTCATATGTGCTGGAATACCATTGGCTGTTTGCTCTGTTCCTCAGATCGGCTATGCGTTTCAGTGGTGCCGAGGAGAAGTGGACTCCGCTCCCACCTATCTTGCCTTCATCTTCCCAAAGATTGCTTCATGTCATTTTTAAAAATGGTTTGTTTCAATTAGGATCCAAAAAAGGGCCACACAGAGGAAATAACTATCTTTAAGTTCATGCATTCTCCCTCTTTCCTCTTACAATTTATTTGTTGAAGAAAACCAGGTTGTTTGACTTGTGCAGTTTTTCTGTTTTTCTTGACGACATTCTTGTGATGTCATACCGTGTTCCTCTGTCAACTGTATTACCTGTAAAATGGGTAGTCAGAGCTAGAAGATTGATCACATCCAAGTGCACTCAGGTGAGGGTGGAGAGGGTATGTCATCATTGGTGGTGCCACAAACTCGATCCAGATGGCTGTGGTATCTACATGACTTTCCTCCTTCCATGATGGCTCTCCTTTGGTGTTGATAATCATTGCCCACATCCATTATATCAGCAGTCCCAAAGCTCCTGAATGCTCAACACCTCCTGTACCTCAGATCTGAACAAGGAAATGACTTGCTTGGTGAATAATTTCCTTACCCCCTAGCTAAGTCACATTCCCTTCTTAGGGCTCATAACACCTCCTACTTTTCCAGCATAATTTGTGTGTTTATTTAGGAGTCTTTGCACAGCTGCTCCACTCAATGGTAAACCCCTTGTGGGCAGAGGCTGTGTGTTTTCCTCTTTGCTAGATTTCCAATGCTTGGCACTGAGTGGCTGCTCAGTAAGTATTTTTTTAATGAATGAATGAGTGAACAAATGAATTCTTTTGCTTCTGACCCCCTGGAAGAGCTTGGAGAGGGGTTGGAAAAGAGGTAGCTGCAGTGGCCCTGTGGAAAAGACCTGAATCTCCAAGACAGGACTTCCTGCCTTAGGCTCCTTTGACCTAGTTGTTGAATTTCAGAATGTGATTTGACTCTTTCTGCACTGGATGGCATTTTAAAAAATAAATAACTTCTCTCTTTCCTCTTCCCCAATCCTGGAAGACACAGATCCTATCTTTAATCACTGCCAAAAATGCAGGATTTTTCTTACCTAGGTAATAAAATGTTTCCCTTTCACAGGGTTCCGATGTGCCTATCAGGGAGCCCTTCTCCTCTGCTTTTGATCTCCTTGGAGTGCTCTACCATTAGCCAGCCCCTGATGAATTAAACAAAAGGAAGGAAACTCAGGATTCTGCAAGAAGAAAGTTAAATGGTCCAAACTGTGCATGGAGGTGCTCCCCAGGCTGCTGGGAAGAGGCCAGGAGATTTCAGACATGCCACTTGCAGCTTCTTTCTTGGGACCAACTCAAATGATAGGACATGGGAAGGTCACATTTGCTCAGAGTCCTGGGAACCTCTTTGGAGGATGTGGCTGAAGGTAGAGAAGCAGGACATCCTTTTCTCCTGGGGGAAAGAAGAAAGGGTGAATTGAGTACCCCTCCCCCTTGGGGTCATTGCATTTGGTCTAGGGAAGGTTAAATGGAACAGGCCAGAATAAACCTTCTCTGGAACTGCCTTCAAGGTTTCCGCTAAAGTTGCTCTGCCCCAAAACAAGGGGCTCAGAGAGTTCCCAACTCTCTGTGTTGTCAGTGCCAGGAAACCTTGGTGCCAGCAGTGGGTTTCTGCTATTCTTCAGAGGCCCAGGCTGGTGGATTAATGGCTGGCCTTCAGGTTTTGTTTTCTGTATGGTCAGCCCAGAGCAACCTCACACCTTGTAGAAGGTATCATTTGTGGCCTCGAGCAGAAGGAGCCTACCACAGTTTGTTTATTGGCTTGGCTTTTTCTGGGCCAAGGTAACATGGATGATTTATTCTCTATTTTTGTTTGTCTGTCTGTCTGTCTGATTTAACAGCAGTAATGATATAATTTTAAGCTAAAGAGACCTTGTATGAAAACCCAGCACTCCAGAGCATCATGAGATGTGTTCCCAAGTGTGGTTTCTGAGAGTGACACCTATGCAGGCATTTGTCTTATTGCCAGGTGGCTACCATCACTCAAAAATGCTTTGGGAACATATCTCATGGATGAGCCTTTGGGGCCTGTGCCATGTGCTTTCACATGACTTCAGTAGTAGCAGATCTTGGTCCTGTGGACCACACTTCAGTGATCAGATAAGAGAGTGACTCCAATGTGGAATCCAGGTTGACCTGGATTGTGGCACTGTTCCCAGGATCCAGCAACATACTCAGGAGATGTTTTGTGGGATAAAAGATCAAACCCTTTCCAGGATCAAAAATGATGTTTGATGAATCACAACAGCTGGATCAGCTTGACTTTCTTGCTTGGCTTATCAATAGCCCTGGAAGGTGTTTTCAGAAAACGCTGTAGTGATATGTGTCCCCTCTGGCACACCCCCAGAGTTCATAGAGCTGATACACACTGCCAAAGGGAGTGCCACATTTCAGAAGGAGCTGACATTCCAGTTTCCTCAGTTGTTGGGACCATCATTCTGTGACTCTGGGCACCTGGCCATGGCTTTCTCTGCTCTGAATCTCCCACTCCTAACACAGCACATTAAACATGGTGAATGTCCTGGTTTGTGTTCTCTCAGAGAAGACCCTGAGACATAGATGTAGGTTCAAGTCATTTATTTGGGAGGAGATGCCAGAGAGCACAGTGAGGGCACACAAGCTAATAAAGGCTGTGCTGAGGAGTAGGTAGGTGACTGGGGCTCAAACCTGCTGGGCACCTTTTGGAAGACTGTGAGGAACTTACCATGGAATTGCTCTAGCTGATGTCCTTCTGTCTCAACTCCTACCCATCCCCCTGCCACAATTAAGGGTCATCTCTCAGCTGTTACCTCCCAGTACTTCCAGGCTGCCTGCAGTGAGGGCTGAGCACACTTTGGCCATCAGAGAAAGCCTGAAGGCAGAGAGATGAATGCCTGATATAGAAAGCCCTTGCCCTGTCTGGAGCTATCCACCAACCTGCAGGTGACTTCAGAGAGCCAAGGGGATAAGGGCAGGTCAGTATGTTCCACAGTAAGTGATCAAATGCTTGTTGAAGGAACGTTTGTGGAGTGATTGAATGCCTCTGTACTTTACCTCCTTACAACATGAGGATAATAGTTTTGGCAAATGTCATACTCAACAAGAACAAGCCTCCTCAATTCTAATTTTACACATACACACACACCCCTTACAACATTGAGCATTAAACACATATTAAGGGATTTATAATTAGCTCTGCTCAGCTCACAATGTTAGCTCTCGCATTTTTGGAAACTTCCTAGCATAGTATGTTGTATGTATGTGTATTGGAAAGGGTGTAGGATTTGGAGTCAGATAGGCCTGAGTTTGAATTTTACTCCCACCTCTTTGTGACTTCCGGCAATTTATTTATTCTCTTTAAGCCTTCTTCTCTGGGAAGTGAAGCAATAATGTCATCTCCCAGAGGTGTTGTGAGGATCAAAAGAGAGAACATTGGTAAAAGCAGTCAGCTATGGATAAAGCACTGTAGAATGTGAATTATTATTTCTCTTCATGTTCTTACTGCACTCAGATCATTCACTTATTTACTAAATATTTATCAAATGCCTACTATGAGTGGGACACTGTTTTAAATGTCATAAAAACAACTGTGAACAAAATAGTCAAAAAATCCTTGCCTTTGTGGAGCTTAGTTATTGGTAGAGAAGAGACTACAGATCATAAACAAAATAAATAAGCTCAATTTATAGCATGTTAGAAGGTGATAAATGCTATAGAAAAAATAAAGCCAAGGAGGGAACTAGATAATGCAGAGGGGCTATGTAGGGTAGTGTATTAGTGTATTTACATGGACAGGTTTGATGAGACTTTCCTAAGAAAATGATGTTTGAGCTCAGCTAAAGGGGTTGAGGGAGTGAGCCACGCTGCTGTCTGGCAGAACATTCTAGGAAGAGGGAGCAGCAGCAGCACTTGATGCAGTGCTTCTGTTCACACTATTTCTTTTCATGAGTATCCCCAGACATTTCTTCCCTCAGCAGCCTGGTTCCTTGAAGTAGGGTGGGACCCTGGGTGAAACTGAAGAAAACTAGGGTTTATCTGTGGGATACCTCTTCCTTCTTTATTCTTTCCTTGAGCCTCTCTGCCTATCTGTGCCATTACTCCCTTCCCCCTGTTTAGTGCCCTCATGTTCTCTTTCTCCCTCCTCCACATACAATTTACATTCAGGATAGTTTGTAATACATTTATTTATATTAAAGTGTAAATGACTGATAAGAAACCAATGTATTAATGTACATCAGGGAAAGGCATAATTATAACCTAAAAAAGGACAAGGCCCTTGTTTGGCTTGAGCCATAAGAATCAATCCAATGTAGAACTGAAGTACAGATTGAGCTGAATAGTTCATTCATCTTCCCTACTCTCATGAAACTGCACATGGGCTATGGCTTTCTGCCTCCTGGAAGAAGGGATAGGACTTGTCTCCCTGCCAGGCTGATGTCAACGTGATGTCAGTGCTGGTTCCTGCCTGCTGGGGCTACAAACAATTTTCACTGAACTTCCTGCCCCATTCCTCACTGGAGGAAGGAATTGCAGAGTGAGACAAAAAGCTAGACTTTGTTCTTCAGTTTTCCATATGTCCTGTGGACTGTCTCCCCTTTTCTCCTATGTGAGCTTGTGACTGGGGCACTCTGTCTATTCCAGAGGCCAAGCATGGTACCTTGAGGCAGCCTGGAGACAGGGGGAGCCCAGGTTTGTACAAGCCTTCTTGCACTTCCCTGCTGAGGAGTGATTGGCCATGACAGCTGCCTTGGTTTAGGCAAGACTTTTTCTAATGAAAAAGAAGAGAAAAATTTGAAAGAGAAGACTCTGCCTTGAGTTTGAAATTATCCGCAAAGTCACCTTTTTCAGTGCTCACAGACACACAACGTGCTCTGCCTCCGCTCTCAGCAAACCATATGCTGTGGTTGCTGCTGGCCTCGTCCTGGGGGATGGCTCTTTTCCCCTTCAGCAAGCCTCCAGAAATGTCATAGAAATTTATATGCTTATTCACAGAGCCGATAAAGCAGAAAACCGGTGTTTCAGCTATTTTTGTTTTGCTTTGCAGATGGAGAGTAAGAAGCATAAATCTCTTTCTCATTGGATTCTGTGGCCCCGCCACTCTGCATTTTGTATCAGACACTGCTCAACCCATGGGGGTGATTCTCTGTAATTTGGGAGCCACCCCTCCCATGCCACCACTCATATTGAAGACCTGACTGAAAAAAGGATCAAATCCCAAGCAATGCTTACCCTCCCTTGGGGTGAATCACCCTGGGTGTTCAACAAGGATTATCCTGGAGGGGAAACACCGACAATGGCATGCTGCTCCCTTTGTTATATCTACCCCTCTGCATGTATGTGAGTGACATTGTGTGACCAGTTCTGCTCTACCTATAGATCCTTGGCAGTGGGGCTCAAAATGAATGGTGTTTTGATTACTATCACTCTGTGACTTAAATTTAAGGATCTCTGCCTTCCTGTCTGTCCCAAACCAGCTCTGGGCCCCACAGGAACTTTGCTGCCAGCAAACAGGGAGGGGACAACAGGGAGAACGTCTGCCACCTCACTAACAACTGAAATCACTTTTGGTGAGGGCAGGACCTTCCCACTCAGCAGTGACGCTTACATAGATGATTTCTGGCAGGGTGAACTTTCAGGGTAACTAAATTCCTACCATGCCAGGCATCCAGGAAATGGCTTTAGGGTACAATATCCCTATTTGAGGAAAAGCAGGGGAAAGAGCAAAAGTGGATAATTCTACCCCAAGCCCCATTTTTGGAACAAGCACCTTGCCTGTTGGCTCTACACTCAAAACATTCAAAATTCAACCTCTTTTCCCCATCTCTGCTTCTATCTTCCTGATCTGAGCTGCTGTCATCTCTTGCCTGGATTGTTACTGGCCTCCCTGCTGCTCCAAGATCTCCTTAGTCTGTTTCCCATATAGTAGAAAGAAGGATCCTTAAACCTAATATCTGTCCCTCCTCTGCTCAGAGCCCTCCTGTGATACCACATTTAACCAGACTTCTTACAATATCCTGCAAGGCCCTCTGGGATCTGAACCCTGTGATTGCCCAGCCTGACTTCCTCCTTCCCTCCCTCTTACCCCTTCTGCTGCAGCTGCACTGGCCTCCTTATATGTCCCTAACAAACCAGCTGTGTTCTTGCCTTAGGAACTTTGCACCTGCTGTTCCCACTGCCTGGAACGCTTTTACCTCAGATATTGGTGTGGCTTGCTCTTGCTCCCTTCAGGTCTCTGTTCCAATGCTACCCCATTAGAGGAGGCCTGTTCAACCACTTGACTTAAAATCTCATGCACATCCAACTCATATCCTTCTCTCTCAATGCTCTGCTTTAATATCCTCCATAGCACTTATTGCCCCTTGACATATATTTATTAGCTTGTTTGTTTACTATCTATCTATTCCACTATAATGTAGGCTCTGTGAGAGCAGGGGCTACACCTGGTTTGTTCACTACTGCAGTGTCTACAATGGGGCCTTGCACCTAGTAGGTGGTCAGTTAATATTGAATAAATGAATAGATTCCAGTCTTAACTCATGAGTCAATAAATACAACACTGTAATTTGTTTAAACTAGGGATTAACAGCTATTTTCTGCAAAGCAAAAGATAGTAAATTTCAGGCTTTGTGGACCATACAGTCTCTGTCAGAATTACTCAACTCTGCTGTTTCAGTGCAAAAACAGCTATAGTTAATATTGAAACAGATGGACACAGTTGTGTTCCAATAAAACTTTATTTATAAAACCAAGCACAGGCCAGATTTGTCCCACAAGCCATACTTTACCAACCCCTGGCTTAGTGACAAAAATGTCCTCTAAAGTCAAAATTGTGGTTTTTGCTTTCTGGTTCAAGCATTTGAAGCACAAAGAAGCTGAGTGGCTGGTCTGGGGTCACACAGCACACTGGAGGCAAACGTAGGCAGGGCACCCATGTTTCCTAATTTTCACTCAGGGATCAGTTTACCCAAATTGCCTTCCTGTGAGCCACTTGGAGAAGGCCAATGGGACTCTAATTTAGAGCTCAGCTGAGAGGCTTCCATTAGCATCACAGGAAGGTTATATTAAGTGCTAATTACATTAGGTGTCAATTGCACATGGTGTTAAATGTTTGTGTCACTGGCCCTAAATTACTATTAAGAGATAGAGGGGTAAAGGAGAGGCTGATGATAGGGACAGAGTCCAGGGGCCAAGAAATCAACGTTGTTGCAGGTTGGGTCTAGAAAATCTAGGAAGCAGACCCTGAGTTAAAAGTGCATGACAATAAAAGTAAGGAGGGCCCTTGAGATGGACCCCTGTGGAAGGGAGGTGAAGGAAATAAGAGCAGGCAGAAGGAGAAGTTGACCTGCAATGCAAGCCCAAAAACAGCCTCAGCCAATGCCAGGGGAGTTCTGGAGCTGGGGCATGGCCCCACTGAGGGATCCTCAGTAGGACCAAGATGGCCAGGCCTCCCTATCCCCTTATCGATCAGCCATTGATAGGAAGAAGCATTGCCTTAGGTCAGATGCCTGCCCCCAAAGAGCTGACAGCCAAAGGCTATTTGCTGACCTTACTCCAGGCACCTGGGACAGTGAGTCCTACCTTTCTGGGAAGGGCTCTGGTCAGTATACCCTGGCAACCACCACAGGGGTTAAGAGAGAGAAAAAGCAAGAAGGCTAATGAGAAATTAGATGAGGCAAGAAAAATTAGATGAGAAATTAGACAAGGCAAGACACACAAACCAAAGCCAGAGCCAAGATAATCCAGGGCCTGTGCATCTGCAATGGAATTGCTCCACCCTCACTTCTTTACCTGTTAGGATTAGGTTTGGCAGTGAGTGATTGAAAACCCAAAATAACTTTGGCTTAAACACAATGGAAGTATATAACTCAGTAAATGAATCTGGAGTTACACAGCCCAAAGCTGTTCAAACAGTTTCACAAAGCTGTCAGAAACCCAGGTTTCTTCCATCTTGTTGCCTTACCCTCTTCAGTGCATAAGTGCATTTCGTGGTTCAGGATGGCTGCATAAGCTCCAGCCATTACTTCTGTAGTTCAACAACAAACAGGGAGGAGGGAGTGATAAAGAAAGGCAGGGCCCTTCCATTTAAGGATATTTCCTGGAAGTTACATAGCAAACTTAGTCACGTGGCCATGTCTACCTGCAAAGGAGTCTGGGAAATGCAGTTTTTATTCTAGATGTCTTATTTTCAACCCTGAATCAGAAAAAGTGAAGAACAGATATTGGGGAACTACTAGCACTGTTTGTTTCAACTTGACAAACTCTTTATTTTTTATTTTTTAAAATCCTCAATTAAGGATATGTTTATTGATTTGAGAGAGAGAAAAAGGGGAAGAGAGAGAGAGTGAGAGAAACATTGATATGAGAGAGAAACATTGATCACTTGCCTCCCAAATGCATGGTGACAGGTGATCTATCTACAACCCGTGTATGTGCCCTTACTGGGGATTGAACCTGCAAACTTAATGTACAGGATGACACTCCAACCAACTGAGCCACCCAGCCATGGCCAAACTCTTCATCTTTAAAGATTAACTCTTGGGGAAACCTTCAATACTCCCTACCCCCAACACCCTGTCCCAGATGCATCTTTTCCCTCTCACTCAGAAATTCCTTAGCACTTTTACTGGGATTTATCTGTTTCTTATCTGACTTCCCCATTAAACCAGAAACTCTGAGGTTAGGAACCTTGTGCTACTCATCCTCTTCCTCCAGCACACAGAACTGAGTCTGCTGGTGAATAATAGGTACTCAGTAAATGTTTGTTGAGCAAATTTCCAAAGAAACCTAGTACGAACCTTGGCAAATGTTGCATTTCACACATCTATTCACTTTTAAAGGTGCTAATAACTTTATTAGAATTGATACATAACTAAGGAGTCCTAAGGATCCTCTGCAGTCTGAAAAAAAATGACAGTTGATAGGCTGTTACCGATGAGTGAACATTTTGTCATTTCTCTCAAGAGCTCAGTTAAATGTAGAATGTGCTTTGGAGTGTCATTGTGCTCCATGTTTTTTAACACAACCATGAGTTTAAGCTGGAGATTTTTGCTTACTTGCATGAAAGGGACTTTGGTGAAAGCCTTGAATGATACCACTAGTGCCTGTGGGAGGAAAGGACAGGGCCAACTTATCTGCAAGCATGCCCCCCTAGTGAAGCTCTCAGGACACACACTTCTCAGTCAATAAGGGTTGGAGACACTCTTCTGCCTCTCAAGGGAAAGGAGGGTGTGGCTTGTGATCTCAGGGGGTGAGGGCTATGGGAGGAGGTTGTTCTTCAGAGGCTACATTTTCCCCAGATCCCCTTTACCTGGGAGGTACACCTGTTCGTTTGTTGCAGTTGGCCTTGGCTATCATCAGCTCATAGCTGCCTCCTCTCAGGGGTACTTCTCTTGGTCAGTGGGATCCACTTTACCCAGAGGTATCTGGGAGGTTACGCCCTACCTGGGGGCAAAGGAGAGGCATACCCAACTACCTCTGATAGGGGTACAAATGAATGGATTATTTGTGAAGGGACAACTCTGTGGTGATTTTCCTGATGCAGAGCGTCCTGTGGGATCGTGGTGAAGTGTGGTGTCTAACATGTCCCAGTTTTCTTGGGACTGTCCATTTTAGCACTGGAAGACTGTGTTCTGGGCAAACTGGGACAGTCGGTTGGCTCCACCTTTTGCTGAACCCACATCTCTGTTTTTCTGTTTGCCCCTGCCACCCCACTTCCCTCCCTCCCCTGCAAGTTCCTCTGGAGAGCCCACTCAATAAATCACATGCACAAGCATCTCATTCCAGCCTCTGCCTCCAGGGAAGTAGCCTTTTCTGGTCTTCCCTCCACTCTGAGTACCAGCCAGAACCTAGGCTCTTGGCTGGGGGTGAGGGGCCTCTGTTGTAACATAAGGAGTTTACAGTTAAACTTAGCTTTCAGGGGTTCTGGTGACTAAGCACAGGTGGAAGTGATTGCTCTGCTGCTCCTTTTGGTGGCTACTTGTGGTTGCCGCCACGTTTCATCGTGTGGGTTCCTGTTGACATTCTTTACCCTTGGCAGGCACTGTGCTTTTGGCTCATCTCTCCTGCCTTTGCCTTTTGATCTGAAACCAAGGTTGTTCCTTTCAGGCCACTGCTGGTTTCTATGGGATCAGACCCTTTTCTTTCTGAGAGGTGGCACAGTGTAAAGAGCAAGCTGGCTTCTAGCCCTGGCCTGGGGCAAATCTGTGAATCTCTCTGTGCTAGGTTTCATGATCCCAGAAAAATGGCTTATTGGGTTATTGGAGAGATCATAAACTACTTAGCATAGTGGCTGACCTGATCTGGCACTCAATAGAGGCATTTCCTCTGGGCTTCTGGTCTCAGGTTCTTCCCTGTGAGAAGAGGTGGCTGGCTGTTTGGAGGCTTATTCTCTAACGTCACATCACTTCTATGCATCTATGTTCCATTCCCTATGGGTTCTTAAAGAGGAGGCTGTTCCCTTGGCTTCTTTGCTTACTCAGCCTTGAGGCTTGCACCTGCAGCTTGGAGCTTTCTGTAGGCCAGGTTATCCTCTCCTCTCTCCTGTGTTATTGCAGAACCCCTAACTGGTTCTCTATCCCTAGGCTTTTTTCCTTCACATCTTCTCCCAAATATCACTCTGCTTATATACTCCTCTCTTCAAGAACTGTCAATAGCTTCCAAATAGGAACAAATTAAAGCCCAGATATACTGGTTTGCTGCTAGAGGCTCTCCATCCAGGAGCTAGCTCCAAGTGTGGCCCCCTTGCACAGGTCATGCCATGATGTCACCTATCACATCTTTGGATTTGGGCCCTTCCTGGTGAGAGGCCGAATGGGACATTAAGAAGAATGCTCAGTTCTCTGAAGTTTGACCTTGTCCCAATGGCAGAAAATATCTGGTACCCAGCTGCCGGGGAGAAACACCCCTCTGTCCCCTTTCATGTCAACCACCTGTTCACTTTTAGGACACTCCGCTCAGAGAGAGGCCCAGGACTTGAGATTCATCCTATCAATCTTAGGACAAATGCCCAAATGAGCTGAGTCTGAAATTGGAGAATGAAGTGGAGTGGAAACTTGCAAAGTCCTCGAGGTTTCTTTAGGTCCAGTTCTGGGTTGTGGTAGAGATGGTGAGGGGAAGGGAGAGGTGTCCCTGAGATGCTGAAGGGAGAATAGGGGGCTAAATGAAGGCAGATAAGCTGGCACAATGTGGTCACCTCAGGGAGCAGGAAGCGCTGTAATGATTGTATTCAGGCTGGCTCCACATGTCAGTAGCACAGACGGGTTAAACGCAAGTTAACAGTGACTGAGTCACCATTTTACTCTCCCCTAGGAGAGGAAGACTCAGTCAGCCACCTTGGACATGAGGAAAAAGCCATTTTGATGGTTGGATATGAGCCATGCAGTACATCACCAGCTGGCCTGGGTGCCACATTGCGGCTCTGTTTAGCTGTCAGTTCTCCCTGGGTGGGGATGTGATAATAGAGAGCTGTCTGCAGGCTCACCAGCAACTCCCCTCTCTGACCACAACCAAACTTCAGAATCTGTTGGGGTTGCAGAAGGTGCTTAGGGGCCTGAGTTTTCCTCTGAGCTGTCCTTCCCTGCCTGTGGAGCTGGACACATGGGAAACAACAGCTGAATGAGAGACAGGGCTCTGTTTTATTCATTGCTGGGCAGATTGATCCTGGCCTGAGGTGGCTCTTTCTGGGGCTCTGTGCCATCTCATGTTGTAGATCATGGGAAGCCTTTTCCACTGGGCTTTGATGCAGTCACTTGTGGGCAGAACTACCATGTTGTACAGCTTCAGGAAAGGCAATGTCCCCATGTGCAACATGGCAGCTCTGAGCATTGGTAAGCTGTTCTTTGGTCATGTTCTCTGCTCAGGAAAGGCAACACTTTTACACTTAAGGAGGCAGCTGGCCTTGATTCTGGTCTAGCTTGTATACAATTATGAAGCAGGAGAAGTTTCCAGCTTCTTACCCTCCTGGCTTGGCCCCACTATGGTGGAAAGGTACACTTTGTTGCTAGTGTAGATTCCAGCCATTGTCTGTAGTGCAGATATAACAGTAGTCCAAAGGGGTACTTTACATTAGGACCACAGAAAGAAGACAATCTGCCTTCTGAAATAAAAAGTGTGTGTGTGTGTGTGTGTGTGTGTGTGTGTGTATATATATACACACACACACACACTTATATATATATATATATACACACACACACATATATATATATTTACTATTCAATTAATAGAGGAATAAATGTTTACATCAAATTCAGAGTAATCAACAGTGCATTGTGCTGTCTTCTAGGCTTCCCAGGGAGACATTGAGAAGAACTGCGAGGGCCTTCTCAGAGGGCCTTGATTGATGAGAGGTGTCTGCCAGGGGCTTGACAGAGAGAGATTGGGGGCACATGTGCTGTGTAAATGCCATCCCTATCTTGAGAGGCTGTGTGTGTCTGGCTTGCTCACTTATTTCAGCTCATGCTCAAAGGCTCTATAGACTCAAGCATTTGTGGGTGATATCTAAGGAAGTCTGTTCTTTCAAGAACTGGGCAGATTGACCTTTCCCTTTAATAGCCCAACAGCCCCTCCTCTAATCTGAGTACTTGATTTCTCACTGTGGTCAGTCAGCCTGCTGCTCTAGAGCAGGAAGGGATAGTTTAATTTCCTTTGGAGTGAGATAAGTCCTTTTCTGATGGGATATGAGCAAAAAATGAATATTCTCTTGGAGGGATGAAGAGATGCAATGATACTTCCTGTGAAATATTAACAGAGCCCCACCCCAAACCCCCATTACCACAGCAACTTAGAGTCTACTCCATGTCCATAATTTCATGTCTGATATTGAGTATGTTACAACAGTGGTGGTAAATAGATTAATTTGAGTTGAGAAATTAATGACTGACAATGGCCTTTATGTGATAGCCTAGACAGAGAGCATTATGTTTAATGTGCCTTAACTTACTTTTGGAAGCAAAATTAATGTAGATTATATTCAAATGGAAGATAATGATGAAAAGTGCACAAATCATAATTGTACACATGATAGATTTTCACAAACTGAACACACCAATGTAACCACACCTGGATCAAGAAACAGACCATGGGGAGTGATATAGATGGCAAGATAGGAGTTTTCTACATTCTTCTTCCCAAAGAACACAGATTTTGACAATCATTCACAGATGAGACTGCCTTTGTGGAAGTCTTGGAATCCAGTGAAGTTTCAGCATATTTTCGGAGCAAAGAATTCTGAGATTGGACATGTTGAAGAGATTATGAAGAATAGTTTCATTTTACTGGAATTACCCCTATCCTAAGGTGGCACAACTCAGTGACAAGAGAGCCCCTCAGCCCATAATTTCTTCTATAGGAGAACTGAAAGTATATGAGTGAACAGCTGGTTTCCCTGGCTGTGTGGGGTGCTGCCAAAAAACCCCACTTCTTTCCTGTCCCATCCAGAATACTGAGGTTAGCTGTATGACTAATGGAGGGGCTGGAACAGTAGCTAGAGATCAGAAGGTATCAAAGTGATGCTGATTCTCTAACCACTTTACAGACCCCATCAGGGAGCCCATCAATGAGCCACTGGGACACCTCACCTGAAAATCTCTGCAACAAGCCCACAAGCACCCACAGTGTTCCACATGCCTCACCCACACCCCTCCCCATGACCTATTTCATGACCTCCTTCTGTATCCTGAAGACAGCAGGTGTGAGTTTTTGCAGATAGCTAGAGAGCATGCACAGAAAGCCAGCCCAACTCTGTGAGACTGGGAGAAAACACACAAATTTAAGCATTCAGCACTACACTAGGGAAAAAAAAATGGGAGCCTGTCAACACTTGGCCTGGCTTTGTAGGACTGAGAGAAGGCATGCAATCACAGGAATCTCCCTACATAAGAGAAAATAGTAAGTGTAGAGAAGGTGTATCCACAGAGGTCTAAGACAGCCTCAGAATCTCTCGCAGGGATCACAGAAAGTATTTCTCTTCTGAAGCCAGTCAGTAAAGACTGGAGGATATAAGAGTTTATTCAAATGTGAGGAAAGTAATACAAGACATCAAAGAACATGAAAAATCAAGAGAACATGACACCACCAAATGTACGCAATAATTTTCCAATAACAGATCCAAAGAAATAAAGATCTGTAATTTGCTTGATGATGAATTAGAAATAGTTGTTTTGAGGAAGTGCAGTGAGCTACAAGAAAACACGGAAAGACAATTCAACAATATCAGGAAAACAATACATGAACAAAGTAACAAGTTTAACAAAGATATAGCTATCATAAAAAAGAACCAAAAAGAAATGCTAGAGCTGAAGAATACAATAAAAGTAATGAAAAATGCAATGAAGAACATCAACAGAAGACTTAAGAAAAAGAAAGAATCTATGAACTTCAAAATAGGTTATTTGAAATTATCCAGTTAGAAGAGAACAAAGAAAAAAAGAATGAAAAAAGAGTGAAGAAAGATATTCCATGCAAATGGAAACCAAAGCTGGAGTAGCTATACATATACCAGACTAAATAGACTTTAAAACAAAGACTGTAATAAGAGACATAGAAGAGCATTACATAATAAAGGGGTCAATCTAACAAGAAGATATAACATTTGTAAATATTTGTGCAATAAATATAGGAGCACTTAAATATATAAAGCAAATATTAACAGACCGAAAAGAGGAAATGAGCAGCAATACAATAATAGTAGGGGACATCAATACCCCACTCACATCAATGGATAGATCATCTAGACAGAAAGTCAACAAGGAAACAACAGTTTTAAATGACACGTTAGACCAAATGGACTTAACTGATATTTACAGAATATTCCATCCAAAAGCAACAGATTCACATTCTTCTCCAATGCATATGAAACATTTTCCAAGATAGATCATATGCTAGGCAACAAAACAATTCTTAAATTTAAGAGAATTAAAATCATGTCAAGCATCTTTTCCAACCACACTGGTATGAAACTAGAAATTAACTACGTGAAGAAACTAAAAATATTCACACACAGGTGGACAAAAACCAACATGCTACTGAATAACCCACGGCTCAAAAAATGAATCAAAAGAGGAATAAAAAATAACAGACAAATGGAAATGCAAATGTAACATATCAAAACTTATGGGGTACAGCAAAAGCAATTCTTTTCTTAAAAAAATTATTTATTTATTTTTATTCAGTTACAATTGTCTGCATTTTTTCCCCATCCCTCCACCCCACCCCAAGCAGTCCCACCTCCCTCCCCCACCTCTACACTCCCCCTTGATTTTGTCCCTGTGTCCTTTACAGTAGATCCTATAGACCCCCTTCCTACTAACCCCTCCCAACTCCCCTCTGGCTATTGTTACAATGTTCTTAATTTCAATGTCTCTGGTTATATTTTCTTTGCTTTTTTCTTTTGTTGATTATGTTCCAGTTAAAGGTGAGATCATATGCTATTTGTCCCTCACCACCTGGCTTATTTCACTTAGCATAATGCTCTCCAGTTCCATCCATGCTGTTGCAAAGGGTAGAAGCTCCTTCTTTCTCTCTGCTGCGTAGAATTCCATTGTGTAAATATACCATAGTTTTTGGATCCAATCATTTGCTGATGGGCACTTAGGTTGCTTCCAGTTCTTGGCTATTGTAAATTGTGCTGGTATGAACATTGAGGTGCACAGGTTCTTTTGGATTGGTGTTTCAGGGTTCTTAGGGTATAATCCCAGCAGCGGAATTGCTGGGTCAAAGGGCAGTTCCATTTTTACTTTTCTGAGGAAAGTCCATACTGTTCCACAGTGGCCGCACCAGTCTGCATTCCCAACAACACTGCACTAGGGTTCCCTTTTCTCCACATCCTCTCCGACATTTGTTTGTTGATTTGTTTATGTTGGCCACTCGAACTGGTGTGAGATGGTACCTCATTGTGGTTTTAATTTGCATCTCTCTGATGGCTAGTGATGTTGAGCATCCTTTTCATATGTCTCTGGGCCCTCTGTATGTCTTCCTTGGAGAAGTGTCTGTTCAAGTCCTTTGCCCATTTTTAATTGGGTTGTTTGTCTTCCTGCAGTGCAGTCGTGTGAATTCTTTATATATTTTGGAGATCAGGCCCTTGTCTGAGGTATCACTGGCAAATATGTTTGCCCATACTGTTGCTTCTCTTTGTAGTTTAGTGCTGTTTTCTTTAGCCTTGAAGAAGCTTTTTATTTTGATGACGTCCCACTTGTTTATTCTTTCCTTTATGTCCCTTGCTTTAGGGGATGTGTCTGTGAGGATGTTGCTGCGTGGAATGTCTCAGATTTTCCTGCCAATGTTTTCTTCTAGGACTTTTATGGTGTTACGACTTATATTTAAGTCTTTTATCCATCTTGAGTTTATTTATTTATTTATTTATTTATCTTTCAAATTTTTATTGTTATTCAATTAGAGTTGTATGCCTTTTCTCCCCGTCCCTCCACCCCACCCCAGCCAAACACACCTCCCTCCCCCATCTCCACCCTCCCCCTTGGTTTTGTCCATGTGTCCTTCATAGTAGTTCTTGTAATACCCTCTTCCCACTGTCCCTCCCCCACCCCCCCGGCAATTGTTAGATTGTTCTTAACTTCAATGTCTCTGGTGAAATTTTGTTTGCTTTTTTCTTCTATTGATTATGTTCCAGTTAAAGGTGAGATCATATGGTATTTGTCCCTCATCGCCTGGCTTATTTCGCTTAGCATAATGCTCTCCAGTTTCATCCATGCTGTTGCAAGGGGTATAAGCTCCTTCTTTCCCTCTGCTGCGTAGAATTCCATTGTGTAAATGTACCATAGTTTTTGTATTCACTCATTTGCTGATGGGCACTTAGGTTGCTTCCAGTGCTTGGCTATTGTAAACTGTGCTGCTATGAACATTGGGGTGCACAGGTTCTTTTGGATTGGTGTTTCAGGGTTCTTAGGGTATAATCCCAGCAGTGGAATTGCTGGGTCAAAGGGCAGTTCCATTTTTAGTTTTCTGAGGAAATTCCATACTGTTTTCCACAGTGGACTCACCAGCCTGCATTCCCACCAACACTGCACTAGGGTTCCCTTTTCTCCGCATCCTCTCCAACACTTGTTTGTGGATTTGTTTATGTTGGCCACTCGGACAGGTGTGAGAAGGTACCTCACTGTGGTTTTAATTTGCATCTCTCTGATGGCTAGTGATGTTGAGCATCTTTTCATATGTCTCTGGGCCCTCTGTATGTCTTCCTTGGAGAAGTGTCTGTTCAAGTCCTTTGCCCATTTTTTAATTGGGTTGTTTGTCTTCCTGGAGTGGAGTCGTGTGAGTTCTTTATATATTTTGGAGATCAGGCCCTTGTCTGAGGTATCATTAGCAAATATGTTTTCCCATACTGTTGGTTCTCTTTGTAATTTGGTGCTGTTTTCTTTAGCGATGCAGAAGCTTTTTATTTTGATGAGGTCCCATTTGTTTATTCTTTCCTTTATGTCCCTTGCTTTAGGGGATGTGTCTGTGAGGATGTTGCTGCGTGGAATGTCTGAGTTTTTCCTGCCAATGTTTCCCTCAAGGCCTTTTATGGTGTTACAACTTATATTTAAGTCTTTTATCCATCTTGGGTTTATTTTCGTGTATGGCGTAAATTGGTGATCGAGTTTTATTTTTTTGAACGTAGCTGTCCAAATCTCCCAACACCATCTGTTGAAGAGGCTGTTTTTGCTCCATTTTATGCTCCTGCCTCTTTTGTCAAATATTAATTGACCATAAAGACTTGAGTTTATATCTGGGCTCTCTGTTCTATTCCATTGGTCTATGTGCCTGTTTTTATGCCAGTACCAGGATGTTTTGATGACAGTGGCCTTGTAATACAGTTTGATATCAGGTATTGTGATCCTCCTGCTTTGTTCTTCTTTCTCAAAATTGCTGCAGCTATTCGGGGTCGTTTATGGTTCCATATAAATTTCTGAAATGTTGGTTCTATACCTTTGAAATATGTCATGGGTACTCTAATAGGGATTGCATTGAATCTATAAATTGCTTTGGGCAGTATGGCCATTTTGATGATGTTAATTCTTCCGACCCATGAGCATGGTACAAGCTTCCATTTGTTTGTGTCTTCCTTAATTTCTTTCTTCAGTGTTGTGTAGTTTTCTGAGGACAGGTCTTTTACCTCCTTGGTTAGGTTGATTCCTAGACACTTTATTTTTCTTGTTGCTATATCAAATGGGATTTTTTCCCTGATTTCTGTTTCTGCAGTTTCGTTGTTGGTATACAGGAATGCCTTTGATTTCTGAGTATTGACTTTGTATCCAGCTGTTTTGCCAAATTCATTTATTAGGTCGAGCAGTTTTTTGGTGGAGTCTATAGGATTTTCCATGTACACTATCATGTCATCTGCAAACAGTGACAGTTTCATTTCCTCCTTTCCAATTTGGATGCCTTTTATTTCTTTTTCTTGTCTGATTGCTGTGGCTAGGACTTCCAATACTATGTTGAATAGGAGTGGTGAGACAGGGCATCCTTGTCTTGTTCCTGATCTTAGTGGGAAAGGTCTAAGTTTTTGTCCATTGAGTATGATGTTGGCTTTAGGTCTCTCATATATGGCCTTTATTATGTTGAGGAACGCTCCCTCAATCCCACTTTGTTGGGTTTTTTTTTTTATCATAAATGTGTGCTGTACCTTATCAAATGCCTTTCCGCATCTATTGATATGATCATGTGGTTTTTGTCTTGCTTTTGTTTATGTGATGTATTATGTTTATTGATTTGTGAATATTGTACCATCCTTGCATCCCTGGGATGAATCCCACTTGGTGATAGTATATGATCTTTTTAATGTGTTGCTGGGTGCGGTTTGCCAATGTTTTGTTGAGAATTTTGGCGTCTATGTTCATAAGCAATACTGGCCTGAAGTTTTCTTTCTTCATTGTGTCTTTATCTGGTTTTGGGATTAGGATGATGCTGGCTTCCTAAAAAAAGTTTGGGAGTCTTCCTTCAGTTTGGATTTTTTCAAATAGTCTGTGAAGGATAGGGGTTAGCTCTTCCTTAAATGCTTTGTAGAATTCCCCTGTGAAACCATCTGGTCTAGGGCTTTTGTGTTTCGGGAGTATTCTGATGATTGCTTCAATTTTGTTTGCTGTTATTGGTCTGTTCAGGTTTTCTCCTGCTTCTTCATTCAGTTTTGGAAATATAATTTGAAAATATAATTCATTCAATTGTATTTTTCTAGAAATGTGTCCATTTCACCTAGGTTTTCTAATTACTGAGCGTACAGTTCTTCATAGTAATTTCTTAGAATCCTTTGTATTTCGGTGGTATCTGTTGTAGTCTCTCCTCTTTCATTTCTGATTGTGTTTATTTGGGTCCTCTGTCTTTTTTTCTTGATGAGCCTACTTAAAGGCTTGTTGATTTTGTTTATCTTTTCAAAGAACCAGCTCCTAGATTCATTGATCCTTAGAATTGTGCTTTTAGAGTCTATGTCATTTAACTCTGCTCTGATCTTGTTTCTTTCCTTCCTTCTGCTTGCTCTGGGCTGTCTTTGTTGTTGTTCCTCAAGTTCTTGTAGGCATAGGGTTAGGTTGTTTGTTTGAAATGTTTCTATCTTTTTAAGGTAGGCCTGTATTGCTCTGAACTTTCCTCTCAGGACTACCTTTGCTGTGTGCCGTAGGTTTTGTGTTGTTGTGAGCTCATTTTTGTTTGTTTCCAGAAACTTTTTGATTTCTTTCCTAATCTCATTCTTGACCCATTCATTGTTTAATAGCATGCTATTCAGTCTCCATGATTTTGAGTGTTTTGGGGTTTCTGCTTTGGGGTTGGTTTCTAGTTTCAGTCCCTTGTGGTCAGAGAAAATGCTTGATATGATTTCAATTTTCTTGAACTTGTTGAGGCTTGCTTTGTATCCTATCATGTGGTCTATCTTTGAAAAATTTCCATGTATACTTGAGAAGAATGTGTGTTTTGCTCCTTTGGTATGAAAAGATGTCTATATATCAGTTAAGTCCATTTCATCTAGGGTAATGTTCAGTGACACAATGTCCTTGTTGATGTTTTGTTTGGAAGATCTGTCCATCTTTAACAGTGGGGTGTTAAAGTCCCCTACTATAATTGTGTTGCTGTCAATATCTTTCTTGAAGTCCTCCAAGATTTTCTTTATGTATTTGGGTGCTCCTATGTTGGGTGTATATATATTTACAATGCTTATGTGTTCTTGGTGGACTCTTCCTTTGAATATTATGAAGTGACCTTCTGGGTCTCTCTTTATGGCCCTTCTTTTGAAGTCTCTTTTGTCTGATGTGACTATTGCTACCCTGGCTTTTTTTTCCTGTCCGTTTGCTTGGAAAATTTGTTTTCAGCCCTTCACTTTCAGTCTGTGTAGGTCCTTTGTCCTGAGATGGGTCTCTTTTAGGCAGCATATGTGTGGGTCATGCTTTCTTATCCATTCAGCTATTCTATGTTGTTTGATTGGAGCATTTAATCCATTTACGTTTAAGGTTGTTATCGATAGGTAATTATTCTTTGCCATTTTTTCATACCTGTGTTCCTCTTTCTTTCTCTTTCCCTTCCTTTCCTTAAAGCTGTCCCTTTAGCATCTCTTCCAAAGCTAGTTTGGTGGAGGTGTATTCTTTTAGACTTCTTTTGTCTGGTAAGCTTTATATTTGGCCTTGTATCTTGATTTAGAAACTTGCTGGGTAAAGTAGCCTTGGTTGCAGGCCTCTGGTCCTCATTACTTGGAATACCTTTTGCCATTCTCTTCTGGCTTGGAGCATCTCCATTGAGAAGTCAGTTGCTAACCTTATTGGGGCTCCCTTGTATGTTAGTTCCTGTTTCTCCCTTGCTGCCTTTAAGATCCTCTCTTTGTCTTGGAATTTTGCCATTTTAATTATGATGTGTCTTGCAGTGGGCCTGTTTGGGTTCCTCTTGCTTGGGACTCTCTGTGTTTCCTGGATTTGGGTGACTTTTTCTCTCATTGGATTGGTGAAATTTTCCATCATTACTTTTTCAAACAGGTTTTCTATCCCTTGCTCTTCTTCTTCTCCTTCTGGTATCCCTATTATGCGGATATTATTATGTTTCATGTTGTCCTGCATTTCCCTTAATCCCTCTTCATTCTTTCTGAGCCTCTTTTCCTTTTCTTGCTCTTTCTGGATGTTTTTTTATAGTTTGTCCCCCAGCTGACCGTTCCCATCGTCTGCTTCATCAAGTCTGCTTTTGATTCCTTCTACTGTGTTCTTCAGTTCAGAAATTGTATTCTTCATTTCCTCTTGACCCTTGTTGATAGTTTCCATTTCCTTTTTCATGTTGATATAGATTGCAGTGAGTTCATTGTAGTTTCCCTGTAGTTTCTGGTAGTTGTCTGTGAGTTCAGTGAGGTTCCTGATAACCATTGCTTTGAACTCAGTATCTGATAGTTGACTTGCCTCTATTTCATTTAGCATTCTTTCTGAGACTTCCTCCTTTCCTTTCATTTGGGGATTGTTTCTTTGTCTTCCCATTGTTTGTGAGACTCTTCTTGTTAGCTTCTGCTTCTTAAATTGATCTGTTCTGCCTCCCTGGGTTTATGGAATGAAGTTCTATGGTTGAATGCCAGTGGTATTCAGTGGTGCCATCTCCTTAATCTCCTGAACTTGCTGGTCTTGGGCTGTGGTTTATGTTGACTCTCTGTATGTTTTTGTGTTTTCATTGTTGTTGGGACTTTCTTTGATGGGTCGTTCCCTCGACCTGGTTAATTGAGGGTCACTCTGTCCACCACATCTTGTATTCTGTTGTGCAGATGTGGACAGTTTGTGTTGAAGCTGATTCTTCTGAGTGGACAAGGTTTTGAAGCTTCTCTCTCACTTTTGTTCAGTTATTTGTTCTGAGTAATTTCTCCACTATTTATTTGTATTTCCAGATCAGTACTGCATTGACGTTAGTGTGGCTTCCATTCCCTTCTTCACCTTCTTCCATTGTTATCTGTTGCTGGTTCCTTTGTTGGTGGGTTTCCTCTTCCACCAGGTGTACTGGTGTTCACTGCTCCCACCTTGCAAGTTCTCTGGAGTAGCAAAATGCAATTTCTCTCACTCTCTCAGTTTTTAGGATGACTCCTCTTTGTCATCCTAAAAGACCAGACCTAAGTCTGGTCTTTTCAGAGCTCCAGGTTTTATTGTCTCACCTGTGGGAAAGGAGAAAAAAGGAATGAAAAAGAAAAGGGAAGGAAGGAAAACGGAATAGAAAAGGAAAGGAAGGAAGCAAGGAAGAAGGAATTAAAAAAGATTGGAGGAAAGAAAAGAAGGAATTTTAACAAAAATTAAAATAAGAAAATAAATAAAAGAAGGCCGGAAGATGGAATAAAAAAGTAAAGGAAGGAAGAAGGAACAAAAAAAGAAAGAAGGACAGAAAGGAAGAAGGAATTTCAAAAAAAAAAAAAAAAGAGTCTTCTGCTGGCTTTAGACCAGTCAGGTCAGTTCTGCTGGTCTTCCTGTCTGTGAAATAGGAGTGGGTGGGTAGAGGGATTGGTTTCACTTTTTTCCCTTCCTCTGCCACACTCTTTGCTGTTGTGCAGACTCCAGTCCAGTTCCTCAGGGTCCTTCTATCCCCCCTAGACCTTTAGTTCACCAGTTGTGCTGTCCTTGAGGTGCACCAATTAGCAGCAGCTCACATTCCACCTTCTTGCTCTTTGCTGTCCTAGATGCTCGGTGCTCTTGGTGCTCCTTCAGGGTAGTTCAGCCCCCTACTGAGTCAAGTCTTTCAGGAGACTGCAGTCTCCCCTAGCCCTTCAGCTCCCCTCTGCTAGGCATTCTGCCTTTCTCCTAGAGAGCCAGTAGGCCCTGAAGAGCTCTGTGCGCAGGGGCTAGGTGGGAGGTGTTCAGTCGCTGGTGCTTCAGGCGTGGTCACCTGCGGGTAGCCAGGCTGTTGATCAGGGTGTGCACCCACCTGGGGCCTCAGGTTGGGCGCCCAGGCCACTGCTTAGGGTTCTCACAGACCCCGGGCTTTGGGCCTGTGTGCCCGGGCAGCCAGGCTGCTGATTGGGGTGCACACTCAAATAACATGTTTAATAAAGTTGACCTGAGTGTGTGTCCTTGTTTTGTTCTTGATCTTAGAGGAAAAACTTTCAACTTTTCACTATTGAGTATGAAGTTAGCTGTGGGTTTATCATATATGGCCTTTCTTACATTGAAGTACATTCCCTCAATACATGCCTTGTCGAGAGTTTTTTTAATCATAAATAGATGTTGAGTTTTTCCAAATGCTTTTTCTGCATCTATTGAGATGATCATATGATTTTTATCTTTGATTGTTAATATGATGTATCACATTGACTGATTTGCAGGTGTTGAACCATTCTGCATCCCTGGAATAAGTCCCACTTGATCATGGTGGATGATTCTATTACAGTGCTGTTAAATTCTGTTTGCTAGTACTTCCTTGAGGATTTTTGCATCTATGTTCATCAGGGATAATGGCCTATATTTTTTCTTCTTCTAGTGTCCTTGTGTGGTTTTGGTATCAGGATAATGCCATCCTTGTGTAATGAGTTTGGAAGAGTTCTCTCCTCTTTCATTTTTGTGGGGAAGACTTTAAGAAGGATTGGTATTAATTATTCTTTGAATGTGTGCTAAAATTCACCAGCAAAGCTGTCTGGTCCTGGACTTTTGTTTGTTCACAGGTTTTCAATTATTCATTTAATCTCCTTACTATTAAATACTCAGTTTAGATTTTCTATGTCATCATGATTCAGTCTTGGTAGGTTGTATGTTTTTAGGAATTTATCCATTTCTTCTAGGTTGTCCAATTTCTTAGCATATAACTGTTCACAGTAGTCTCTGATGATCCTTTGCATTTTTGTACTATCATTTGTAACACCTCTTACATTTTTAATTTTATTTACTCGAGTTCTCTATCTTTTTTTCTTGATGAGTCTAGCTAAAGGTTTGTCAATTTTGTTTTGAAAGAGCCAACTCTAGCCCAGAAATAAACCCAAGTCTTTATGGTCAATTAATATTTGACAAAGGAGGCAGGAGCATAAAATGGAGCAAAAATAGACTCTTCAACAAATGGTGCTGGGAGATCTGGACAGCTACATGCAAAAAAAATGAAACTCGATCACTAACTTACACCATACACAAAAATAAATTCAAGATGGATAAAAGACTTAAATATAAGTCGTAACACCATAAAAGTCCCAGAGGAAAACATTGGCTGGAAGATCTCAGACATTTCACGCAGCAACATCCTCACAGACACTTCCCCTAGAGCAAGGGACATAAAGGAAAGAATAAACAAATGGGACCTCATCAACATAAAAAGCTTCTGCATGGCTAAAGAAAACAGCACCAAATTACAAAGAGAACCAACAGTATGGGAAGACATATTTGCCAGTGATACCTCAGACAAGGACCTGATCTCCAAAATATATAAAGAACTCACAGGACTCCACTCCAGGAAGTCAAACAACCCAATTAAAAAATGGGCAAAGGACTTGAACAGACACTTCTCCAAGGAAGACATACAGAGGGCCCAGCGATATATGAAAAGATGCTCAGCATCACTAGCCATCAGAGAGATGCAAATTAAAACCACAATGTGGTACCACCTCACACCAGTCAGAGTGGCCAACATAAACAAATCCACAAACAAATGTTGGAGAGGATGCAGAGAAAAGGGAACCCTAGTATATTGTTGGTGGGAATGCAGACTGGTGAGGCCACTATGGAAAACAGTATGGACTTTCCTCAGAAAACTAAAAATGGAACTGCCCTTTGACCCAGCAATTCCGCTGCTGGGATTATACCCTAAGAACCCTGAAACACCAATCCAAAAGAACCTATGCACCCCAATGTTCATAGCAACACAATTTACAATAGCCTAGTGCTGGAAGCAACCTAAGTGCCCATTAGCAAAGGAGTGGATCAAAAAACTGTAGTACATTTACACAATGGAATTCTACGCAGCAGAGAGAAAGAAGAAGCTTATACCCTTTGCAACAGCATGGATGGAATTGGAGAGCATTGTGCTAAGTGAAATAAGCCAGGTGGTGAGGGACAAATACCATATGATCTCACCTTTAACTGGAACATAATAAACAAGCGAAAAAAGCAAACAAAATATAGCCAGAGACATTGAAGTTAACAACAATCTAACAATAGCCAGAGGGGGTGGGGAGGGGACAGTGGGGAGAGCAGATTACAGGAACTACTATAAAGGACACATGGACCAAATCAAGGGGGAGGGTGGAGGTGGGGGAGGGAGGTGGGTTCAGCTGGGGTGGGGTGGAGGGATGGGGAGAAAAGGCAGACAACTGTAATTGAATAACAATAAAAAAAACCCCTTGTTATTTGCCTTCCTAGCCAGAGAAATTAGGCAAGAAAAAGAAATAAAATTCATCCTAATTGGAAGGAAAGAATTAGAACTCTCAGTATTTGCAGATAACATAATATAATATATGGAGAACTCTAAATTCCATAAAAAACTGTTAGAACCAATAAACAAATTTAACACACAAATCTCCATTACATTTCTGTATATCAATAATAAACTATCAGAAAGAGATATTAAGAAATTAATCTCATTTATAATTACATTTTAATAATTAAAAAACCCTAGAAATAAATTTAACCCAGGAAGTAAAAGATGTGTATACTGAAAATTACAAGAAATTGAAGAAGGCTCAGATAAATGGAATGATATCTGTGATCATGGATTAGAAGAATTAATAACCATATGTCCATACTACCCAAAGTGATGCACAAAGTCAGTGAAATCAGTATTGAAATTCTAGCCCTCACTGGTGTGGCTCAGTGGATTTAGATCCAGCCTGTGAACCAAAGGGTTGCTGGTTTGATTCCCAGTCAGGGCACATGCCTGGGTTGCAGGCCAGGTCCCCAGTTAGGGATGCACGAGAGGCAACCACACATTGATGTTTCTCTCCCTCTTTCTCCCTCCCTTCCCCTCTGTCTAAAAATAAATAAAATCTTTAAAAAATTTCTATTGCATTTTTCACAGAAATAGGAAAACAATTCTACAATTCATACGAAAGCACAAAAGACCTTGAATAGTCAATGCAGTCTTGAGATGAACAAAGTTTGAGACATCATGTTTCCTGATTTCAAACTATATTAAAAAGATATAGTAATCAAAATAGTTTAGTATTGGCATAAAAAACAGACACATAGATCAATGTAACAGAATAGAAAGCCCAGAAATAAACCCACACATATATGTTCAAGTAATCTTTGAATGGGGTACCAAGAACACACAGTGGGGAAAGGATAGTTTCTTTAATAAATGGTATTGGGAAAATTGGATATCAATATGTAAAAAAATAAAACTGGACCCTACCTTACACTACTCATAAAAATAAACTCAAAAACTCAAAATGGATTAATGCATTAAATGTAAGACTTGAAACTGTAAAACTCCTAGAAGAAAACATAGAGAAAAATCTCTTTGATATTGGTCTTCCCAATGAATTTTTGGATAAGACACCCAAAGGACAGGCAATAAAAAAAAAATAAAAAAGGGAGACTACATTAATCCAAAAAGTTTCTGCACAGAAAGGGAAATAATGAACAAAATGAAAAGGCAACCTAGAGAATGGGAGAAAACATTTGGAAACCATATATCTCATAAGGGGTTAATATCTAAAATATAAGGAACTTATACAACTCAATAACAAAAACCAAACCAAAACAAAACAAAAAACTCCAAACAACCTGATATAAAAATGAGCAAAGAACCTGAACATATATATTTTCTCCAAAAAACACATACAAATGCAACAGGTACATTAGTGCTCTACATCACTAATCATCAGGGAAATGCAAATCAAAACCACAATGAATATCACATAACACCTACTAGGATGGCTTTTATCAAAAGCACAAGAAATAATGTGTTGGCAAGATGTGGCGAAAGAGAACTCCTGTACACTGATGTTGGGAATGCAAATTGGTACATCCACTGTGGGAAACATTATGGAGGTTCCTCAAAAAATAAAAAATAGAACTGCCATATTATTGAGCAATCTCCCTTCACAGTGTACAATGGAAAGAATAGAAGTAGGTACCTTGAATAGATATGTGTGTCCCCATGTGCACTGCAGCATTAGTTGCAATAGCCAAGATATGGGAATAACCTAAATGTCTGTGGATGGAAGAATGAATAAAGCAGATATGGTGTGTGTGTGTGTGTGTGTGTGTGTGTGTATAATGGAATATCAACCAGCCATGAGAAAGAAAGAAATCTTGTCATTTGGAAAATTCTGGATAAACCTAGAGGACATTATGCTAAGTGAAATAAGTCAGACAAAGACAAATCCTGTGTGACCTCATTTATACATGGAATGTAACAAAAATAGTTGAACCCATAAACAAAGAGTAGATTGGTGGTTGCCAGGGACTGGGTCGTCAGGGAATTGGGGAGATGTTAGTCAAAGGCTATAAAGTTACAGTTATATAGGATAAGTAAGTTCTAGAGACGTAATGTACAACATGGTGATCATAGTTAATAATACTGCATTGTATACTGGAAATTAGCTAAGAGAGTAGATCAAATTTTGTCCACACAAAAAAAGGTAACTGTGAGGTGATGAATGTATTAATTAACCTGATTGTGGTAATCATTTCACAAAGTAGGCATATATCATCACATTATACACTTTAAATATATACAATTTTATTTGTCAATTATACCTCAATAAAGCTGGAGAAAGTAAAAAGAAACAGACCATGACCATTACTCCAAAGACCCCTTGTGTCCCAGTCCCTCCCTGCCTCAGGGGGAAGCACTCTTCTGACTTCTAACACCAGAGGTTATTCTCCTTGTTCTAGAACTTCATGTAAATGGAAACAAAGAGTATTGACTCTTTTGTGTCTCAACTCCTTTGCCTAGAGTGATGTGTGTGAGCTTAATTCATGTTGTTGTGTGTTGTATTTTGGTCATTGTCATTGCAGAATAGTATTCCATCGCATGAGCATAGCATGATCTACTTACCCATTCTGCTGTTCACAGGCATTGGGGTCGTTCTCTAAGTGGGGCTGGAGCAAACCTTGCTGAAATGAATGCTTTGTGCACGTCTTTCAGTGAGCACATGGACATGTCACATTCGGTGTATACTTAAGAGTAGAATTGCTGGGTCATAGGGTATGTCAATATTCAGTTTTAGGTGAACTTTTAAAAATCATTAAAACATTATTTAAAATTAGGAAACATCCCAAATGCAGAAAATTATAGGAAGTAATATGAAATGACCATGAACCTACCACAGAGACTAGACAAATGTTAACATTTTCCCACATTTCCTTCATTTCTGTCTTCCATGTATTTAAAATATACAAACTTCCAAATATAGCAAAAACTCCACCTTGGCCTCCCTCCCTGCTTCCCATCTTCCTTCCACTCACCTTTTATACTTGTACTATATATGTGTGGATCCATAAACCATATACAACATTGTTTTGAATGTTTTTAAATTTTACAAAGGTGGTCACATCCTGTACATATCTTTTTGTAACTTTTATTCACTCAGTATTATTTGTTTGTAATAACAAAATAGTAGAAATCTCTTAAATGTATAACTATAGAACACATCGTGTATGCCTTGATATAGGTTTTTTAGTACTTTGACAGGCTGTGCATGAGGGATTGTATATATGGGTGTGATTTTTATGTATGAGTGTGTAAATGCATATGTATGTGTGAGAGAGTGTGAGTGTATATAATTGTTGGTGTGTTAGTGTATATGATTGTGTGTGTCAGTGTGTGTATGTGTGTGAGCCCCTGCTGCTGAGCTCAATGTGTCTTGGGATGCCCTCATGAGGTCCACTTTCTCTGGGATCTTGAAACCCCAAGTGTCTTAGAGACTGTGATGGCCAGGCACAGATGCCTGTACAAATCAAGCCAGGCTTAAAGGCACATTTGTGATGAAGACCTTAAAAGGCCTAACAGCAAACTGTGAATCTTAGAGAGGGCCAATGAGCAGCCCCAACCCCTGGCAGCAGGAGTTTGTGAACCCTCGACATGTTCTCTGCCATTGCCACAGCCTAGCAGCAGGCCACATCTGTGCTGCTTTCTGGTTGGATACCTGTGACTTGGGCTCTTGGCTACCTGTCTCAGTCAAGGACCTGCGGTTGCCACAGGTGAAGCAGGCTTATCTGTCAGGCTGTCACCAGCAGTGTCAAGGCACAGGGACCAAACTGCATCTGGGCTCCTTGGAACCAGAGCTAGAATGCATGCCACTGCAGTGACATTCTTGGTCTTAGAGGCTGCATGCAACTGCACAGTGAGCTTCTCTGGGGATTTGCCCCCTGGCTCCTGGCTGTTATATGCTTTCAGTTAAGCAGAAACTGCAAGAGGATCTGGCAGGATCTGCCACCTCTGAGTTCCAATCCTTAGTAAGAACAACTGATGGACTGTTCTCTAGTAATGGGTTGGCTGGCTTGAGTGTACAGCCCATGTGTCATCCCCTGAGCCTTGGGTGGTCTATGCCATGGGGTCTAGTAGATGGGGCAGGCTATTGACAATTAAGCCCAGAACATAATGACCCATGTAAGAGTTCTTCACGCTGCCACAAATATGGGGAAGATGAAGGTTGTGTGTCTAAGAATGCAAGGCTCGCATGCATCTTGGCTATTGGGGTGTTCCTTTCTTAATGAAGTTGCCAAATGTGGCAGGAATTGCCTCCCAGCTGTGCTCAGATTCCTTTTACCAGGTATGTGGGCCCAGCACTAGCTTCAGGGACCTCTGCTGCCAACAGCCATAACCTTCAGTGGGTTGCCCTTGGACACTGATGCCTCCCCACAGGCATGGAGAGCTGGAAGTGCCTAGAAGTACTATCTCCTTTCCTATCTCCACCCCCACCCAGGGCACCTGTAGTCAGTGACTGGTGTGGAATAAAAAATGCGTTTCATTCCCTGGAGGCAGGACAGACTCTGTGGTGTAAGTTATTCCCCAGGACCTCTGCAGGATGAGGCTGGGACTTGGAGTTTGCACCCTCACCTGGCTTCCTCCAATTTGCTGTTCCGCTTGCCCCCATAACAGAAGACAGACCTAGTTCCCTTCTATCTACACCTGTGAGCTTTTCCTCACATTTTAGCCTCCCCAAGCCTCAATGTCTTTATCTGAGACATGGGGACACTAAAAGTATCACATCAGAGGACTTTGTGACAGTTTAATGAGGTAATGCATTGAAAGCACTTAGCGGCCATATTGCAATCACTTAAATGGTAGCTCCTGGGGTGGTAAACAGAATTAATAAAATGTGTGTGTCTTTTAGGTCAGGCACTTAGAAGATGGCCAATGTATTTCCATGGCTTTCTTCCCTCTCACCCGAGCAACCAGTATAGGTACTTATGGTTAATTTTTAATGCAATGAACAGTCAGCATGGCAGGACTGATCAGGCTGTAACCATCCAATGGCAAAAGAATAAAAAGACAAATGTGGAAGAAATGATCACCTCCATGTAACTCATTTATGGGATTAATTTTAATTTTTTCTTTTTATTTGTATGCTTTCCCCAATAAAAGTTTTAATTAAAAAATATCCATACCCTGGGGACTTAACAATAAATTTGAGAGCAAAGCTCCTTGGAGAAAATGTCTTGGCTAAATAGACGGAACAGATTATTATTATTTATTATTATTTCCATTCCAAGAAATGGTGAACATTCTTTTGCACTTTTCTTAGTGATTTGTGGCTTCTGCAACTCTGGCCAATGCTACAAGGGGAGGAGAGTGATGCCTTTTCGCTTTTAGAGATGCCCCGGGTTTATGCTCAGGGAGGGGAAGCAGGTATGCTGTGCACAGCTGTCTCTCCTCTGCATTTATTACTGCAGCATTTACCTCCCTGGGGCATCTTCCTTTTCCAAACCAAATAATTCAGACCCTGTTGTTTACCTCTGCAGAGGGATCAAGGTTACACCCATAGTGAAAGGGAGAAAAACAACCCAGAAGCTTGGCCCTGAGTCTTGCCCTGACTTGGGGGTGGCTGCCAAGTTATTCCCAGCCCTGGGAATTACCTTCCAGGTTTGGGAACACCAGGCCTCTCAGCTGCAGAGTGATTTATGGTATGTGCACAAGAGACCCCTCTTCTTCTTTCCCATGACTCCTTGTCTGAAGTTCTCTTCCACCCTGGCCAGACTGAGTCCCCAAGCCATGGGGAAGCAAGTGGGGAAATTGAGGCATGGGGGAGGGAGGAAGAGACTTGAGAGGTGTGTGTCTGGGGCAGATGGGAGGCAGTGAGAATGACAGTGTGCAGGAGCAGAAGGGGATCAAGCAGCGTCTGCCAGGGCTGCTTTTACAACACACTTCTCTCTTCTTTTTCTCCCTTCTCCTCCTCCTCCTCTATGTTCAGCCTGACATTACAGAGAAAACTTCCTAGACCATTAGTTGGGGTTGAGGTCCCACCAAAAGCAGAGCCTGGACCCAGATGTAAGTGTAAATGGTTTATTTGGAAGGAGATCACAGGAAAAACCATTACGAGAGTGAGGGATTGAGGCAGGATGGAAAGGAAGCACCAAGGGTGTGTTATCAAGTCAGTTACCACCTCTGGGTAACTGGGGCTCAGTCCCACTGGAAACTCTGGGAGATGCTGTAGAATATGCACTTTAGGGTTATCAAAACCAAGTGTTGAGGAACTGGGCTGTCAGTCATTTGTTGACAGTTGCTTCAGGGGAGGGGCTGGCTAGATTTCTCAGAATTCCAGTCTGCTGCAGTAATGGGCACAGTGAGCTCCAGTAGCCCCAAGCTCTCAGACAGATAGGCAGTGGTGGCAATTGGAAGTAGGGTCACGTGCATGGATGTGGTAAGTGCCCAGTGGATGCGGGTGGGACGCCATGTATTCTGCTGCACCATCCAACTCAGAATGGTCTTTCTTGACTATGTGCTCATAGTCAGGATTACTTTTTTTTAAACTTTATTTCCCCCACCCCAAAGAGTTATTTGAAGAACACTGGCTCTGGGAAATGCTCTATGGGCAGAATCCAGTCCTGGATTAAAAGATTTGGGGGATATGCTGCATTTTACATAACTTTTTACAGTATCACATGATTCTCTTATAAACTTCATGGCAATATCTTTCAGAAATGGAAACTGGTTGGCTTTTCTTACCTAGAGTTTCTCAAATGGAATGACTGATGAGCACTAATTTTCTGGAATACACACTTACTTTAACTTCTGTGGGACTAGTGTTCCATGGAACACCCCAGAAAACACAGATTTAGCATATTAATCAGTATTGTGTCTTGAGATGTCCCCTATGCACCTTACATGAAAGGAGTGTTGTGGGAAGGAGTTGGCACCTGGAAATGGATAGGAAGGACTCATCTGAGAAGCCATTTAGGGAACATGAATGCCTGGCTCAGGGGAGATGGGACAGCTGCCTGCAAATGTGGCAGGAGTGCAAACGTCACAGAAAGCTGAATTTCAGTTCAAAGTCAGAAGGATAGTTTTTTCTCACAATTAGAACTGAAATGACCTGGCTGCCTCCACTGTCAGATCCTAAGCTCCCTGTTCCCAGGTTTATTTCAGTAGAGGCTAAATCTGTTGGGAAGTGAGCAAGGGGACTTCTTGCCTTGAGCGGGAGTTAGGCCAAGAGTGTTTAGGCCCCTCCTGTCTCTCAGACTTTCTGTGCTGGCTGGAAGGCATTGATTCCCAGCTAGCCTGGGAGCCACTGGAGAGACAAGTTGTGTTTTACACACTTGTGTAAATTTCTTCATATTTACTAAGGGAAATTTTTTCATATTTCCCTTAGTGTCTGGGCTGGTTCTGGGTGTGTAGTGTGGTCCACCAATAAAAATTATTGAATGAATGAATGAGTAAATGAATGGGCTTCTGGGGGTCCACTGGCAAAGCTTCACTTTTGAAGGACTGATGTGAGATGATTAGAACATGGTTGCCACAAGGTTCAACATATAATAATACCTATGAATTTTTGGATTATTATTATGTTCCAGAAACTGTCCAAATTTTCTTCATTTAACCCTCCTCATAGCATTCTTGTGAGGTATGGATCATCCTTGTAACTATTTCTCAGTGGAAAGACTAAGGATTAGAGAGGTCACCAGGCTGACCAGTGGCAAGGCTTAGATTTGAATCTGGCCTGCCTACATCCAAGACAGAGACCAGAACCACCTTCACCACATTTCCTAGGCTGCAGACCCCCATGTCCACTCCAGGAGCATTCCAGTGCATCAAGTAGCCCATAGGCAGAGGGTGCGGGTAAGGAGGATTTTATACCTGCCATTAATAGTAGGAAAACTGAGGAGGGAAGAGAGAGAGAGAGAGAGAGAGAGAGAGAGAGAGAGAGAGAGAGAGAGAATTGTTTGTTAAGGCAAATAAGAGGTCAGTGAGAAAGACAGCACTCAGTGGACTCCTTGACTCCATTTCCCAAACCTGTATGGGTGGGACTGTCCTCCTGCTAACTCAAGATGGGAGGAGGAAGAGAAGGAAGTTCTGTAGTGCAAGGAGGAGAAGTGCATGTACAAGAGGCATCATGGCCATCCAATTAACATTTTGGGGGCAGGGAGCAGTCTGGATTGTCTGTAAGGCCCCTGGAAATGGTTAGGGTTGCAGTCCTTCACGACACACGGGCTATATACTGAACAAGTTTCTAATTTAATAGAGATAATTGCTGTACTGATCATGGTCTGGGACCACAGCTGAGTAGGTTGCTTGTCTCCATGTCTCCTGTCTAGTCCAGAAGCCTCTGGAAACCTTGGTCTAAATTCAAGATGAAGTGAGAAATCTTGTCTGAGCATTTGAAATACAAGTAACACCAGTCCCTGCCCCTCCTCCTCCCTGTCTCCCCCATCTTCACAAAATCAAAACATGCTGAAGCTTAGATGTGGCTAAATTGTGAATGATCCCTTTAGTAGATTTCATAACTGATTCAAATTTCTTACCCCTCCTTCTATCCATCCCCATTGCCATTCTTCCTGTTAGAGATGGGGGTGTATTTCCCATCCTATTGATGCTGGACTTAGCTGTGTAAGTTGCTGTGGCCATTGGTGTATAGACGGAAGTGATGGCATGCCAGTTTCAAGTGTAACTAAGCCTTAAGTGGTATGTGTTTGCACTTGCCCTATTGCATTTCTGTCATCATGAGATAACATCCCCAGAGAGACAGCTGGTTTCAGAAGAGTCAGGAGACCTGTGGGCCTGACTTGACTCCATAGCTTGAGGTGCAGTCTAATCTAGACCAGCAGCCAACTTGCAGATGTGCAGCTGAAGTAAAACCACTGCACTTGACCCTTAGAATTCTGGGTATGAGAATAAATGCTTATTATCATATGCTGATGCAAGCTGTGGTGGTTTGTTACTTAGCAATAGCTGACTGATATAACCCATACTTCTATAATCCACTTCCCACTTCTATTCCTTTGAGGTTGTGTCTGCAACACGCACATTGCCTACATAGCAAGTCATCATTAAAAATAAGGAAAAAATAAGAGGAAAATTCACAGCATGGAAATGCTCAGCCTGTACCTTGCTGTGTGAACTGATTTTTGCATCAGTGTAAGAATGTTAATTTAATTTGAGAGGATATGTTGATAACATTCTGACAGATGGGGCTGGTACATAAGACAGCACCAAAATTAAGTGCCTGGAGCTGGTTCAGACCCTGGTTTTACCAATTCCTACCTGGGTACCTTTGGGCAAGTTACTTTTCCTCACTAAGCCTCAATTTCCTCATCTGCAAAATGGGTACCTTTCTCATAGAATTGTTTGGAGATTTACATGGGAAAAAGTTCAACAAGTGCTTAACTCAGTGCCTGGATGGTGGCAAGATTCAGTAAATGGGTTAGCTAGTGTCACAGCGAAAGCACTGAGTGATAATTTGAAGAGATGTGACTCATCCTTTCCCTCAATTTTCCATTGAAATTTTGCTACCTTTCTCTATCCTGCCTTTGCTAAGGAAATCTATCCAAATCATATTTTTCTTTTTTGTGTGCAGGAAAAAATAACACAGTGAACCACAATTCATGAATTGTCACCCTGGCTCTTCTATTCGCTCACTGAGTGACTTTGAGCAAGCTTGCTCCAATCTCTGGGCCTCAGTCCTCTCCTCAGAGAAAGGTCAGTTTGAACTCATTTCTATGGGCCCTTGATGACCATAATTTTGCACATTCCTTTTGGAAAAGATCTGGGAGGGCTGAAAAGAGCTTTCATGAAGATACCAATGATGATGTTAGTATAACAAGGGAAGACCTTTTTTTCTCATAGAGGGACAGGCATGGGATTGAAGAATCACAGATCATTTGACCTGGAAGAGCCTTAGAAAACTTCTAGTCCAGTGATATCACTGTATAGATGAGAAAGTGACATCTCAAGGCAGCTCAGTAACTTACCTAAAGAAAGGCACCTTGGTGTGGAGGCTCTGGACTTGGCACTGGGCCTCTGAGTGAACAGGGCACCTATTGTGGAGAAAGACAATAAACACCTTCTAGTAATGTAGATGTATACATGCTACGTACAGATGGCTGTATTGATGCTAGGGAGAACTTGGGAGCAGCATCTAATCCAGTACTAGGGGTGGTCAGGAAGTAACAATAATAGTTAACTGATCTTTACTGCAGAGCAGGCACTGTTCTAAGTGCTTTACATTTATTAACTCAAATGACCCTGTGAGGTAGGTACTATTATCATCATCATTTCTGTTTACTGGAGAGGAAACTGAGGCACAGGGAGGTTAAGTAACTTGCCCAAAGGCACATCACTAGCAAGCAGCAAAGCCAAAATTTAAACTTGGGTAGTCTGACTTTAGAGTCTGTACTTTTTACCACCATGTTATGCTGGCTATTTGGGGAAGATGACATCAGAGCTGTGACCTGAGGAATGTGACCTGAGGAATGAGCTGCCCAGGAGAGGAAATTTGAGCAGAAGGAAGGATATGTGCAAAATCATAAAATTCTGGAGGTAAACATGAGTGTGCTATGTTTGTGGAATTAGGGGCTAGAAAGTACATGTGTATACACACACATACACATTATCTCCGTGTATCTGTCTTTGTGTATATGTTTATCTATATGTCTGTGTGTATGTGTCTGTGTGAGTCTATCCACGAGCATGTGTATATCTGTGTGTGTCTGTGTGTATATATCCTAGTGTGCCTATATATGTCTATAGATATGTCTGTGTATGTATGTTGTATATTGGCATGTGTCCATGTATATTCATGTGCATGCATTGTTTCTTTGTTATGTTCATGCATATGTTTGTGTGTTCCATGATTGTGTATTTGTGTTTCTGTGTCTATGTATATGTGTGTGTGTATGTGTACCTGGTGGGGGTAGATAGTCTTTGGAGGTGACAAGAGATATGTAGAGGGCAGATACTGATGGACTCTGGAAGACTTTATTCTTAGGACAATGAACTGAAGGGTCAGGCTATAATTTAGAAATGTCATTTGCTTATCTATAAATATTGATTTAGTACCTATTATGTTATACTGATACTATTCCAGACTCTGGGGATGAAACAGTGAATAAGAACAAAATCCCTATCCTTAGGAAGCTTATATTCTAGTGAGAAGAGACAGATAATAAATAAACACGTAAACAGACAGATATGTAATATAATGTCAGGACAAGCATCTTAAACAAAAATAATAATAAAGCATGTTAAGGGGAGAGATGATAGAGGAGGACTTTGAGAAGAGGTCTAAATAGGTGAGAGAGTGAGCCAAAGACTATGGAGGGAGAGCATTCCAGGAAGAGGAAACATGAGTTCAAAGGCCCTGAAGCAAGTGTAGGCTTGGCCTGTTCCAGGAAGAGCAAAAAGGTCAGGGTGGCAGAGGCTAAATGATGGAGGGGAGAGTGGTGGGCCTCAATGTTGCATACATAGCTGCGGCTAGTTCCCAAAGGGCTTTGCACCCATGGTGAGGACTTTGGATTGTGTCTCTTAAATAATGGCCATTCACTAGAGAATTCCAGTCTGGTGGCTGCTGTGGGACACATGGAAGGAGAGCCCAGTTTGTCACACTCCTCAGACAGTGCTCTCTCCTTGTTGCCACCTTGGGAGACAAAACCAAGGTTGAGTTTCTGATGTCATATGCAATTCATATTACAAAGAAGACAAAAATTTTTTCAAGATATTTTCCTGTCCCCATTGATAATGCACTTGTTTTAAGTCATTTTAATGTAGTTAATATTGATCACAAGCAAATAATTTGTATAGTTTCTTGGAGCCCAACTAGGCTTATGGTAGCAGAAGTTTATTATAGGTTTCTGGACTGAAGTAACTAATACTATATGCAAAGGGTGTGGTGTCATTTCTGGAACACACTGAGCACTCAATAAGCATGTTATTATCTCATTTAATTAATTCACAAAATCTTTGAGGTAGGTGCCAGTCATATTTTACATATAAGGAGCATGAGGATTTGAAAGTTTACATAATTAGCCCAAAGTCACACAGCTAGTTAGTGGTATCCCAAGTTCTAAGCAAAAAGCAATTTCAAAAGGAGTTAATCAATTTTGCTTACTAGTGCATGATTGTGAAGCTTTTTGCTCTTGGCATTTGTTGCTGGAAGAAGACTATGGGAGTGGGTGTATGTGGGCATCCCAGAGCCAGGTATATATAGGAAGGGATAATGGGTTAGGCTGCTCAACTTCGGTGTCACTGTCAGTGTCATCATTAAAGCACCATCTGTCCACAGGTTTGGGCTGGACCCTGAGCTAAGCATTGCTGCTTTGATAGTGTTTCTAGTGTGAGTGGGCCACACAGATGGGGACAGCCAAAAGGGAGATTAAAAACATCTGATAATGCCCTAGAGAGGCCCAACTTACAAATGTAAGCAACTGAATAAATAAATTCCACAGACACTCACTCCCCCTGACCACTCTGCTTTGCTTCTGTAGAAGTGGAGCGTTCTCTGAATTCACCCAGTTGGCTATGGGGTATTATGGCTCCAGCAGCAGAATAGAGACTGTCTTCCTGGATGGTATTGTCCTGAGGTTATTGTCAGCACTGAACAAGACACAAGATAGGATTATAAGTGTGGCTGGAGATTAGCAACGTCACCCTGCTTGGTCCCATTATCATAAAACTGCTGTCCCCAGTTCTTTGGAAGGATGTCCCTGTAGGAACACTAGGCATACTCCCTCAGAGCTGTGAGTTAGAGGATGACATTAGCAAAGGTGTGCAGGGCCTGGAACCTTGACACAGAGGAGGTCCTCTTGCAGTCTTGCTCACAAGGACAGACAAATACAAACAAACAAAACCCAACCCACCCCTGGGAATTTGGGAAGCTTGATGTTTTATTTGATTTATTTTAAAATTAAATTAAATTAAAATTGTAAATAAAAATTGCATCTATTTAAAGTATACATCATGACATTTTAGTATACCTATACACAGTGAAATGATTACTACAGTCAAGCTAATTCACATATCTATCTGCTAAGTTACCATTATTCCTTATAATGAGAGCAGCTGAACTCTTCTTTCTTAGCCCATTTCCAGTATGCAGTACAGTATTATTAACTATAGTCATCATGTTGTACATTAACTCTCTAGAACTTATTTACCCTACATAACTACAACTTTGTACTCTTACACCAATATCTTCCCATTCCCCCACCTCCCTGCCCATGGTAACCACCGTTTTACTCTTTGCTTCTATGTGTTCATTTTTTTAGATTTCACATATAAGTGAGATCATGCAGTATTTGTCTTTCTCTGTCTGGTTTATTTCACTTTGCATAATGTCCTCCAGGTTCAAGTGTGTTGTCACAAATGGCTTGGAAGCTTGATGTTTTAGTTACTATGATTGTATAACAAATCACACCCATACCACAATTCAGTGGATTAAAATAATAATAATTTCTTACACTCACAGATTGTGTGGCTCATAAGTTTGGACAGGGCACATGGGGATGTGTCTCTGCTCCATGGGGTTTGGGGCCTCAGCTGGAAGCCCATAACTCTGAGGGCTGGGGCCATCTGAAGGCCTGTGCAAGCATGTGTCTGGTGGCTGATGCTGGCTGGTGGCTGGGGACCTCAGCTCTTCTGCTCTGGGGCCTCTGGGTGAATTTGCTCCATGAGCTGATTTGGGCTTCCTCACAGTGTAGTGGCTGAGTGCCCAGAGTGAACTTCAGATAAAGAGAGAAGCAAGTGGAAGCTGGATACTTTTCATGACCTGGCCTAGGGAGTCACATGACATTATCATCTCTATAATCTCTTGGTCAGAACAGTCACCAGCCCCACTCAGATTCAAGAGAAAAGAACATACACCCCACCTTTTTGTGGGAAGAGTGTCAGTCACAGTGCTCAACAGTGTGGGGGATGGACACATATATATATTTTGTCTACCTTTGGGAATTCAACCTGCCACACTATGAGTCCCATATGTCCCCCTGGAGGGCTCTTCAGGGGAGAGTTGAGGAAGCCCCCCTCTCACCCTGCTCAGCTACGAGGGCAGTAATAGGAGGGCCAGGAAGCTTATGTGACATTTTCCCAGTGACCTTTGCTTGAGAGAGTAGGGTAAAGTCTCAACTTCAAACAGAGCCTTGGAAAGGAATCTTAGTATGACCTTCACAGAGGCGGCCTGGCCAACAGGGAACACTTGGCCCTTAGGGTGGGCTGAGGCTTGGTGTTTGGGGTAAGTGGGGGATTCTGACAGGAGCAGGGGGACCAAGGACAGCACAGGAACTTCCCTGGTGTGGAAGAACACATACTGAGGCCTGCATGAACCATGACCAGGTTCAAACCCTATGCATCAGGTGGGTACCAGCTCACCTGAAATGATACCTGCCCCCGACATCAGCCCTAACATTGGAATTGTATCTATTCCTAACTTCACCTCCTTTGAGTGGAAACAATTTATGTGGGAGGTGAACCCAGGAAGCACTGGTAAGAGGTAGGGAAATGGGGAAGGAAAGGGAAGACAGTAATTCAGGGTGTGCTATTGAGCCAGTTACCACTATGGATGACTAAGGCTGAATCCTATGGGGAAACCAGGAATACTTGTGGAGCATGTACCTTGTAGTTATCCCATCCTAGGGGCAAAGGAGCTGGGTTACTTGTTCTCCAATTCCCATTAATCATTACCTGAAGCTGCTCCCGCATGGTGGGAATTCCCTGGCATTTCTGGCTAGCTGAATGGGTAGGCAGAACAGGCTTTGGTGGCCAGAGAAGCCCCCAGGCAAAGAGATGCAGGTGCTGGCTGCTGGAAGTTAGGACCACGTGCAATGACATGGTAAGGGGGAGAGGACAGAGGCAGGGTGCCCACAGCATGTGTTACAAACACATTTATCGCACTTCTATGGTTCCACTCATTTGCTACTTACTGAACTCTGTTTTATATTGTTAATTCTAGTTCAACATTCACTACTGCTTCCAGAAGCTCCTCTCCCCTCTGACATTCAAAGCCCTCTGTCATATGGCCCATACCTCTCCTTTGTTGCAAGGATAGTGTAATACAGTGTTTGAGATGGCAGACTCTGAAGTGTGGACTCTCTGGGTTTGAATTCTGGCTTAACCACTGACTAGCTGTATGGCTGTGGACAAGTCTTTTACTTAATCTTGCCATGCCTCAGTTTCCTCATCTGAAAATGGGAATAGTAGGAGCATGGTATTGTGAGGATGAAATGTGTGAATTGATGAAATGTGTTTCAACAGGTTCCTGAAACATAGTAGGCACGAGGTAAGTGGTAGGTATTATTATTATTTTTGGGTTAGCCTGTCTCTCAATGATGCCCATGTAGGATGTTCTGTCTCCACGCATGGTGAGAATGGCTTCTCTGCGTTACACTCAACCTTTTATCCATCCTTCTAGGATTTGGCCTTAAGGACCGGACATGCCACTCTCTTCCCTGGCTCTGTGCTATCCCTTCTGTCTGGAATGTTCTCCCCGACCCTCTTTACCAGACTAATTTCTTCTCAACCTTGAGCCATTTCTTCAGGCAAACCTTCCCTGCCTGCCTGCTCCCCACTCCCCTCCAGGATGGGTAACATTCCCTGTTGTATCACCCTACATTTCCTCTTCTTGGCACTTCTCCTAGTCCTCCTCACACACTAAGTAACTGGATGTTTAATGTCCATTTCTTTAGCTAGGATGTAAACACCCTGGAGGAGGGATTGGGTCTGTCTTGTTCACCATGTGTGGCAAACATAGTGGATTGGCTTGTGCCACATGTAGGTAGGGCTCTGGAGATGTTTTTGATTTCATTAATTAGAACACTCAGCAAATCTTGGACTCAGGCACTGACTCTCATGTGTGATGACAGGCAGCCCACTGGACTTATGTTTTGTTGGGTGGGTCATGGCACACGCAGTGTGGTCCAACCTTCTAGGCAGGGGCTTTCTGACCATGGAGGGGTCCTTATCATGGCAGAGCCTTGGCAGCCTTCTCCCACAGTGATTTAGGAAATTCATTGCTCCTGAAAGTTCAACCTAGAATTTTCTCTTATAGCCCTGCCATATTCTGCAATTTGAATTTTCTGGTCAAATCAGTGAAAGTGGATTCTATTCTCTGCAGCTGCTCACAGACCCCCTACCCCTGCTTCATCTCCCTGATTTAAGATGGCAGTTAGTACATAGTCGGTGCTCAGTGTGATGAAACACAAGTAAATGATTGAAAGAATCAAAAACTATTTACCCTACAATCTGAAGACCATCCTCTAGATGTGCATCAGAAAGTTCAGGTCCATCAGAAAGCCCTTGAACCCTTTAGCTTCTCTGCTTTCCACTAACCATGAATGATCTCTTGACAGAGTTGTTGGTATTTACCTGGACAGTGTCTTGATTTACTTCCTCAGGTTGAATTAGTAGGGACCCCTGGCCTCTGGAGCCCTGAATCAGATGTGGAAGCATCTGTCTTTAACTTGAGAGATGCTTAAGAGCCCATAAGTGAATAGTGTCAGCTGTTCCAGAGGAATAAGCCCCTGGCTCTGTCTGTGACATCCAGGGTGTGATTCCTGGGTTTGCCAGGTACAGCATTCCCTCTTCTCCCTCCTAACTGTCCCAGTCAGTAGCTGACTTTATCCAGAAGAGAATGTGGTGTGTCTGGTAGCTAGACTTCACCTGGGGCTTTGAGTGGCCAAAGATCTTGCCTACCTCTACTTCAAGAGGGGCCTTGCCAGACAGCACCTGGATCTGAGCCTTCAGAGTTGCAGTGGGGCCATCCTGCTGCAAGAGGATGTCAGCCCCCTTGCCAACCTCTGCTGCAGGGCCTCCCTCTTCAGGAAGCCAGTGCTGGTCAGGTGAGGGTGAGACAGGCAACTGTCTTTGAGGAGGTGAGAAGGCACTAGCTTGAGAAGCTTTGCCCCTGACAGTCTATTTGTTCCAGCTGTGACCTATCCAAGGAGGCCCAGATGCTGGGGTGGACTTGAGTGACCCACTTTCCCTGGGCACATTCTCCTCATCATCCGCTATGCCCAAATGGCCAGGACCATCAAACAGATAACTTTGGGCAAAAGGTGGGGGAAAGTGCTCCAAATGCCATGAGCTAAAGGGTCCTCTCCTCCTACACAGAACTCATTCTCCTGTAAACCCTCAGGGAGGGGGGCAGCAGGCAGGGCTACGCGAGGTGATGACAGGTGTATGGGGTAGACTTTCTCAGCTTGGGCAAGGCCTACCGACTCATGCAAGTGAATAAAGGGGTTGATATTTGTTGCTTTAATAGTTTTACTGTCTTGCTTGGGAATTAGGTCAGGGGCCACGTGAAAAGCTAGGCAAGATGCATGATGCTTATCACTGCCTTACAGGAATGTCAAGGTTCACGTTGGGATTTACCCAACTGGGTCATAGATCCAAGGATCTAGACCTAGATGGGGTGAGGGTGGGGCTGGATGGGTGGGTGTGCTGAGTTCTTTTAGGAGGGCTGGTGTGGAGGAGACACCATCCTACTTGAATTTAGGTGGTTGAGGCAGGGCTTGTCCCTTTGTGGAGAACAGCTGCTACACATACCAGGCCATGATTAACTGGACAGGGCACCACACTTGGCATTGTCCATATATCCAGGTGGCATGTTCATAATGACTGGTATACACTGCCTGACCAATCAGGGTGGACACTTGCACCTGCGCTGTGCACGTTAACTGTCTACTTGCTGGTTTGTGCAGAGGTCCACAGTTCCTGAGAGTGTGTCTGGGGAGGGCTGAGTTGGTGGGAAGAATGCAGGGTGGAAGCTCAAGCTGAAGTTATCTGCTAACCAGTCTTGAATATGTCAAGAGTCAAATAACTGGATCACCTGTACCTAAGAGTACTAGATGACCAAGAGTCCAGAATATCTCTGAGCTGTTGCTGTTTCAAGGCCAGTGCTGAGGAAGGCCTGCTGGAACACTGAGACTTGGATTAGCCTTGCCCCAGCTGGAATGAGTTGGGGGCTTTGCTTCTAGGCTCAGCCCCAGACCTTACCCAGGAGTTGGGAGGAGCCCAGCTGCCAAAATAGTTGCAGCTATTTCCCCGCCAGCTTGCAGGGTTTGTGGAAAATTCTCTCTGAGTTTCCACCTGGACATTAAAGAGCCTGGCAAGTAAAGCTTTGCTTCCCCTTCCCTACCCTGGTCCCAAGTTGCCACTGGCTCTTTCTGCCCAAGTCTTGGAGTTCCTGGTGTGTCCCACCTTCCAGGGTTTCTGGGGCCTGGGCTGGGCCCCTCCCCAGCTTCTGCTTGGTGGGACAGCTTTAGTCCTGCCTTTTCCCGGGACAAATTGACCAGGCTGCCATCTCTGCTCTTGACTATCCTCCTCCTGCCCCTCAGATCTGGTCACTTTCGAACACTGATGCCTGTTTAGAATCAGCTGGCATTTTGCCATCACCTGAACTCTGCTGTATCTCACCAGAACTTTCCAGGGTGGGAGCTGCTGCTCTGGGTGTGACATTTTCCTAGCCTTTTCCCTCCTTCTTTAGGGGCCCTTGGCTTTCAGGGAACTCTGTGGCCAGGCATGCCTTCCACAAACCATTTGAACTATCAGATTGATGGGTTTTGAAGCCCTGGCTTCAGGATGGTTCAAGAAGATGGCCCCAACTCCCAAATGACTGGCACAGCCCCTGCTTGTGGGATGACTCTTGGCCGAAGGACACCTTAGGAGAACCTATTGATAATTCACATGGAGTGTGTCACATGGAGAATTGAGCAAGGCCTTGTGAATAATTGAAAACAAAAAGAGTCTAGGGGCTCTTTCCAATATCTGTGCTTTGAACCCTAAACTTGGGTTCAACATCTTTGTATTCTCAGTGGATAGTGCCCTGGACACTGCAGCACAATGGAGAACAGACTTCCCTCCTCCTGTGACACACACTTTCTTTTCATATTTTACCATTTCTGAAATCAGGATACCATTATTCACATTTGATGTATTCCTTTAACATGGTGGCCTGTGATGAGAAAATAGCTATTGGAATTACTGCCTAGGCATTTTACAGTATAACAACCCTGGTTGCACCCAGAGTCTGGACAGTTAGGTAAGGACTTCAGTTTGGGATTCCTGCTCCAAGTTCCCACTTTGGTTTTCCCAGGGCACCTTTTAAAGTAGCCAACTAGAGCTGAGCCTTTGAAAAGTTGGTGACCTCTGCCCTAGCCACCTTATATGGAATAGGTGCTTGCTACCCTGCTATCTATTTCCTGTTTGGTTGTGACTTGGGGTGGAGGACTGCCTTCCCTCAGCTCATTGAGGGGAGACACCCCCATTTCTGAAATCTGTGGGAGTTCAGATGCTGAGGAAGTTACCTGCTGACCCCGTGTGAGTGGCTTGTGCCCCCTCATTCAGCAGGTCATAATCTGCATATGCTTAATTTAATACACCAGCTACACCCCACACCCGACATACTATCTGCCTTGCCTTCTTTTTTTCCTCCTTTCTTTTCTTAATATCTTATGACTGAGGAAGCCAGGACTTACATATTGATGGATTGACGAGTCATTGACTTGCCTTACTGGAGGATGGCATTGTCATTGCCTGGAAGTCCATATTTCTTTCTGGGGTTGTTAGGCCCAGCTCCTAGCACACAATAGATGCTCAGTAAATATGTGAGTGATGAATAAATGAATGATTAGGTATTAATGCCCTTGCCCTAGATAGTGCAAGGGTGGAATTTAATAGACATCCTTCAGGATTGCTTCAATGGGTACCTTCTCTTCAAAATGTCAAATACAGGCAGCCACTAGTGGTGGAAGGCATTGTCATCACCCAGAAGGGCATTTATGGGTTGGGTCTGCTTCATGTGTGCTCACTGAGGGGGCCCAGGCTGAAGGGGCAGCAGGCACCAAAGGAAACTCTTTTCACAGGTAGGGCAAACAGAATATAGCCTTGCCTTTTGAGACCTAGGCTTGGGATGGGGATGGGAGCTGAGCATGGGGGACATTGTCCCTTCTGCCTCATTAAATAGGCCAAAGCAGGTCAGAGGGTCAAGCACAGAGTCAAAGGCTGGGGAAATATACTTTGCTCCTGTAATGAGAAGAGCTGCCAGGTCTCATGGTGAAGGGTATGGCTACAGTGAGGATTGAACAATAGGAGCCAATAATGCAATCTACCCCATGCCAGGAGGCAAGGTTTTGACAAACTATTGCCTACTTCAGAGCCAGCACAGGGGGCAGCAGAACAGAACACATGTTTGGAGGCTAGCACAGTGTCTGGGATTGCTGCTGTGTGGGCCAGACTTGGAATTTGAACTCAGGTCATTCAGCTCCCCGGTGTGGGACTCTACTGACACATCACGCTGCCTCCTCTCTACAAGTTCATCACATGCTGAGGCAGCTTGTCAAACCCAGACAAGTCCTGTGGCTATTTTTTCCACTGACTTTTCACCAGGGTGACGCCAGCCAAACAGAGCTGGTGTCACGGGCCTGACGGGTGTCAAACCTTGTGTGTGAAGAATGTCCGTGTTATCCTCTCTCCCTCATCCCCCAAACACTTATCTCATTACAGAGAGGGCGACAGAGAGAGGGAGGCAGCCTGGAAGTGTTTATTCTCTTCAGGAGTGAGTCTCTCTCCTAATTAGTAGGTGATTCTGTGAGATGAAGCCCAGGTGGGGAGTCAAGATGGGGGTCTGGAGTGGTGCTCCAGCCGCTCCTGATTATCCAAATCCCTAGCTGGGGTGAGGACCCCTCATGAAGGGTGGGAAAGCTGGGGAATATTAGTTTCCGATACAACGAGAGACAAGAGAATAATTCTACGAGGCCGTGTAGAACAAGCAGAGAGAGAAAAGCTCTTTGAGTGCAACAAGGAGCGGGGTTTTAAAATTTCATTTGCACAGCGGCAGGTCTTGCCAATTGGATCCTTTCCAGAAAGCAATCTGCTAAGTCTGACAGTCGGAAGAAATGCCGGGCTGCTGAGCGAGGAGAGGCTGGGTTTTTTTCAGGGTTTATTTTTCATCCAGGTCCTTTGTGAGCAATGGCTTTTTTTTTATTCCATTTTAAAAGAAAAAGACATGCAGTGATCCTCTTTGTGAGGCGGGAAAGGGCTTCCCTGACCATCTGGGCCTTGGAGGGACTCAGGGAGAGGCGGCCTTTGTGTCGGGGCAGTCAATGCCCGGTGCGGTAGCCGTTTATCTTTGCTGCCACTCACACCAGGCTGGCCTCGCTGCCGGCTGGCCCAGGGCACATGCAGCAGCTCGGAGCAGTCCTCCAGGTCCTTATCTATGTCACGGGCAGGAGGTCGGTGGGGTGGGGGAGGCTCTCTGAGCCCACCCAGAGGTCCATTGTGTTGGCTGCACAGTGCAACAGATCAGCACCACAGACGTCTCTTTGCTCAGCCCCATTCTTCAATGCACACTGCACCCCCCACCTCTGCCACCCTCTCTCCCTCTCTTCTTTTTCTTGCATCCATCCCTCTCCTGCCAGTGGGGCTGGGGGCTTTAGGGTGAGCATGGATTCTTGGCTAAGGCCAGCTGTTCTGAGAGCATTTCATCGTGCACACATGCACACACCCTCCTGGCCCTGCCTGTCAGCTAGGCTCCAGAGCCCAAGCAATCTTTTTATAGAAATGCTGAGGCTGTCTTGTGACAGGTCCTTGCCTGAGCACTGGGGCTGTTTTGTCCTCAGAAAATTGCACTCCAGTAATGCTAGCCGAGGAAACTCAGGCACCCTCTGCTAGCAGACTTGGCAGAGAGAACCTTTTAGCTCTGCAGGGGCTGGGACTACTTGGGAGCTCATTTGGGGTGTCTGTTTTTACAGCTTGCAAGGCTCCTTTTCACACTCGGCATCTTTGGTCCTCACAATAACCCTGTGATATAGGGTTATCCCATTCCCATGATATATATCTGTCCCATTTCCCGGATCAGTAAACTGAGGCCACACTGACCTGATTTTACTGGCAGGAAAATTGAGTAAGACCAACATGAAGCAAATTGCATACGCCTCATTTATTTCCATTCCAGCCCACGAGATTTCAGGCTATACTACTTGTGCCCTTTTAGACAGATATTTACAAACTCAACATCTGTTGTTTTAAAACCAAGGTGTCTGCTGGTGGAGGTCACCTCGCCTCACAGAGATGTCACAAGATCCCCAACAGAAAGCTGCTTTATACAAAAAAAGGCAAGGACTTAGGGACCCAATGTCCCCAAGTGACTGTGGCCCCTAAGACTTCCATAGGTATCTGAGGCTAAGTCAAGTGGAGGCTGGGGCTGGCAGCATGGGGTTGTAGAGATGTATCTCTACCTAGATCTATCTAGAATGTAGCCTTTTTTTCTTGGTTAGGACAATGTTTTTGACAATTAGAACATGAGAGGGATAAGAATGTGGTCGGGGGGTGGGGCAAGAGGGAGCATTGGCAGAGCCATCCCTTGGATATCTGTCACAGGTGGTTGGAAATGTTTAGAGGCTCCTGTATAAGTGTAAGCTTCCACTTTAGGTGAGCATGGGCCTTGGAAGACCCAATCATCCAATTCTGTCTTGTCCTCAAGTCTGGGAGCTTTTGGCTCAGGGGGATGGCTCAATGCTGTCCTAGGCACGAAAGGATGAGGTGCTATGGCATCACCAAGCCTGGCTCAGGAGGGACTTTTGAAACAGGGTCTGTACCAACAGCCATACTAGTTGCCAGAGTATTGAAATGCTACTGTGTCAGTTGTTCCAAGCACCCCCTCTACCCTGTTTGCCTTGACACAGCTCAAGGCACAGGTCCCCACCCCATGGCTGAGGCTGGCACTCATTCTGAATGGCAAAGACTCAGGCTGTCCCAGCTGTTAAATATTTTGAAGGTCACCCCTGTGGAGCCCCACAGTTCACTCCCACAATCAGCATGGGTTTTCGCTCCCACCCATCTAAGGCCTCTGAGTTCAGAAATGCCAGACACTCAGCAAATTTGGGTTAAGCTGGCCTTGCTGCTGTGTTCAGCGAGCTGCACCGCCTGGAGAATAATAGCAGCTCCCAGGATGTCAGGAAAACAGCCCCTGTTGATTTTCCAGCCCTTGAATAGCAGCTTCGTGAAAAACGTTTCTGATTTGCGCAGAGCGTCTCCCCTAGCCCCGGCACCCCAGAGGATGGTGTAATGCTTCTTTTCATGTGGCAGGATCATCTGTGACCAGCGTGGGTTCTTTCTGTCAGATATTACGAGTGGTTATTACTAAGGCAGCCTAGCTGCCGTGCAGGGCTTGGCAGCAGGGCTTGGGGTCTGGTGAGGCGCCACTGTATCTGAATTTCTTCATCTACAAGATCTGAATCCAATCTAGTTGCTGTGAGCCTGTTTGTGCAGCACAAGAGAGGAGGGAGGTGAGGGGGATGGGATGGGGAGGCCCACGTGAGGTTGCTCATCCTTCCGGGAGGCTTTGCTGGTTAATGAAATCTCTGATTTGTTGGCTGGGGGAGGCCCCCTTTGGCTGACGTGGAACAGCTGATGGGGACATCTCAACGGCATGTCAGGATGCCAAATAGTGACAGTTTGGACTTGCACCAACAAAACAGGGTATTTTCCACCCTGATTGCCTCTAGTTCAAATGAGTAGGCTTATTTGAATCAGGTGGATCTGGGAAATAATCAGAGGAAAAAGCAGAGGCAGCCTTCAGTGCTGTGTGCACACGTGCGTATATGTGGTGGCGGGCCATCATTTATAATTCTACATTTATAGAATCCACGGGGCTGCATGTGTTTTTAAGCTTTATTTGAATCCTGAAGCTCTATAGACAGGCCTATTATTTCTCCCCTGAGGAATGCAGGCCCCAGAAGAATGGGGCCTGAGCCCCTGCCTGGGGTCTGCGGCTGAGTTTTGTGCAGGAGGAATATTTCCCAGGCAGGAGCCGGTCTTCCCATAGGGTTTCCCTAGTCCTGTGCATGCTGAGCCCAGACTAGGCATCCATGCTTCTTTCACTATCTGGGGGAAGTAATTGGGAAGGGCATTAAAAAAAATAATGTCCCCCAAACACATGCTGCTGTTCTGAAAGGTCCTTCAAAAGCACAGATGTGTTGACTGCCTCAGTTGTGATTTTGAGAGAGAGGATTAGGAAGGATCTGGACCTGCCTCATCCCTCCACCTATTGAGACCCTCCACAAAGGATGGGAGTGAGTGGAAAGGGTGCTGCCATGGGGGAAGGAAAGGTGCCTTTAGCAAGGAGAGCCTTTCTACTTGGATTTATTTCAAGAGAAAATCTATGGCTTTTCCCCTGGGTTAACACCTGCCCCAAACACATATTAAACTGTGTGTTGATAAGTTGATCAGTTGAAATCACACAGCACTAAGTCTGTACAAGGAAGCTAAGACCTGAATACTCTGAAGCTAGCCATACAAGCAAGACCTACCAAGAAGGGTGAGGCAGGTATAGAGAGAGGTCCTGGATGCCCCTCCTCCTCTCTGGACAGGGCAGGAGGTTCAGCTGTGCTCCAGTCTTTCCCCATGTGTTGGGAAAGTCAGATACCTTGCCTGGAGGATTGCCAACCCCTTTCAGGGTGTCAGGGAAGAGAGGGGCAGGTAAGTCTGTTGTCTTTCTTAATGCTGGGAATCTTACAGTACCAGGAGTGTTCTACCAGGCAGAGACCCTGTTTGGGTGCTGTCTCTGGTGGCATGGCCAGAATAAAGTGCTTCTCTCCCCGCCATATTTTTCATTAATTCATCTTGTTTTGATCATCCCTGTGTAACCAGCACTGTGCAGATGAATGGGGCATGGCCCTGCCCTCCAGGAGATTGAGATAGGGGAGTAGATGCTAAGGATGGTAAGATACACAAGGCTGGGTGTCAGGTGTCTGGGGTCACAGCTGAGAGAGACAGATCCTGTCTGGAGGATGGGGAGGTGCGAGTGAGTGGGGAAAGTACATCACAAAGCTGACTTTGGCACTAGGCCTTGAAGAATAAGGATTTCACAGTGGAAAATGACATTCCAGGTGTTAAGCATGAAGGAATTGTTTGTCGATGAAGAAGGGAGAGTCGCTCTAATTATAACTGACACAGTGATTTAAATATTTATTCACTCCAACCACACAAATACACACGCACATGCACACTCATAGCACAAACAGCAGGGAGGGGGCATCCTGGGGGCTCCACCTTCAGCTACAGCTGCAATCATTCTTATTGAAGATAACTGTGCTTTTCCCATACAAGTCTAGTGTCTGATGTCACACAATACACTGCTACACCACACAGACCAGTGACCCGTGGTCTGTGGTCAAGGGATAGCCTCAGGGCATCCAAGGTTTCTGACATAGATAAAGATACCCTCTTTCTGGTCTCAGGAGAATCTGGTGACTGTTCTTCCCTGGGCTCCATCTAAGTCAGGATCTGTAGGAAGCAGGCTCTGGTTGGAGGTGCTGGGGGTGTAGGGATGAGTGCTCCCAGGAACAACACCATTAAGGTAATACGGGAGGCAGGACTGGGCAGAGGGTAAGTTGATGTAGGATGTGATAGCATCACAGGCTCAGTTGATCCCATAAAGATCTCTGGGACTGGGATAGTCCTGCAGAGCTGTCCTGAAATTGAATCAAGGAGGCAGGGCCTTTATACATCAGCCTTGACCAGTCATTGGTAGCCAGCTGCCCACAAAGAGGGGATGTGACCTTGGAGGAAACCGACTTTGTTGACCTGAGCAATTCCATCAGGAAAACTGGCTGAGGGTTCTGCAGCTGACACCCTGGTAGATGGGGGAGTGCAATCCACAGTTGGGAAGGGGAGATCCGGGAGGTGCTTTACAGAAACTATCTGGGATGTCTCTATAGAATCTGCTGCTTTAGATCAAGGCCTCCAGGTGGGAGAACAGAGGATCCACACTGGCCTTCCGATCCACACTGGCCTTCCAGTCCACAACAGGCTTGTACATGCTGGTTCATGTCCTTGCCCCAGCCTCCTGAGTAACCTCCAGGCACCTTTAGTAACTCCTAGTGGCATACACAGACATGAGTGCTCACCATGTATCTGGTTTTTGATTAGGCTTTTTTTTTTTTTTGCTATTAATGGGTTTTATTTTTTAGAACAGTTTAGGTTCACAGAGAAATTCAAAGGAGGATATAGAGATTTCCCATATACCCCCTATCCCCACACACTCACATCTTCCTCCATTATCATCATCCCTCACCAGAGTGGTACATTTGTCACAATAGATGAATCTACATTGACATGCCATTAATACCTAGAGTCCATAGTTTACATTAGGCTTCACTCTTGGTATACATTCTATGGGTTTGGACAAATGACATTTATCCATCATTACAGTATTATACAGAGTATCTTCACTGCCCTAAAAATCCTCAGTGTTCTGCCTATTCACCCCTCACTCTCCCCAACCCTGGCAAACACTGATCTTTTTACTGTCTACATAGATTTACTTTTTCCATGATGTCATATAAATTTAATCATATAGTATGTAGCCCTTTCAGATTGTCTTCTATCACTTGGCACGTAAAGAACAGAAGAGTTTTGTGTTTGTATGTGGGGGGCAGGCAAGTTATACCAAATCACTCTAAAACCAGGAAATTGAACCTTCTACTGGAGTCAGGGAGGGGTGGGATGAACTGGGGGTAGGTCAGACTGAGGAGAAGCAAGCCTGTGACTTCCAGGGCAACTGGAAGATTAGGGAAATTATCAGACTTGTTTCCAATGCACAGAAATAAGCAGGATCCAGCTGTGTTGGTGGCCACTCTGTGTGAGTCTCCTGAATGTTAAGGTGCAATGCAGTCACTATTCAGGGCAGTCTTATGATACTTTCTTCCCATGTCTACAGTCCTCTCAATCTCCTGGGCCACCAATCCTGAAACAAGCTAGGGCAGATTTCTCTACTACCTTTGGGGCCCAAAGTCTCCTCCCTGGCCATTCCTCTGCCCCATTCCCCATTGTTCCCCTGGGTCCAGACACCTCTCCTTTAGGGCCCCCAACCACAAAAGGCTGATCTAACCCTTTTTCACACAATTGAGCTTGCTTATCTACAACTGGGCCAAGACTTTTAAATCACAAAAATCCCTTTATATGCTGACTTTAGGAGGCCCACCTTGGTCAGAGTCTCCCCATGTTTTTTATCCTTAAACACAAAGGCTAATTCCATCCAGCCTTGTGTGATATCTTACCTCAGTGGTGGCTCACACTACCCAAGGGAGCCTGAGAATTTCCTGCATACTTCTCTGGATACAGTAGAGGTCAAAACACAAGTTTAATCTCCAACAGGACATTCTGCTACAACCACTTGTCTCAAAGGTTAAGGTGTTACAGGAGACATTTGTGGCATAGAAGATGCAATAACAAGCACTGTTTTCATTACATATCTAATATCTTCTGTGAGGATTGGTGGGAATGATAGCACTTGGGGTGGGCACTGTGATGTACCCCCTTTAGTGAATGACTGGTTGACCCAGCTGCTTCGAGTCATGTTGAGTCTTCTGCGTCTTCAGGGACTGCCTCAGCAGTAGGGACCCTAGCTCAAACCTATTCCTAGGGCAGCTCATGTCCAATGTGACAATGTAAAGGTCTGGCTATTTCAGCTCACTGGGGGACAAGTCTGAATGGCGATTCCAGTTCCAGAGTTCCCTGTGGAACTGAGGTCTTAGCTCTCTTTTACTAACAGTGTCCTGGGCCCCTCACTTTTGGATGACTTTGTGATGAACTCACACCCACTTTGCTTCCATTTTTCCTCATCTCCAATCCTGCTCCAAGGGGCCCTCTCCTTGGCTTCCTGGGATTGCCTATTGGGTACCAGTGTGTTGTAGTTATGCTTAGAATTTGCAATGACAGTTCATATGATGTGTGGCAACAGGTTTCCTGTTGTCAGCAGAAAATATTCCCCACCTCTTAGCAATCACTTTGTATGAATACAGTTATGCACTCACTGCATAATGATGTTTTGGTCAACGATGAACTGCATATACAATAGTGGTCCCCTGACATTATAATGGAGCTGAAAAATTTCTATCATTTAGTGTGGTTGTAGCCATTGTAACATCATGGCACAACACATTATTTATGTATTTGTGGTGATGCTTGTATAAACAAACCTATTGCACTGACAGTCACTTAAGAATAGAGTACTTGATAATGATAATAAAGGACTGTGTTACTGTCTTATATATTGACTCTAATATACTTTTAATAATTATTTTAGAATGTAGTCTTTCTACTTATAAAAATATTTCCTCTAAAACAGTATGTGGTGTTACCCCAGCAGCAGCGTCATACATTTTGCATTTACTGCGTCTATTGATTGTATCATTTTCTCTTGTGCTTGGTTTAATCTTGTGTGGTTTTAAAAATTTAGTGTACCCAAACTGTACAGTGTTTATAAAGTCTACATTAGTATACAGTAATGTCCTATGCCTTCATGTTCACTCACCACTCACTGAGTGACACACCCAGGGCAACTTCCAGTCCTACAAGATCCATTCATCTTTAAGTACCCTATATGAGTATACCATTTTTATCTTTTACCATATATTTACTGTACCTTTTCTACGTTTAGATATGTTTAGATACCCAAATACCATTGTGTTATAGTTGCCTACAGTTTTCAGTACAGTAACATGCTGCACTGAAACAATAGCTTGTAGCTTAGAGCAACAGTCTATAACATATAGCCTAGGTGTGTAGTTTGCTATACTACACTGTTCACACAATGACAAAATCACCTAATGACACATTTCTCAAAATGTGTCTCCAAGTGACACATGACTGTACATTCTATTCTTCACCATTGTCAGAAATAAGGCATGCATTAATTATCCTGGAAATAATAAATCCTTGATTACTGGTGGTCTCAGAAATGAATAAATATCATACTCAGAATCACCTGATGATGATAATAATAATACTTATAACAATTGTCTACTATTTATTTTAAATAGTTGTTTACATTCCTCTTTTTAGAACTTAGAATCAAGAATATTAGCAAATAGGAAGATTTACTGACGTGAGCTTTTCCTGTTGTATCTTCCCCTGTAAGAAGACTATTTCTGAGCACTGAAATGGTCAAAGACAGCAGCAGGAGGGAAAGCTGAAAGGAGACCTGGGTAATTGTCCCCCAGATACCTGGAAGGTGGATTTTTTTGAGCTCAACTATTTATTTTGTAACTTCAGTGGATGTTTGTGGGGGGTTTTTTTTTGCCTCCCCTTTATCTGGTAATAGCATCTTGATTGCCACTTGAGACACTAACTGTGATGATTAATTGTACGTGTCAGCTTGGTTGGGCCACAGTGCCCAGATATGTGGCCAAACATTATTGTGGATCTTTCTGTGAAGGTGTTTTTAAATGACATTAACATTTAAATTGGTGGACTTTGAGTTAAGCAGATTGTTCTCCCTAATGTGAGTGGGCTTATCCAATCAGTTAAGGCTGTATATAAAAAAGACTGACCTCCTCTGAGCAAGAAGGAATTCTGCCAGCAGATGGCCTTTGGATTGGAGCTGAGATATTAGCTTTTCCTTGGGTCTCCAGCTTGCTGGCTCACCCTACAGATTTTGGAGTCGGGAGCCTCATAATCCCATGACCCAACACCCTAAAATAAGTGTTTCTCTCTCTCTCTCTCTCCCCCACATTGGAGTTTGTCCTCTTGGAATGCTCCTGATTGGTATTTGGTAGTCATACTGTGAGGAATCCCAAGCTAGTATGTGGAAAGGGAATGTGGAAGAGAAAAATGTAACTGTTAACAGCCACTGACAATGAATAAAACTATGAATGAAACCATATCTTGGACATTCCAGCCCCAGTTGAGCCTCCAGGTGTCTACAACTGCATGAGTGACTTCGGCTAACAGAAGATCTGCCTAGGCAGCCCACAGACTCCTCAGAGAAACAATCACTCATGGTTGTTTTAAACCACTAAGTTTTGGGATGGTTTGTTATGTGGCAATAGATAACTACAAACCTTCCAAACTGAGTGTGAGCAAGAGCATGAATGAGAATAAGTGACCAAGAGCTCTGCCAGGGTTGGTGACCAATACTTGGGAGAAATAGGACTTTATGTGTCTGTGTGTTGTGTACCTGATAAAGCTGGCTTGGGCTTTAGTGAGGGGTTAGTGAAGTTCTAGAACTCTGCTGAGTTTCCACAGAACTTGGCAACACCTTTCAGGGCTTGTATTTCCCTGCTGCCCAGGATTCCACTGGCTGCTGGGAAGATGTGGGATACAGAAACATTAAGAGGTGGGACTTGGATTTCTCAGAGTTTCAATAGTAGCAAATCTCCATTTTTCTAGTGAAGAAGAGAGGTGGTGGCTTTCATGCACCTATACCTAGAGTTGCAGGTTTAGGGGTGCTAAGGAGACACAAGGAGAGCATGCAGCATCCAGGGAACCTTCCATCTCATTATTTAGACTCAAGAAATGGCTCCTCAGACCAAGCCAATAGAAGGGGCTGGACACAGTATGCCATTTTTCTAAACCACCTTAAATCTATTTTTGTGTTTTTTTGAGCATGAGGTATAAATGAATAAAAGAACAATACCCCAAGAATTGTGTTGGTGAGGACTGTAAGGGGAGGACTTTGAGAATGGAAAAGAGAAGTCTTTAGATTATTAATTCTATTAGCTAGTATTAATTTCTCAGACTTACAGATTCTTCTTATGTGCTAAGCACTGTTTTTATTACTTTACATGCCACATCTCATTCAATCACCATTTCTATGATGAAGGTACTGTTATTACCCCAGTTTCACAGGTATCTAAACTCAAAATTTGTGATTTAGGTTGGGTTTTTCTCCAGAATCAGACCCTGAGCCAAGATTTGAGTGTAAGTTGTAAATGTAAAGTGGTGATTCCAGAAAGCACCAGGAGGGAATAAAGATGGGAAGTGAAAGCAGTAATGACAAGGTGATTATTGTGGGCAACTAGGACCCCATCCTCCTGGGGAACTATGGGAGACTATAAAATATGTCTCAGAGTTGTCCCATTCAAAGGCAAGGGTGCTGGGGGATTTGTCCTCCATTTCCTGATCTTGTTAACTGAAGACTGCTCTGGGGAATCTTGACTTTCTTGGCACCTCTGCCATGCACTGTGGAAAGTGGCATTTGCTTCTGCAGCCAGAGAAAACACTTCAGCTTCTTGCACGTTCTTGCAGTAAGGAGATGCCAGCTTGCATGTGCATTGGTTTCCCAGGGCACACAAGCAGGGAACTGGCAGCATCTGCCACATTAAGTACTTGCCCAGGGTCACAGTGATGGGAATTGTGGACCTGCAATTTCAACCCAGTTGACCTTACTCCAAGTGTGTGTCCTTGACCTCTATGCTCCCTAGCTTCTCTCTTGGTGGAAAACAGCAGACATATAGACAGTGCCTTTTCTGGTGACCCATTTTAAATGGTGTTAAAATGATTCATTCTAATAAAAGGGAAGCCATAGCTCCCACACCTTGAAAGAACACCAGCGAATTTGTAAAATAAATACGTTTGGACACCATCCTGAGCTGCTGCTGTTTTAGAAAAATGTTCCCCGCAAATGCCGACCTGCTGCTCAGGAGGCCCTCAGAGACAGGCACTGCTCTGAGTCAGCTGCATCCCCTGCTGAGAGGGTGTGATTGGCCCCTGTCCAGGAGTGGGAAGTGAGATCAAAGGCCCTGTGCAGTGCCTCACTTTTGAGAGCTTGGTGAGCTTTGTCATTATAAATGCCTTTAGTGGGCTGCAGAGAGCTAAAGGTGAAAACACAGTGTGTGTGTCCAATGGGCCAGGACATATGGCCTTGGTCAGCCCAGATTATGGCCCTCAGGCCCCCAAGACACATGTATTTAGGCTAAGGAGGCAGGGAGTATGAAAAGCAGAATCCAGACACTGAAGACGGCGGGGAAAGAGGCAGGGCAGGTGATGGAAAAGAGAGCTTGACAGCAGGGCTCTGCCCTTTGCTGGAGAAAGCCTTGGGCCTCAGGAAAGCACAAACCCCTTGGAGGCAAAGGAGATTAACCCTGCTCCTCTGGAGAGAGCCTTTCAAATCTGGCCTCAGGCTATATGCGATCTGAACCAGCCTCAGAGCACAGGGCCCCAGTGGGCCTACTGGAAAATCCAGACTCCGCTGTTCAGTGGTGGAGAGCTTGAAAGAGGCAGCCTCAGGGACACTCAGAGCCTGAGGAGAGGTAGGACCTTGGTGCTGGCAGGATCCTAAGAGAGCATGCAACCCAGCTTTTATTCTCAGATAGAAACTGAGGCTCAGCTTCCCAGCCCATGGCTGCTTGGTGGCAGAGCCAGGAATTCAAAACCAAGCCAGAGAGGGGCAGGCTGAACAGTAATCTATTGCGGCCTCTACCCCCATTCTCTTCCATAATTCAGCTTTCTTTTGCCTGTTTATTCCTTCCCTTCCACTGCTAAGCTGTCAGTTTCCATAGTGGGTGAAATTCAGAACAGACAGGGAATGCCTCAGTGATCTCCCTGGAGGTATATATTCTTTAAACCAGTCTCATCAGTGTGATGAAGAAATAGAGAGCAGATCTAATCTATTGGTGTGTTTTTCTAATTACCAGATTGATTTACCAGAGAAGTCTCCCCAGGAATTTGACTTCTCTGCAAGGTCTTTGCAAGCTCTAATTTTTTTTTTGTGGAAAAAAGTCCAACCAAATCCACACAGATTTGGGTGAACCAAGTCCCTCTAATCAGGGCACAGAGCTTATTTGTTTTCTAATAGAATCTGAGTAGAATTTAACACACGGCCATTCAGTGTGGAGTACATTCATATTTTTAATTAACAAATTAGGAGCTATTTTGCTCCCCTTTGAATGGCAGTCATGTGGGCCTGCTTCCTTTTTGGCCAACTCAGATGATTTTAATTACAACAGTTATGAGCATGAGAAATTTCTGCGTTTGACAGCTTTGTGATCTTGGTCCATTGACTCTCATTTAAAAGCAAGTTCTCCCTGAACAGAGATCTCTGAGGGCACTGGTGGGCATCAGGAGAGGGGTTGGGGACTGTGCCCTTGGTCACAGGCAGAGAAAAACCTCATTTTCCATTTCGAGACCCATTACTTCTGATTACAGTTTTGCTAGTTCTCCTGGGCTCCACCTTTACATTTTTAAGAAGTGGTTGCTCTCTCAGGAAGCATGAAGGAAAATGGTCTCAGCTCTCAAGCACACTCGGCTTCCTCATCCTTTCCTCAGAAACATGTCCATGCTCCCATGCTTCTCAAATCTTAACATACACAAGAATCCCGTCCGGATCTTGTTAACATGTAGGTTCTGATTTGCTTAGCTTGGTGAGGGGCCTGAGGTTCAGCATTTTCAGCAAGCATGTCAGTGCTGCTGGTTCATGAACCATTCTTTGAGAGGCAAGACTTTGGCTGGCTTATCTAGTTCTGGGAAGCTCCAGTGTCTAGAAAGGGGCCAGTTGCCTGAAAAGTGCTCACATAAAGCTCAGGTGTGGTAGTGTCTAGGTTTGGATGTGGGAAGACAGGTGGGAGGGAGTCTTTGTTGCAGTCACAGTATCTCCTGGGTGGTATTGCAGCACCAGAGACACCCCTACTTTCCCTGACACACTCCAGTCCTCCCTCAACACATTCCCACCAGGGTGGTTGCCCAAACCCTCAAGGCATCTTCAGTGGCCTTGGCTGACTATTATGGAGCAGTTAGCCATGTGTGTGAAGGGCTAATGATTGGACTGCTTGAATAGGGATGTTTGGGGGAGGTCATGAACTTTTGGGGGGTTGATGGAGCCAGGAAACCACTTTGGGGATAGAGAGAGTCCATTTGGGAAACAAATCTGTCCCCTAGCCCTCCCTGTGCTGGCAGAATGGTTGCTGAATTAGCAAAACAGAGAGAACCCAGGAACACAATGTTCCCTGAGAGGTTGCAATCAAAAGATCCCAGCCTCCCACCCCCTGCTGAGAGTCCTGTGAATTTATGATGTGTCGACAGTTTGAGCCCCAGCACATAGCAGTCTGATGGTCTACAATTAAGACTGTGTGCTAAGCCCCTCCTGATTCCTCCATCATGTATTCATGGAATTTATGTTGTATCAGCAAAATGAGCCATGTGCACATTTGGGGCAGGAATTTTAGAACTATGATGTAATCATCCCCAGAGAGGTAGCCATGAGAGGAGAAAAGAATAACAGTAAAGATGAATTGAAATTCCCAAACCTATTTAAATCTGGATATAAAACAAATAAACTATGTATCACGATGATTTTCATAACATTTTTGAGACTGTTGGAAATTTGAACAGTGTATATTTGATTAGATCAGGAAGTTTTTGTTAATTTTGGGGTTCAGTAACACAATTATGGCTATGTTAAACAGAGAGTCCTTATCTTTAGCGATGTGTGCTGAAATATTTATGGACGAATGATATGATGTTTGGGATTTGCTTTAAAATAATATAGGCATAAGAGAAGTAGATGAGGGTATAAAAGATTGATCACGAGTTGATCAGTCTTCTTAAATTATTATTGAAGTTGTGTGATGGGTAAATAGGGGTTTACTATATAATTCTATGTATTTTTGTAGGTTTCAAATTCTTCATACTAAAAAGTAAAAACAGCCCTGGCTGGTGTAGCTCAGTGGATTGAGTGCAGGCTTTGAACCAAAGGGTTGCCAGTTCGATTTCCAGTCAGGGTACATGCCTGGGTTGCAGGGCAGGTCCCCAGTGGGGGCCATGTGAGAGGCAACCACACATTGATGTTTCTTCCCCTCTCTTTCTCCCTCCCTTCCCCTCTCTCTAAAAATAAATAAATAAAATGTTTTAAAAAAGTAAAAAAAAAAACCCAACAACAAACAAACAAAAAAAGTGAAAACAATTCTAGCTCACATCATTCATTTTGCTGATACCACATACATTCCATGAATATATGACAGAAGGGAGAAGGGAGAGGGGAGAGTAGAGCAGAGGAGTGACATTTCCAATATTGTATAAAAGACAATACCATTGTCTCCCCTACCCTTTGGGCTGAGAAAGGGGACAACAATAATTGGAACATAATAAGACAATCTAGTCACACCTTGGTGATGTACTACAATGGAAATGAATGAGACTTCACTTTTGAAGAGTGTGTGGAGGATTAGTATTTTATTCTGTCTGGGAGAAAACACTAGTTTATTCTGGCATATGTCTCCAGAGCTCTGAATTATTTCACTCATCTTTCTCTGTGGATGTCCTTCTGGCTTTTCAGGTGAATAGGACCTTGGGGGTCATAGTATTTATTTATTTGACCCTTATCTCCGCCCCAGACTGCTAGACCAGTTGACCTTAAGAGTATTAGAGGTGAGATCTGAGTTGGCAAGGTGGACTACGCCGTGTCCATTATAGCCAAAGCTATCCAAGGTTAAAATTATTATTGAACCTCAAACTAGGTTGTCCAGGAAATGGTGAGCAAAGGGATCATCAGGTGACTAGATCGGATGGCCATGTGACTAGGTAGAGCAACACTGGTGAGGTAAGAGGAAAAGAGATGAGTTTCAGTAATTTTAGTTCAGAGTCACCAAGCTTCCAACAATCAAATTATTAGCAAAAATTAACCTTGCTCAGGTTTAATTATAACAACAGCTAAACTTTATTGAGCATTTATTATGAATCAGTGCTGTGCTACCACCTTATATGTTTAGTACCTTCAAAGTAGGTATTAATACTTTTCCTATTTTCCAGATGAAGACACTGTGGCTTAGAGAAGTTAAGTGACTTGTCAAAGATACACAACTAGTAACAGTCAGGATCAGGGTCTGAATGAGGGTGAGGCAAGTGAAGCACTTAGGGTGCAAAATGTAAGGAGACCCTCACTGTGAGGGTTAGGCAAGTACTGATCCTTAAATTTTGCATCCAGGAACCTTGTTTGCCTCATCCAAGCCCTGGTCCCAGTCATATTCAAACCCAGGTATGTACAACTTGAGCATCTACATTCCTAAATGAGTGCTCATGGATTTCTTTTTCTTATTAGGGGATTGTTGGGTGGTGTGAGTGAGGAGTTATAATTGAGGGAGCAAGAATTCTAACTTGAAATTGATGGGGAAAAGGGGGGAGGAACAGACAATAATCCTTTGTATTCCACCCTGACAGGCTCATCCCTGAACTTGACATTTTAGAATTATAGCTTTAATTGTATATAAGAGAGACAACTAGATGACACAAGCCAGCGGCTGCATTAATGTAAAGGTCATTAGGGACTTTACTAAACTCTTGAAGTCTTTACTGGGAAGGAATGGCCTGTGGACTCTAGGATTCTGATTCTGAAGAAGTAAAGGAACCTGGGAATCTGTTCCCTCTATGAAGCTGCAACTTGCCTGTCCCATGATTCTGGGTACTGGAAGTCTGAGACTCTTTTACCTGAGCCTGTCCAGGCCAGGATCTCTGCAATAGAATACCAGGTATTGGCTTCTTCAAGGCCTTCACTTCAAACTTCCAGTAATCACTATCACTTGCACTATGATCAGTCCTGGTAAATAGGGACTTTCCTACTCTTTATGGCTATTTTAAAATTAGACAAAGACTTTTCCCAAGGTCTTTTGCCCTATACACTGCTGGTGGGAAGGTAAATTTGTTCAACCCCTTTGGAAGGTTGTTTAGCGATATCTCCTAAAGTTAAACCTAAGCGTATGACCCAGCCATTTCACTTACAGGCATTTGCACAGAATGTTCAGAGCAACAGCTTTATTCATAATGGCACCAAACTGGAAACAACCCAGATGCCTGTCGATGTGAAAATGGAGAAATAAACTATGGACTACTATACAGCATTGAAAAAGAAGGACCATGGATGACTCTTACAGGAAAAAAAAATGTTGAGCAAAAAAGCCAGACACAAGAGTATAGAATGTATGAGTTATTCCATTAACATGAGGTTCAAACAGAGGCAAAACTAATTTATGCTGATAAGAATGAAAACAATGGTTACCTTTGGAGGGTTATTGATTGGGAATGGGTGCAAGGATATTTCTTGGGCTACTGATGATGTTGTATTTCTTAACAATTGCATTAAAAATGTATTCATTTTTTCATTTGGGGAATATTTACATTGCTTCTCCAATTGCTCAAGTTTCTCACTTGCAAACAACAGCTTCCACTCTAAATTGTTTAAGCAAAAAGGGATTTATGAAAAGACATAAGTAACTAATGAATCTGTATGAGGGCCAGAGATTTGGTGGCCTTGCATGCTTTAGAGCCAGAGCAATGCAGCCAGGTCAACTTAGCAGTAAACAACAGCTAGAGAATGTTCTAACTGAAACATCCTTGACTCCTCTGACTACAGCTCAGCCCCTTTGATCCTCAAGATTGGATGCCAGAAGCTCTGCTCTGGCTGTTCCAATCAGATGCCTCTGTCATAATTCTTGCCAGAAGATCTGATATGCTTGCATGGGTCTGATGCCTCATATCACTTACATCTGCATCCAAATCTTACCGAGTGTTATTGATTGGTGGTACACAGATCCCATGATTTACCCATGACTATAGAGCAGGGGTGTCAAACTCATTTTCACTGAGGGCCACATCAGCCTCATGGTTACCTTCAAAGGGCTGAATGTAATTTTAGAACTGTATAAATGTAACTACTCCTTAACAGTTAAATGGGAGCTTGGTGCTGCCACTGGGTAGAAACAAGATGCCAGGCTGGATAAAACAAAGTGGAGGGCCATATTTGGCCCACGGGCCTTGTGTTTGCCACCTGTGCTATAGAGCATCCCTAGAACTATAGTTTTTAGCTCTAGGGTCCTATAACAGAGAAAGGCAAACTCAGGGTTATTGGAATGGGTGTAAAGTGAGTCAACCACACTTCCCTTCTTTTTAATGGGGAACTCAGCAGTCAGCACGGGGCAAGTGGTACATCAAAGTCCTTGTCCCTAGAGGGGAACCTGGATGCCCTATTTCCATAATCTTATACACATTTAGTCCTGTAGAACTCTCTTCCATAGCTGGCCTTGAAGCTGGCCTTGGTTGGTTCCAGATAAATTCCTTCATATGATTGGCTAGGAAAGACCAAGTCACTGATTTGGAAAACACAGTAGAACCACAGGCAAAATTTCAGAAATAAGAATACTCTCAGGATACCTCAGGGGATACTGTGAGTGTACTCTTCTCTTATTTTCTGAAAAATTCAGAGCCTCTTTGACAATTCAGAACATATTCAACAATACCAGCTGATTTTCACCAATGCAATAAGATAGATAAATTTATGTTCATTAACACATTTCTTAGGGAGTGAATTATATTTGTATGGGAACGTCTTGAGAAGCCTTTTGGAATAGAGGCAGAATTGGGGTAGGAAAACTACTCTTCAAGAGAAGAGTAGATGAATCTATTTGTGTCTGAGGGGAGCTGGTTTAAGGGATAAAGAAGTGTGGAGAGAACCAACCAGATGGCCGAGACCAGAGGCTGCATGATATAAAGTCATCAGACACTTTACTAAATGCATGAAGTCTTTGGTGGGAATGAATGTCTTGTGGACTCCAGGATTCTGATTCTGAAGAAATGAAAGAACCTCATCATCTATACTTTTAACAGCCCTTTTGGTTACCATGAGGCAGTTGGTTTGGGGAACTAGTGATGTGGAGGTCCTGTAAAATAGTATTGAAAGTATGAGAAACCTTATTAGGCTGATATGCTTCCTGTCCAAGCAGTTTTTCAAGAGGCACTCACCTTGCACATTTTGTTCAGCTCTTACCAACCTTTATCCCTACAGTAAGGCATTGCAGAGAATAGAAGGCTCTGCAGAAATAGATGTTTCCAGAAAACTGATGCTTTCCCAGTGTGATATAAAAATTTTTTTGGCTTTAAGTAATAGGTTAGCACACTACATGTAGTTTAAATAATGAGAACATTTAACAAGAAGTCTGGCTGCAGGATTGGTTAATTCAGTTTTTTAGATAGGTCATTAAAACCTAAAAATCTTCCCATCTTTCTTCACCATCCTCAGAATATTGCTTTTTAATTTTCAGCTTGCCTACACATGATTACAACATGGCTGCCACAGCTCCAGACATCATATCCTTACCCAATTATGTCCAATGCAGGGCATAAAGAGGAGTTCTTCATTATATGCCTTTTTCAATCAAGGAGGAACATCCTCCTCAGAAGCAACTCAGAAATATCTTCCTTAAGTTCCATGTTGTAGCCACAAGGGAGCCTAAGAAAGGGAATATCTGGTACTTTCAGTCTTTTTGGGTAGGTAGGCTTTAACAGGAAGAAGGAAGTGGGAGAAAAAGGGCTGTTGGAGAGGCAACCAACAGTGTCTGTCATAGCTACTTTGAGCAACAATGAAAGTGTTCACAGGAACTACTATAAAGGACACATGGACAAAATCAAGGGGGAGGGTGGAGGTGGGGGAGGGAGGTGGGTTCAGCTGGGGTGGGGTGGAGGGATGGGGAGAAAAGGCATACAACTGTAACTGAATAACAATAAAAATTTAAAAAAAATAAAATAAAAAAAAAGAAGAAAAAAAAAAGAAAGTGTTCAATGGTTTTGATGGTTGTGTTTCCACCACCATACTTTTTATGTAGGCTCAGCATTGAGTAGATAAACCAGAATACTCAAAGTATTAGTGAATTTGTACTCTGCTGTTAACTGACTGTGAGTTCTTTGATAAGTCACACCCTCAATCTCCTTTTCTGTGAAATGAAGACCTTTCCAGCTCTAGGCTTTAGCATCATGACATCCATTACAGCACTGAGGTTTTATAGCTGTGTCTCTGCATTTTGGGTATTTTGTTTTTGGTTCCATTTCTTCACATCTAGATGTCAACTATTACTGCTGTTGTCATTAAGCCTGCAATTACCTTCTTCTACCTTTTTATTTCTAATCTATTCTGGGTTGAGAAATCAGATAACCAAGTTTGTTAGAAATCTGTGTTGAATATGAGTCCTTAAGCTCTGAATGAGGGACCAGGAAGCTTTCAGAGTTAGTACAACATCTAGAGTGACTAAGAGACTTTTTTTTTTTTTGAGGAATGGAATGATCTATTTATTTACTTATTTATTTAAAAGCTTTTTTTATTTTTAAAAAATCAAGCTTACAGAAAAGTTGTAAAAATACTATCATAAATTCCTATATATGCAAGTCATCAAGATTTAACAATTCTTAACTTTTTATATTTTATCTCTGCCTCTGTCTCTCTCCTTTCTCTCTGTCTGTGCTGTTTACACACACACATGTGTACATGTATGTTATTATTGTTATTGTTGCTAGTACTATTATTGTTGTTATTGTATGGCTGAACCACCTGATAATAAATTGTAGACATTATGATATTTTAATCCTAAAAACTTTTGCATATACCTCCTAGAGACATTCTCCTATGTAATCACAGTACAGTGATCAAATTCAAGAAATTTGACATTTGTGCAAGACAGAGACTCAGAAATTTGACATTGATACAACTATTGTTTACTATATAGGCCTTATTCAAGTAGTGCCGATTGCCCCAATAGTGTGTTTTATAGCATTAATTTTTTGATCCAGGATCCAAACCTAGACGCTGTGTTTATTTTAATCTGAGAACTTGTAAAATTACTATTGAGTTAGGGTCTGTGTTCTGAGAGCTGAGGGTGATGAACAATTCATCTGCAGATAATGAGTGCCTCTCACAATTGACAGCTACAGAGGACTTTAAACTTTTTTTTTTTTTTTAAATTTATTTATTGTTATTTAATTACAGTTGTATGCCTTTTCCCCCATCCCTTCACCCCACCCCAGGTGAACCCACTTCCCTCCCCCCTCTCCACCCTCCCCCTTGGATTTGTTCATGTGTCCTTTATAGTAGTTCCTGTAATCCCCTCTACCCACTGTCCCCGCCCCCACCCCCCACCCCCGCCCTTGCTATTGTTACATTGTTCTTAACTTCAATGTCTCTGGTTATATTTTGTTTGCTTTTTCCTTCTATTGCTTATGTTCCAGTTAAAGGTGAGATCATATGGTATTTGTCCCTCACTTCCTGGCTTATTTCACTTAGCATAATGCTCTCCAGTTTCATCCATGCTGTTGCAAAGGGTATAAGTTCCTTCTTTCTCTCTGCTGCTTAGAATTCCATTGTGTAAATATACCATAGTTTTTGGATCCACTCGTTTGCTGATGGGCACTTTGGTTGCTTCCAGTATTTGGCTATTGTAAATTGTGCTGCTATGAACATTGGGGTGCACAGATTCTTTTGGATTGGTGTTTCAGTGTTCTTAGGGTATAATCCCAGCAGCGGAATTACTGGGTCAAAGGGCAGTTCCATTTTTAGTTTTCTGAGGAAATTCCATATTGTTTTCCACAGTGGCCTCACCAGTCTGCATTCCCACCAACAGTGCACAAGGGTTCCCTTTTCTCTGCATCCTCTCCAACATTTGTTTGTGGATTTGTTTATGTTGGCCATTCTGACTGGTGTGAGATGATACCTCATTGTGGTTTTAATTTGCATCTCTCTGATGGCTAGTGATGCTGAGCATCTTTTCATATGTCTCTGGGCCTTCTGTATGTCTTCCTTGGAGAAGTGTCTGTTCAAGTCCTTTGCCCATTTTTTAATTGGGTTGTTTGTCTTCCTGGAGTGGAGTCGTGTGAGTTCTTTATATATTTTGGAGATCAGGCCCTTGTCTGAGGTATCATTGGCAAATATGCTTTCCCATATTGTTGGTTCTCTTTGTAATTTGGTGCTGTTTTCTTTAGCCATGCAGAAGCTTTTTATTTTGATGAGGTCCCATTTGTTTATTCTTTCCTTTATGTCCCTTGCTTTAGGGGATGTGTCTGTGAGGATGTTGCTGCGTGGAATGTCTGAGATTTTCCTGCCAATGTTTTCCTCAAGGACTTTTATGGTGTTACGGCTTATATTTAAGTCTTTTATCCATCTTGAGTTTATTTTTGTGTATGGCGTAAGTTGGTGATCGAGTTTCATTTTTTTGCACGTAGCTGTCCAGATCTCCCAACACCATCTGTTGAAGAGACTGTTTTTGCTCCATTTTATGCTCCTGCCTCCTTTGTCAAATATTAATTGATCGTATAGATTTGAGTTTATTTCTGGGCTCTCTATTCTGTTCCATTGGTCTATGAGCCTGTTTTTATGCCAGTACCAGGCTGTTTTGATTACCGTTGCCTTGTAATACAGTTTGATATCAGGTATTGTGATACCTCCTGCTTTGTCCTTCTTTCTCAAAATTGCTGCTGCTATTCGAGGTCGTTTATGGTTCCATATGAATTTCTGCAATGTTTGTTCTATATCTGTGAAATATGTCATGGGTACTCTAATAGGGATTGCATTGAATCTATAAATTGCTTTGGGTAGTATGGCCATTTTGATGATGTTAATTCTTCCAATCCATGAACATGGTACATGCTTCCATTTGTTTGTATCTTCCTTAATTTCTTTCTTCAGTGTTGTGTAGTTTTCTGAGTACAGGTCTTTTACCTCCTTGGTTAGGTTTATTCCTAGGTACTTTATTTTTCTTGTTGCTATATCGAATGGGATTTTTTTCCTGATTTGTGTTTCTGCAGTTTCGTTGTTGGTGTACAGGAATGCCTTTGATTTCTGGGTATTGACTCTGTATCCAGCTATTTTGCCAAATTCATTTATTAGGTCGAGTAGTTTTTGAGTGGAGTCTATAGGGTTTTCCATGTACACTATCATGTCGTCTGCAAACAGTGACAGTTTCATTTCCTCCTTTCCAATTTGGATGCCTTTTATTGCTTTTTCTTGTCTGATTGCTGTGGCTAGGACTTCCAATACTATGTTGAATAGGAGTGGTGAGAGAGGGCATCCTTGTCTTGTTCCTGATCTTAGTGGGAAAGCTCTAAGTTTTTGTCCATTGAATGTGATGTTGGCTGTAGGTCTCTCATATATGGCCTTAATTATGTTGAGGACTGCTCCCTTTATTCCCACTTTGCTGAGTGTTTTTATCAGAAATGGGTGCTGTATCTTATCGAATGCTTTTTCCGCATCTATTGATATGATCATGTGATTTTTGTCTTTGCTGTTGTTGATGTGATGTATTATGTTTATTGATTTGCGAATATTGTACCATCCTTGCATCCCTGGGATGAATCCCACTTGGTCATGGTGGATGATCTTTTTAATATATTGCTGGATGCGGTTTGCTAATATTTTGTTGAGAATCTTAGCGTCTATGTTCATCAGCGATATTGGCCTGAAGTTTTCTTTCTTCGTTGTGTCTTTATCTGGTTTTGGGATTAGGATGATGTTGGCTTCATAAAAAGAGTTTGGGAGTCTTCCATCAGTTTGGATTTTTTCGAATAGTCTGTGAAGGATAGGGGTTAGTTCTTCTTTAAATGCTTTGTAGAAATCTCCTGTGAAACCATCTGGTCCAGGGCTTTTGTGTGATGGGAGTTTCTTGATGACTGCTTCAATTTCCTTTGCTGATATTGGTCTGTTCAGGTTTTCTGCTTCTTCTTCAGTCAGTTTTGGAAGATTATATTTTTCTAGAAATGTGTCCATTTCATCTAGGTTTTCAAATTTCTTAGCATATAGGTCTTCATAGTAATTTCTTACGATCCTTTGTATTTCTGTGGTATCAGTTGTAATCTCTCCACTTTCATTTCTAATTCTGTTTATTTGGATCCTCTCTCTTTTCTTCTTGATAAGCCTACTTAAAGGCTTGTCGATTTTGTTTATCTTTTCAAAGAACCAGCTCCTGGATTCATTGATCCTTACAATTGTGCTTGTAGTCTCTATGTCATTTAACTCTACTCTGATCTTGGTTATTTCCTTCCTTCTGCTTGCTCTGGGCTGTCTTTGTTGTTGTTCCTCCAGTTCTTGTAGGCGTAGGGTTAGGTTGTTTGTGTGAACTGTTTCTAACTTCTTAAGGTAGGCCTGTATTGCTATGAACTTCCCTCTCAGGACTGCCTTAGCTGTGTCCCATAGGTTTTGGGTTGTTGTGAGTTCGTTTTCATTTGTTTCCAGGAAGTTTTTGATTTCTTCCCTAATCTCGTTCTTGACCCATTCATTGTTTAATAGCATGCTATTCAGTCTCCATGATTTTGAGTGTTTTGGGTTTTTACCCTTGGGGTTGGTTTCTAGTTTCAGACCCTTGTGGTCAGAGAAGATGCTTGATATGATTTCAATTTTCTTGAATTTGTTGAGGGTTGCTTTGTGTCCTATCATGTGGTCTATCTTTGAAAAAGATCCATGGACACTTGAAAAGAATGTGTATTTTGCTTCTTTGGGATGAAAAGCTCTGTATATATCAGTTAAGTCCATTTCCTCTAGGGTATTGTTAAGTGACACAATATCTTTGTTAATCTTTTGTTTGGAAGACCTGTCCATTTTTGATAGTGGGGTGTTAAAATCCCCTACTATAATTGTGTTGCTGTCAATATCTTTCTTGAAATCCTCCAAGATTTTCTTTATGTATTTGGGTGCTCCTATGTTGGGTGCATATATATTTATAATGTTTATGTCTTCTTGGTGGATTCTTCCTTTGAGTATTATGAAGTGACCTTCTGGGTCTCTCTTTATGGCCCTTCTTTGGAAGTCTATTTTGTCTGATATGAGTATTGCTACCCCTGCTTTTTTTTCCTGTCCGTTTGCTTGGAAAATTTGTTTCCAGCCCTTCACTTTCAGTCTGTGTAAGTCTTTTGTCCTGAGATGGGTTTCTTGTAGGCAGCATATGTGTGGGTCATGTTTTCTTATCCATTCAGCTGTTCTATGTCTTTTGATTGGAGCATTTAATCCATTTACATTTAAGGTTATTATCGATAGGTAGTTATTCATTGCCATTATTTCCTACCTGTGTTCCTCTGTCTTTCTCTTTTCCTTCCTTTCCTTAAAGCAGTCCCTTTAGCATCTCTTGCAGAGCTGGTTTGGTGGAGCTGTATTCTTTTAGACTTCTTTTGTCTGGGAAGCTCTTTATTTGGTCTTCTATCTTGATTGAGAGCCTTGCTGGGTAAAGTAGTCTTGGTTGCAGGCCTCTGGTTCTCATTACTTGGAATATTTTTTGCCATTCTCTTCTGGCTTGGAGCGTTTCCATTGAGAAGTCAGTTGCTAACCTTATTGGGGCTCCCTTGTATGTTACTTCCTTTTTCTCCCTTGCTGCCTTTAAGATCCTCTCTTTGTCTTGGAAATTTGCCATTTTAATTATGATGTGTCTTGCAGTGGGTCTCTTTGGGTTCCTCTTGTTTGGGACTCTCTGTGATTCCTGGATTTGGGTGACTTTTTCTCTCCTCAGATTAGGGAAATTTTCCATCATTACTTTTTCAAACAGGTTTTCTATCCCTTGCTCTTCTTCTTCTCCTTCTGGTATTCCTATTATACGGATATTGTTACGTTTCATGTTGTCCTGCATTTCCCTTATTGCCTCTTCATTCTTTCTGAGCCTCTTTTCCTTTTCTTGCTCCTTCTGGGTGTTTTTTTCTACTTTATCCTCCAGCTCGCTGATCCGATCCTCTGCTTCATCAAGTCTGCTTTTAATTCCTTCTACTGTATTCTTCAATTCAGAAATTGTATTCTTCATTTCCTCTTGGCTCTTGTTGATATTTTCTATTTCCTTTTTCATGTTGATATAGTTTGCAGTGAGTTCATTGTAGTTTCCTTGTAGTTTCTGGTAGTTCTCTTTGAGCTCAGAGAGCTCAGTGAGCTTCCTGATGACCATTGCTTTGAACTCAGTATCTGATAGTTGACTTGCCTCTTTTTCGGTTAGTATTCTTTCTGAGACTTCCTCCTTTCCTTTCATTTGGGAATTGTTTCTTTGTCTTCCCATTGTTTGTGAGGCTCTTCTTGTTGGCCTCTGCTTCTTAAATTGCTTTGTTCTGAATCCCTGGGTTTATGATATGAACTTCTATGGTAGAATGCCAATGGGATTCTGTGGTGCTGTCTCCTTACTCTCCTGTGCTCACTGGTCTTGAGCTGACGTTTATGTGTTTAACACGGTCTAACTCTAGTCTTTTCAGCACTCCAGGTTTTGTTGTCGCACCAGTGGGAAAAATAGAAAGGGGGGGAGAAAGAAAAGGAAAAAACAAACAAACAAACAAACAGACAAACAAAAAAAATCAAAGATGGGAAGGATGGAAAAAGGAAATAGGAAAGGAGGAAAGGGAGGAAGGAGGGAAGAAGGATTAAAGAAAGATCGGAGGCAAGATAAGAAGGAATTTTAACAAAAATTAAAACATAGAAATAGATAAAAGAAGGCAGGAAGAAGACATAAAAATGGTAAAGGATGGGAGGAAGAAGGAATGAAAGAAAAAAAAGAGAGAGAGAGGAAGAAGGAGTTCAGGGGGAAAGGAAAAGGAAAAAAAGAAAAAAAAAAAAAAAGGGAAAAAAAAATCTTCTGTTGGCTTTAAACCGTTCAGGTTATTTCTGCTGTTGTCCTGTCTGTGCAACGGGAGGGGGTGGTTGGAAGGATTGGTTTCACTTTTCTTCCTTCCTGGGTCACACTCTTCACTGTTTTGTAGGTGTGGTCCCTGGCAGGCAATCAGGCCGTTGATCGGCCAATCCAGCAGCTTTGTTCTTGGGACTCTTGAGTGGCCGCTCCAGCCGCTTTGGCTCCGGACGCGTGCGCGCGCAGCAGGGGAATCCAGCTGCTTCGGGTTTGTGACGTTATTTTGGCTCTGAGCGCGCAGCCCGCCGACCAATCGAGCCGCCCAGGCTAGGGAGGCTGGCGCGCTGCAAGCTGCTGGTTCAGCCGCCTTGGTGTTATGACTCTCGCCAGCCCCTTTGTGCTTGGGAAGTGCGCATCCAGCCGGCCCTACGCTTGGTGAGCGCGCAGCCCGCCGCCGAGCCAGAGGCTCTAAGCTTGGGGGCCTGATCCAGCCGCCCGGGGCTTGAGACTCTTGGGTGGGCGGGGCCGCCCTGGGACCGAATCACGCGGTCCTCGGTTCCGAGGTTTTGGGTCTGTGGGTGGAGCAGCTAGTCTCTGCTCCAAAAGATCTCGGAGGTTTCAGGTGTGGGCGCCCCTCCGGGGTTTCATGTATGGGCCCCGTTCGCTAATCTGCGCGCGCGCTACCGCCAGGACTTTAAACTTTTAAAAAACTTCTTTCACCTACTTATCTCATTTGATCATTACAACAGCTCTGTAAGGTAAATACAGCACAGGTTAACATTTCCATTTTATGGATGAAGAAACAGAGCCTCAGAGTTCAAGCCAGGAAATCTCTGGTATAGCCCTAGCTTTATGCTAAGTCCATGGGCCTTTCCTCCACTCTCCAGCAGATTAATGGGCAGATGAGAATTTAGCCAGGCCTCACCCCTGTAGGAGTTTGGCCCTGCTGTGGGAGACACCACCTGTTTCCCAGTTGACATTAGTCCCTCTGGTACTAGGGACTAGATAAGCAGAGGTCTAGAAGAATACCAAGGTAGGCAAGATAGAGGCAAAGGGGGAGATCCCTTTCCACTTCCCTAGTCCTGATTGCAGTGTTACTCAGTAACATCTGAGCGCCACAGCGGGCAAATGCCAGGCTCAGGGACCAGTTTCTTCATATCCTGCAGGAGAAAAGCTCGGCCTGATGACTCTCATGGTCCCTTCCTGTCACATAGCACAGAATGCTTTGGCTGCTCTACCCATAAGCCTCTTGGCCCTTATCACTTTAGTTCACTCCCCTGCACTTCCAGCTGCCAGCTCCTCTGTAGCTCTCTAGGCACAGCAAAAGTCCAAGGGCTTTTGCTGTGCCTTTACACACAGCAAGAGAGAATTGGTGCCAACTTTCAACCCCTGACCCCTCTTCCTGGGAACAAACCTAAGCCAATGCATTGGTTGGCTTCCTCTTCCCCCAGATGGGCAAACTCTGAGAGGTGGGTGCAAAGTGTAGTCCTCAAAGTGGTGCCACTCTGGGATCTGTTCATTAGTGATGTGTGATACATACAGAAATTGAGAATAAGCATTTAGGAACTTCCATATTAATTTCACAAAGTAGTTATAAATCTCCTGTACCTAATGGTAATGAAAAATTAGGGTTTATATTTTATAAGTCTTTGTTTTGTTATTTTTTTAGTAATTCATTTTTATTGTATATTCAAAAGTTTAAGGGGAAAAAGTTTTGGTCCATGATGGCTTGAAAATTTAAAAAATAACCCTAATCCTTCACCATAGGTAATTTGAGGAGAAATGTCCACCGTTTCCCAGTGAGGCACAGTGGGATTAAGCCCAGGTTGCCCCTACCGCTCAGTAATAACGTTCTATTGGTTATTCTCCCTTGCCTGTTTCACCTCCTCACTACCCTACAGTGCTTTCTGAGATATTTCCCTACATAGACTATTTACACACAAATTCTCCTCTCAGGGTCTGCTTCTTAGGGAGAATCCAGAGTAAGACAATTATTCAATTTCTTTCCAATTTATTCCAGAACCTAGTTACATCCTATGATTTTCAATTGTTTGTACTTTTTAAGTGAAATGCCTAAAGTTTCTCCAAGGAAATACTTTTTAAAAATATAGGACTTTAAGAGAATTTTGAATAATTCAGGAGGCATTTTTTTTCAATAAAAAGAAACATGTATTCTCTTACTTTTTAAGGCCAGTCAGTGCTCAGTGTCGACTAATTCAGTGGCTTCACATTTCATTAGGTGCCCACGTTTTCCATTGAAAGGCATTTTCTACCCCTTCCATGTCTTAATTCACTAAAAAAAAAATTACGGGTGAGACTTCTGAACTATGATCATCTATAGTGATCTACACCTTTGTTTTATAGAAGCATCTACTTGCCCACTGTCTTCTCCTCCTTTTCCCCTGTTTTGCCCCCACAAAAAGCTCAGGTATTGCATATACTCTGTTTCTACCTATCTCCTCAGCCTAAGAGGTCTCAGGACCCTAGGAGAGACAAGGGCTAGGCAGCAGGATCATATACATTCTCGGAGTCTTCTAATACAGAGAATTTCAAAGGATCTGATCGCAAATCAAAGTAAGGAGCCACACTCTTGGCTTTGTTCCTTGTCTGCTGTTTGTATATTTTATATTATGCATGGTCTGGGGGGAACCCATGGCAGGGCCTGCTGGTTATAACCACAATCAATCAATCCTGACCTATTTTCAGAAACTGCCAGCCATTGGGACAACTTCCAGAACTATTGGACCCCCCCCTTTTCATTATTTAAAGACTGGTGAAAGGATGCAAAAATACTTAATGAAAGGGTCAGGTTGACCAAGTGACAGGCTGGCTCAGAACTAGAGGCCCAGGCTATCAGAAGAACATTAGCACCTTTATTTCTGAGGCAGGGCAGGCAGACTGGGCACCCAGGCATTGTTTTATCCCTGTCATTGTAGGTAACTCTGGGTAAGCCTCACAGCTCTAGTCTAATGCAGAAGAGGTGCCAAAGGGACCAACAAGACATTTAATACCAGTTGCTCTACTGCCTTCCCAATCTAGCCAAGACACAGTCATTGATATTACCAGTGGTTCAAGACACATATGCACAGCAGCATAATTAGGAAAGGGGAGCAATAAAGCAATGGCCTACATTGTCACCTTTGGAATAGGGGTACCCCATGAAATACAGGACTGCCAGGTACATATGAATTTCAGATGAACAAGTAAAACTTTTTAGTATAAGTATACCCCAAATATTGCATGGAGTATACTGGTACTAAAAGAGAAGATTGATTGTTTTTCTGAGATTCAAATGTAACTGGCCATCCTGTATATTTGTTTACTAAATCTAGCAACCATACCTTGGATCCCTGTTACCATTTCTGCACATCCCTCCCCTCATCTTCGCATGGTTTTGTTCCCAGTGGACTATACCTGTGACTCTTGTTTGCAGGCCTGCTCTTGGGCTGCTGGAGCTACTTTACTTGCAGATGTAGACAGTGGAAGTGCCTAGGAGTTTACATACCCCATCCCACCCCAGTGTGGACTTTAGCCAACCTCCAATGATTCTTGGGCACAAGACTATGAAAGCCCAGTTCTCTTGTCTTGGATTCAGCAGAAGTTCCCCTCTGCAGATCTGGGTCCAACATAACAGATACAATTGGCTTCATCACCTTGCCTGTCCTGCTTCCCCAAATCCTTTACCAGTTTCTACTGGAGTGCTTCCTTTATAAGTCGGCTGCACTGGAATTTTCAGCTCAAGGTCTGCTTCTGGGAAACTCTGTCTTAGATAGCTAAGCAAGGCAGAGGTCTTTAGAGGGTGGAGAGAGGGCTTATAGTGAATTGTGAAGAGGGAAGGGAAAGGCTGTAGGGATGACTTCTGGGGAGAAAGGCCCTTGTTCATGCAGGAGAGGGAGGCAGTGAAATTAAGCTGCCTTGACTCCTTGGCTTGGCCAGGGTTGGAGGGTTGCAAGACATTTGGCGTCCTGAGAGGGGCCTGGGCACCTGTGTCCTTTGAGGGAACCCTCAACTGTCATAGGTGTTCCAAAGGGCAAGCTCATATCAAGAGCCCCTTAGCCAAACATAGGCCCTCATTCTCATGACTGCTTGTCTTAGTTCAGCCACCGGTAAGACTTGCAAGTGCTTAGCATGCTGCCTGGCATGTAGAAGGAGCTCTGGATATGCTGGAGGAATTAATGACTAAATGGAGTTACTCTATGCCCTTATAGTCCATGAGCCATGCTTCTCTAAGGTGTGCCTGGTCAAACCCAGTTTCTCCAATATGCTAAAAATGCACCAAGACATAGGACATTTAACAAGCATCTAGATCCTTAAGAGCTGGGCCAGGAAGGCCATGCACAATGCTTTGCATGGTGGAGAGTAAGAGTAGGCAGTGCTGGACTAATGCTGGACCAGCTCTAGTACCTTAAAAAAGTAAGGTTATTCTTAACCTCAGCCACCCATTGAAGTAACTGGAAAAGCTTTAAAAAATCCTGACACTTGGGTCTCACCTCTAGGGATTTTATTTTAATTGGTTTGGGCATGGATCAAGCATCAGGATTTTCAAAAGCTTCCAAGAAATTCTTTATGCAGCTAGAGTTGAGAGCCATTGGACTAGAAAGTTCCTATGCCTGGATGGAATGCCTCAGGGCACCTTAGATTAAATGGGATGATGGCGTTCATGATGGTCAAGGCATTTGGTTAATTGGGCTCTATCATTTAAAATTCTGGAGTGTCTGCATTTAAGGAAATAAATGGTTCCTAGACTGAAGGGGGTTGTTTTGTTTTAGCAGTTACTAAAGTATTTCTCAAGCCAAAGTATGCATCACAGTCACCTGCAGGGCTTATGAAAGCATAGGTTGTTGGGTCCTGCTGCTAGAGTTTCAAATTCAGTAGGTCCAGGGTAAGACCCAAGAATTATAATTTCTTCCGAGATCAGACGAGATCGGGCATGTTCAGGGTGGTATGGCCGTAGACAAGAATTATAATTTCTAAAAAATTTCCAGGTGATGCAGATGCTGATAGTCTGGGGAACACACTTGGAAAACTACTGAGTTATTGGGAACTATATTTGGGTCTGAGCTGCCTCTCTCTCTCTCTCTCTCTCTCTCTCTCTCTCTCTCTCTCTTTTTTAAAAAGATTTTATTTACTTTTAGAGAGAGGGGAAGGGAGGGAGAAAGAGAGGGAGAGAAACATGAATGTGTGAGAGATACATCAGTCGGTTGTTTCTTACATGCCCACAACTGGGGACCTGGCCTGCAACCCAGGCATGTGCCCTGACTGAGACTTGAATCAGCGACCTTTTGGTTTCAGGCTGGCACTCAGTCCACTGAACCACACCAGCCAGGACTGAGCTACATCTCTGGAGAGTGAATTTTGCTTTTACTTATTCACTTCCTGTTGGTTTATCCCTCAAAAGTGTCCTTAGAGTCTGTATATTAGTTAGTTTTTGTGTGATCATGTTGTGTAACAAACAGTTTCCAAATCTCAGTGACTTAAACCTGGAAACATTAAAAAAAAAACTGGAAACATTTATTTCATACTCACACATCTGGAGGTTAGGTACAATTCAAGCTTGTCTAGATCTAGGTGTAAGCTTCAGTTTGGGTTCATGTACCTCCACACAAATTCATTCTGAGACTCAGGTTGAAGAAGCAATGATTACCTGGGACAAGATCTTTTCAGAATGAAGAACAGAAGATTCAAGAGGTTTGGCAGAAGCTTAAAGATTTAGCTTATAACTGACACACTGTCACTTTCACCCACATTCCATTGGCTAAGGCAATTCACATGGCCAAGCTCAAAGTCAGAGGATGGGGACATATACTTTGTCTACAGTAAATAGTGTCAGAGACAAGGAGTAAAGAAAAAATGATGGACAAGTAAAATTATCTATCACAACTGTTAGGTGTCAGGCTCCACATGAAGTTCGGGAGGGACCCAGTGAGATAAAACACTGTGTCAGCCTCTGAGAAGCACAGATTAGCAAGAGAGACAGACAACGATAGAAGAGGGTGCTATACATGAGTTGTAGGACAAACGAGCAGCAGGAACGTGGAAGTGAGAATGACTCTCATGACTGGGATATCTACCCTCCCACACTGTGCAAACAAGGTCCTTGGAGCTGTGCCCAGGCTTCAGTTCTGGGAGCCAGGACTGTGTATGGGAGCAGCTGAGCTGGACCACAACTGCAGGGCAAATGGAATTGGGTCTGTGCCTGAGCTGGGGTAAGTGTGTTCCAGAAAGTCCAAATTACCTAGTCCAAAGCAGAGAATAACTAAGAAGGAGAAATATCTTGTTTTCTGTCATAGAAACATGAGTGAGCTATTGGGGAAGTGAAGCCCATGGTGGAGGCAAGAGATTTGAAGGTAAGGGCTGTTTGATAGGCTGCCTATTGCACTAAATTGGGGGCACTATGAAAGTCATCAAGTGGGAGGACAGGAAAAGGGAAGCAGATTGTGCAGCTTTCCTAGAGGAGAGGGCATTCCAACTGTGGGGCATAGCTGGTGAGTAGGAGTTTGTTAGGAGATGGAGGATAGATGGAAGGGAAGTGTCAGGGGTTTGCTGTAATTCCAGGAGCACACAGACCCCTTCTTGCCACAAAGTTCCTGCAATTGTTATCTTTGACACCTTCTTCCAGCAAGCGAGCATTCTACTTGGTGCTCCAGGTTGCCTTGTTGCCCACAGCTGTCTCTGTATTTCATAGGTCACTGCAGTTTTGCCTCTGAGGTTCAAGGATTTTTTTTCTCTTCAAATATTATAATCACCATTTTATAATCTTTGATTATAGAACGTGGAAAATCCCAATAGTATAACTTAAACAGTGTTCTGGGGACTGGAGCCTAGAACCAATGTTCCCAGTCTGGGGTTCATACATAAGACCTGCCAGGATTGTTGTTCTTCAACTGCCCTTGCTATGTGGGTGGGGGAGAGCCTTGGGAGTCTTTGTGTGGCTCCCAGAGGCAGGGTCAAGTTTTACCAGGCTTCTATTTTTAGAGGAGCACAATAAATCCCCCAGGGTGGCATGATTAAACATTTAAAGTTCTCAGAGTCAACATTCAAGGAATCTAGAAGCCCCCATGGAAATGAGACTTTGAGGGAGTCTGCCATGATGTCCCTAAACTGATGAGTTGATGAGGCCAGTAGAACCTCAACTTCATAAAGAAAGACATTTGAGATAGAAGGAAAAGCTCACTCAAAGGCAAGGGGTAAACATGGCCGTGGTGATGGGAGAACATGCTCAGTGAGACTGGATTGGTGGAAGTGGTCGTGTAGGGGGAGGATGGTGGCTAAGACAGTTGGACTTTGTCTTGTAGGTGGTGGTAATCTTAAAAGCCATTAAAAAGAGGAAGTGGTATCTCCCAAACTTTATTAAATTTCCACTGAAAGTCCCATGGAAGATGGAAGTGCCTGGAGAAATAGAGGAAACCCCAGTTACGGCTATGTTGTTGGAAGCTGGGGAAGAGAAGATGCTGGAACAACTTTAACCTTTTCAGGAGGAATTTTGAAGTCAGCCTGCTACAAGGATGGAGCAGGTGATGTAAGGGAAGGAGCAGGCTGGATATTTGCCCCCATAACAGTGTCTTACGCTTTGTGTGTTAGGTGCAGAAACACTTGCAAAGTAATCACATGAGATGAATTTCTACTTCCACCATGATATATGTTCACTCCCACTTTCCTTTAAAGACACAGCCCTCTCTTTTTGGCACTCTTGATAGAGACATAGCTGTAAGAAATATTTCATGCTCCTCTTAATAACACCATACCAGACCCACAAAATGAAAAGAAATGATTTATGGCAACCAATTCCTGACCTCAATGTCACAGAGTAGTAGGGGATGCTGGGGATTGTGGAAAGCTGGATAGCTATGTCCAGATCTAAAAGGAGCCATTGGTTTCTCTGCCTTAGCTACTGGGCCAGATTTTCTACTTTTGCAAAAAAATGGGAAAATACTTTAATATAAAATCTTTCAATTTTGAAACATTGGCTATTAATTTACATTTTCTTGGCAATGCTGTAGAGACCAGATGTGCAGTGTGGACCCCTGATTTGCACCTGTTCCTCCACATCTTCAGTGGGGATGGTGCCCTTCGATAAGGCATTGTACACTTTCCCCATGAGTGACAACTTCAAGACAGTTAGCTATGGTCCAGATGTCATGGCTGTATCTAAAGGCCGGAGGATTGGGGTAAGCATGGGGATCCAGATGGTGGCCCTCTGAGAACTGAAGGGAGAAGGGGCCTTTTGCTTCTGCTATGGTTCATTCCATGTCCCTGGAACTGCTCCCATAAGGTGATGGGGCCAGCTCCCCTTGCAGTAATGCCTACTACACAGAAATCTGGATCAATCAAGAGTCCACAGGGAGGAGGAGGGCAGGCACACAGAGGCCCAGATGCCTGACCAGAATCCACTGGAGCTGGGGGCAGCTGGGCTGGCTGTATTAGTTTGCTATAGCTACTGAAACAAAATACGATTAAATAGGTGGCTTAAAACAATGGGGATTGATTCTCTCACAGTTTGGAAGCCAGAAGCCTGAAATCAAGGTGTCGGCAGGGTCACACTGCCTCTGTAGGCTCTAGGGGAGGATCCTTCCTCACCTCTGCCAGCTCCTATGATTGTTGAAACTCCTTGGTGTCCTTGGTTTGTAGATGCATCACTGAAATCACTGCCTTCTTCTCATGTCTCCGTCTTTCCTCTGTGTGTGTATGTGTGTCTCCAAATTTCCCTCTCCTTATAAGGAACATCAGTAATTGAATTTGGGCTCCACCCTAATCCAGTGTGACCACATATTAACTTGATTACACATGCCAAGACTCTGCTTCTAAACAAGGTCACATTCTAAGTTTCTGGGTGGATATGAATTTTGAGGAGACATTATTCAACCCAGGACATAGGCCAAGTTGAATTTCTTACTTGTTCATCAGGTGAGCTTCTAGAATAGAGAGTCTGAAGTCCTATCAGGTCGTGCAGAGGCCCACCTCCATGTTTTAGGCAGGCATGTTGGAGGGCAGGTTGGAGCTGAAGTCCCCCAGCGGCCAGCAGAGCTGTGGGCAGTCTCTCAGAAGGGGGTTTGGGGTGGAGGGCAGGCCTGAGCTTACCTGGAAAGGCTGATGGGGAGGCAGTGGGCACTGTGCCCAGCACTGGGCGGGGCATACCATCCCTGTTCCCATAGCTCCAGCAGTCTAGGTCTGACTGCAGGCTGTTGCTGGCTTTTGAGATATGTACTGACATGGTAAAAACAACTGCCACATGGCAAGGGCTCCTGCAGACAGCCTTCCAGTGGCATGAGGATAAATTTCTGGGAAGAGGAGAAGGAGCAAACAGATACTTTGCATGATGAGGTTTACTTTTGAGGCAACCCCCAGGGACTGAGAGAGCCTGTGCTTCAGATGTCATACGTGCATATATATCCAGGACTTCCACATTTCCATGCCCTCAGAATCTTCTATTCTTCCTCATGTAGACTTTGTGGCCTTCTCCCTGCTTTTGTGACCTTATACTGGCTCTAACAGGAGGATCTCTGGTCTCATGGGCATAGGGAGCTGGGTCCATGTAGGAAAGTTGGCAGAGAGCCCAAGGAGCACACGGACCTCCTTTGGCAGTTGGGACAACGGAGGCAGAGGCTATGGGGTTCCCGAGTTGGAGAAGACATTAACTGCCACCAAATCTAACCTTCCTCAGAGTTTTGATTTCTTTCTTTGTGGGCACTTCTCAGGGTTACTCCATGCTTGGAAAAAAACCCCATACAGACAGGGCACTTGCTACCACCAAGGCAACCCAATTCATTTTAGACAACTCTAATCTTTATCAAATTGGTCCTGATGCGGTGTCAGAATCTGCCTCCCTGGTACTTCACCCCTTAATCCTGGTTTATTCACTGGGGCCCAGTGCACAAGTATCATTCATTAAATCATCAGCTATCAGAGCTGGAGGCCACCAAGGCCGATTCCTCATTTTAAGTTCCCTCTCCTTCTTCTGATGCCACTTCCACATGCACCAGACTTGGCCAGAGTCATCTGCTGCTTGCATTTGTCTGCTTTTCATAGTGTTTTATTCTTATTTCCCTGCTAGGCTTGGGTGCCTTTTCTGAAAAATTAGGTGGACCTTGTCATCCCAGGAAGGAAAGGATGGTGGCAAAGGTGTTCTGTACAGATATGATGAATGGAGGACTCATGGCCACACTCACTAGCCCAGGACTGGAGTGTGCAGGAGATGCATCACTACAGGTAGGGTGAGGGTGGAGGGTCTGTCTCCCCACAAACCTGAGACCTGCATGTGACCCATGGTACAGACAGCTGCTGTTCTTCCTGTGTACACCTCTAGTCTGATATAAAGGTGTACCCATCTATGTATTTATAGAACTAGTAAATAAAGAGTAAATAGCAAGTTAAAGTAGGTTTTGATTGCCTACGTGTTGGTAAAACCCAGCTGGAATAATTTGGTTCATGTATGGAAAAATGCCTCGGAAGCAGGACCTTTTTTTAGTGTGCCTAAACTGAATCCCTCTCGCTGCAGATAGAATTTTCTGCTCCTATAGTGTGGCTGCAAGACTAAGAATTAAAATCTAAAATGAGATTCCAACAGAAGTAATTATTTGCTCCCTTGAAATATACCAACTAGCCTCTTCCCAATCTTGCAGACAAAGCTGCTGAATGAAGGAAGGGGTGAAATTGTCCTTTTTAGCAGCTGGCCTTTTTCCGGAGGTGCATCCCCACCCCCATGTAAGGGAACAAAGACTGTCATCTGTCAGACCTCTGGACATAGCCCCACAGCACAGAGAGCTGTGTTTTTAGGCAAAATTAGATGCCATCTGAATTTGATTTCTGTTCCCAGTATCAAGGGGCTGTGACTAATTTTATATTCTGCAAGTGGTTTTTGAGGAATAAAAAAATATATACTTCCCACCCCCAAACACCCACTCCTTCAAATAAGGGTTTCCCTTTCCCAAGATGCCAGATTGCTTTGCAGACATTGCCACTCACTTGTTATGGGAGATTCTGTGTGAAGTTGGCATGGAGAAGGCATCATTACTCCTGTTCTAGGCTGTCCTCTGATTAAACAAACCTGGATTTATCTGTGACCCATGGCTACTGATAGCTGCTGCTTTTCCTGCCTGTAATGCCCCTCAGTTACACATACACACAAATGTGTGTGCACACACATTCACACACATACACATGCATACACACAGCCTCAATATGGTAACCGTAAGAGTTAGTTTGAAAAATACTTTTGGGTTAGATACTGAGTGGGTTGGTAAAAAGATGGAAAGAAGCTCTAACAATTAAGAGCTGCGCTTAGGGGCTTTGACCCCAGAAGGCAGACTCCCAGAAAACATTCCTTCACTGCTCTTGCCAATTTTTCTTTTACTTTGATACATGGTCTACCAATTAGTCATCCAGTTGAATTCTTAAGATTTGTTTTTTAAAAATAGGAACACTTCTGAGAGGATGAAAGGGTTGCCAGTCCCTTACATTTTAGTAAGAATTAGTCCAACAAATTGCTTTCCTCTAAACACCTTTTTTGGGTTCAGCTACAGCGGGACAATGAGATTTGGAGTGAGAAAGGCGTGATTTTAATAATAGTGCCTTGGAAAGAAGGTTACAGGGACCAAGGACCCAAATGATGGGACAGTAGGAGGAAGACGAGAGATGGAGAATGGAAAAGAGAATTCTCCTCCACCCCCAAGCAGATTCCCATTCTCCTAGCACATTGCACAGACTCTGACATTTGGCTTCCAACACTTTCTAGTGTTCAGATGCATGCAAAAGCTTTGGTGATTTGTCTAAGGAGACTAACCACCCTTTAAAACACTGTTTTTACAGGGATATTTCTTCCTATTTCTCAACAACTGGCTTGTAAATGAATTTTTTCAGTCAGTAATTTAGGCTGTGCAAATGACAAAACCAACATTCAAGAAGGCAAAAAGGGATCATGTGTCATAGTGGAAAAAAAAAAAGACATTCTTACAGTTGTAGGGTGCATTATGTCACAGATCGAGGAATGCTCTCAGTATAAAGACATCCATGAGGAGGAGCCTGCAAGGTAATGATCAAGTGCTTTGTCACTGTAACTGGCCACCCCCTCCTCCTCTCTGCCACCCTTTATTTTCAGTTCTATCCTGATACAGGTTTTACAACTTGTGGCCTAGAGGGCCCAAATTTTTGTCTGCTGCTAAGGACATCCCTATAGATAGATGTTCTTTCCCACCTGATGGAACTTCCAAAGAAACCTAATTGCCCATATTCCTAATTACCCATATTTCAATGATTGCCAAGGCACCAGCAATTGAAATGATGCATAGCTTGTTGTCATTAGGATGCTACTAGAATGGTCAGGGGTCTGCACCTCTGATGGTTTCAGGACTGCAGGCAGAGGCAAGGATGAGGAGGAAAGAAGCCTTCACCAGACTGGGCACCTTGGACTGAAGATGCCCAGAAGAAGCAGTGATGATTAAGCATCAGTCTCAAGACTAGAGGGGATGTTTGTACTCTGGAGCAAGTGAATACCTGCAATGGTATGCAAAATGTCATGTGTACATTTTTTTGAGGGGGGAGGAACAGAGCTCATTGTTTCATCAGATTCTCAAAGAGATCCTGATCTCTCCCCCAGAGATTAAAAAACTATTGGCATAGATAATAATCTTAGCATCACAAGAAAAATAAATGGTTTCTTGCTAGAGAAGATACTCAAATGAGAAAGATATGTAGTGAAATTATTGCATAGATCAGAATATGTAAACTATGCTGCAGTAACAAATTCAGTGGCTTAATATAAAAAAGTTTATTACTTACTCATGCTTCGTGCCTGAGATGGGCTGACTGGGAGAATATGCCCGGTGCATTCACATAGACACCCAGGCTGAGAAAGTTTGAACCTCTTCATAAGTTTCTCCCATCACTACAGCAGCAAGAAAACAAGGTGGCCCCAAAGCTCGTCATTAAGCTGCTGCCCAGGAGTGCTCATGTTTAATTGACAAAACAAGTCACACAAGCAAACCAGGAGGGGACGTGCTATCCAGCTATGTGCCCAAAAGGAGAAACAGAATATTTGTGAACAGCCCTAATGACTACCTCTGTACTATAAAATTTTTGAAAGAAAACCATAAAGTGTTGAGCTCATCCACTTTAAAGATTAAGAGCAAGAAACATAAAGCTGTATTCAATAAATATAGTAGATAATAAAAAGAATTTCACTTTCCATGTTATGGCCAATTAAGATAGAAAAATTTAAGAGGGAAGAGATTAAAAGAGAGTGAGGGAAAGAAAGTGGAAGAAGAGGAGAGAGGAAGGAAGAAAATGAAAAGGGCTTTGTGACAATAAAGAAGAGGTCAAGATCAAAGGATTCTGATCCTATGTCAAAGGTCACAGCAAAGTTGGTCTTTTCTACCATCTGAATCCCACATCTCATATCATTTCACCCTGGCCTGTGGCCCCAGGAGGTCAGCTTCTCAGGACCCAGGAAGTCTTCAAATTTTCCCAGCACCCCATCTTTCTGGAGGCTGCCTTCAGTGCTCTGCATAGGGCTCCTTGCAAGAAATACCCTCACATGCGTGTTTCATGAGGGCAACATATGGGGGGGGGCATCAAAGTGAAGCTAAAAGCCAGGCATGACCTGTGGTCCAGTTTTCCACCCCAGGTCATCTCTGTGCCAGTCACCATGGTTCTTTTTGTGTTTGAAGACCGCCTGCACAAAGGCTGCAGACCTGCCAGTGTGTCAAAGATGCAAGGAAACCCTCCTTCCCTAATGCAGGAACTTGATTCAGTGCACATGGTGAAACTATTACATAAATATGCTATGCACATACTTTATAATAGAAAAGACTCGTTTGTTCTCTCTGTACGGCTGCATGTTTTAAAGGCATAAACTAGCCCCAAGGACTGCGTCTTCCCCACCCCCACTCCTTTCCTGGGCTCCCAGAGCCGAGCCTTCCTCCTGCCCTAGGACAGCACAGGCTGTCCTCCTGTGGCCACTTGCTATTCCTGCTCACTGCCCACTGCTAAGAAATGAATAGGTCAGCCAGGGCTTCTCTCTGTGCTCCTGGAGGAGATATATACCTAGCTGAGGGATGGGAAATGTCAAAGGCAAAGGGAGGAATCTTGGGAGTGACATAGGGCTTGCTTGGGTATCTTATATTTTCCAGATCAGTTTTGGTTCCTTTTTCACTGCCATCACTGAGGATAAGGTGGTAAGAACTTTGCCATTCAAGAGCCGTGTCCTCTGTGTCAGTCAGCTGTTGCTCTTTAACAAGCTACTCCAAGGTTTGGTGGTCTAAAACAATAACTATTATTTCTCACTGGTCTGTGGTTTAGCCAGGTGCTTTTTCTGGTCTGGGCTGAGCTCATATGTCTGTTCACAGCCAGCTGGTGTGGGGTTGGGCTAGCTGAGGCTTCTCTCCCCATGGTCTCTCCTCCTTTGCCAGGCTAGCCTGGGCTTTTTCCCTTGGCCATCGGAGGGTTTCAAGAACAACAAGAGGGAAAACCCCCTTGCTCAGGTGCTTTTCAGATGTCTGCCTAGGTCATTTTTGTTACTATCTCATTGGCCAAAGTCACATGGCCAATCCATATTAAGGGGTAGAGAAATAGACTCTATTCCTTGATGAGAGGAGTTATAAGGTTATATTACAAGGGTGAATATGTTGGGAGGGGAATAGTTTGTAGTCATGTGTGCAATCTACCACCGCTGGTTCTCAGCCTTTCCATTCCACTTCTCTGGTGTATGATCTCCTTCATGTACTCCCTCTCTGCCCCATGGTCTAGGGCATACAGTCAGTATTGGGTTAATGTGTACTACGCTGTGACAGATTTGGAGTACCAATGCACACAGGCACAGGGACTATCTCTGAGTGTATATGACAGCAAAAAACGAATCCAAAATAACAAGAAAGTTCTCTCTCTCAGGTTTAATAAGCAGTCTAGAAGCCTCGATGCAATTATCAGAGACCAAGGCTTCTTCTAGCTCACTGATTTACCATCCCAGATAACTTCCCTTGTCTACATTGTCTAACAAGGCTTCTAGAGCTCCAGCCTTCACATCTGCAGACAACAATATGGAGAAAAAGAAGAAAATACCCTTCTCTTATAGAACTTCCAGTAGTTTCACTCACTCTTCCTTACAGCTCATTGGTCTGAAATTAGCCATATGCCTGGGTACAGGACACACCTGCATGTGAGAGAGGCTCAGAAAAAGCTGGCACATCGATACATCTAATAAATTTTCTGTGACTAAGAAGGAGGAGCAGAATAGATGCTGGGATCTTTGCAAATGAAGTCTTTCACAAATATGTGAGTGTGAAATCATGAGACATCTTTGCATAAGTCTCATTTGTTTAATCATCACACCTGGGGTGGATTCATGTTTTCTAGTTAGTTCAGTTCAGGTGAAGGCACAAAGTCCTCCATCGTAAGCCCCAGGCAATTTATCATTCCCTGTGGTCCAGCAGCTTCTTGGGTAATACTTGGAGAGGCCCCAGGACCTGCTCACCTATTTTATCCTAGGGTTGAGATTCATTTTCATTTTATTACAATTTTAATTGAGATATGACAACCACAGAGTAAAGTTTGCAAATCTGAAGGGTTCAGCTCAATGACGTTTTTACATATGTATGTATCCATAACCGCTACCCACATCAAGTTATAGAATTTTTCAGGTGCCCTACCCCCACCCAGAAGATTCCTTCCTACTTCTATTCCATCAGTGCCAACTCCCAGAGGTAACCATGATTCTGACTTTGGTTAACATCAAGGTAATAAGTTATTTTCAGGCTGTCCAGATTCTTTCACATGGGACCTGTGCTGTAGACCTCTGCTCTATGCCTGGATTTTTTTTTTCAACACTCCTTTCTCCCCCTCTCCTGTAGCCAGGGAGGAGGGAAATTGGGAAACAAAATTGCAGCATCCAGAGTGGGATAGAGGAATGACTAGATATAAACTCTTTCTACTGCAGTTGACCAGAGCTACAATTACACAACACAATACCTTGTCTATCCGAGCTCTGGTTTCAATCACGCAATCACCTGTATGGCCGGGACCTTGGGACAGCAAGTTATAAAACAGCATTAAGCAGTCATGCCCAGGTATGTGCTCCTCCCCTTTCCTCTCATGCAGACTTTATTTGCTCTCTGGTCCTGGTCTCAGTATCTCTCAAGGTGTCTTCATGCTCCTCAAGGAATGTGGTTTTTCCTATTACCCCTCCCAAGAAGCTGCTGGGATGGTTCCCCTCCCATCACCACCACCCAGTTGGATATATAGTGGGGGATACACCCAGGAATATAGCCTATTCCCCCTGGTGGCACCTGATTGAAAAAAATGGATGATTTATAGGACAATTTCACATGTTCTTTGTGGCTGCCATGAGTGATGGGTGGGAAGTTTATGGAGACCCACATTGGTTCCATCGAATTGGCTGTATGGTGTTGCTAGACAGAGAGCGCAGTCTCTGGACCAGTGGCATGAGCCTCATCTGGGAATGTATTAGAAATTCAGATCCTGGGGTCTCATCCCAGACTCACTACATCAGAATATGAATTTTCATAAGATCCCCAGGGGGTTAATCTGTTCATAATGTTTAGATTGTGACACCAAGAAATGTCCTAAGGTGGCATGTGAATGCTCAGGAAGCAAGGTACTCCAGAAGCACCTGGTTCTGGCTGGCCCTTTTCTGGTTGCTTTGCCCCATATGGGATGGAAGATGGGTCCCACTGCTGTATTATTTTGTGGAGGCTTAGTTACTTGGCCTTTTTGACCCTGTCACCCCAGCTCTAGTTTTAGAAATTTTTTTTTCCTTACTACAGATCCACAATCCCTTATTTGCAACAGAAACCCACAGGTTTTATGTAAGTTTGGCAGCAAAATCTGGTTTGAACTGACTTGAGGCTTTTTATAGTCATTATTTATCCCATTCTGTGTGACTATTCATATGTTTCAGCATAGCAATATTAATGAGTTTGATTACCGCCTGGGGATGTTTCTAAGACATGGTTTCTACAGGTCTTCCCTTTTTCATATATGAAAACTTTTCAAATCTGAAACTTATCTGGCCTGAAGGGTTTCAGATAGAACTTTATGTCCTTTCCCCACATAGAGGAGGCATTCCACTTCTTTAAACCCCTCCCCAATTTTAAATAACAACGTTGACAATATTGTCATTAATTACAAAAGTAATACTTGTTTGGAAAAAATTCAGGCTATGGAAGTAGAGGACACTGCTGTGCTCCTGATCACAGCTTAGTGTCTGTATTTATCTTTTCTTTTCTTTTCTACATGTGTATAGGTACAGCCTGAGACACACACATGCACACACATTTTAATAATAAGCAGTCACACTTTGCACAGCCTTCTGTACCTCCCCCTCTGAACCCCTCCAACACTTAAACAATGATGCAGGGAAACCCCATGACAACAGATGTTTGGCAGAAGCTGTGGGTGCCAGGTCATATCCCTGGAGTCTTCCCATTTCCTGGTGTGACTTCTAACTACCAGGGTTCATATTTTTGGGCTTGAGGGCTTTCTCCAATGCTCTGCCAAAAGCAAGGAAGTCTGGAAATGCCGGAGAATTAACAGGCCAGGGAGCAGCCCTCAACCAGGGAATCTCAGGAGTTGGTGTGGATTGCTGACAGCTCCTTGGTAGCACTAACTTAGAAGTGTTTCCTATAGCTCCCCTGCAGGAATGAGCTCCAATTGCCCACAGAAGTAACTGGCTTGAAAATATACTTTTTATTGGCTGTCTTCCCTGCCCTATCTCCTTTCCCTATTGCCCTCCCCCTCCCACCCACACCTCTCCTGTGTTTTTTTTTTCCATCTCCTGAATAAGTAATTTGCACTCTAATGCTTGTCTCTGGATCTGTTTCTACGGAAACCCAAACTATGACAATCTAGAAATACCTTTTGCTTTTTATTAACTGCTGAGTGTACCATAGTACGGATATACCATGATTTCTTTAACTATTCCCCTATTACAGTCCTATTATTGGATAATACGGTGCTGCTAATTTTTCAATGTGACAGACGAGGCTGTGGTAGACCTCCTTGTTCATATATGCGGTGTGAACATGAGAATTTCTGAAAGAAAGACTCCTAGAGGTATAGTTTCTGGGTCAAAAGGCGTGGGCATTTAAAATTTTGATATATGCAGGCATTTCTCTTAAAATATTTTGGATGTTGCATTGTTTTGTCTTTTAGTTCATCTGCTCCATCTAGGTGGGCTCTGTCTTGCTCCTCTGCTCAGAATATGTATTCTCCTGGGAGTTTCTTCCAGAGTACTCCAGCTAGGGGGCTCCATTTAAAAGCAAGGGAGCCGGAATGCTTATCCTTCTACTCTTTGACCATCATTGCTCAGGGCTGCTTCTGAGGGCATTAATCCCTAGCACTTCTGTCTGGATCCATTCATGAGCCAAAGGGATTCTGGTGGACAGAAGAAAGACCCTGATGTGTTCGCTGGCTACCTTTGTGTGCAGAGGGGAGTGCACGTTGGTAGGGCACTGACACCCATATCAGCACTCCTGTCCTCATTGGACCTGCACCATTAAATTTGCTTTGTTGTCATTCTTCAAGCTCTGTTTCTGTCGGTGGGAACCATAAAAATACTGACTAGCACACCTTTGCTGGCTGTCCCCAGCCCTAGGCACTTGCTCCCTGTATAAGCACCTGTATACTGTTTGTGCCTTGCTTTTGGTGCTGATTGCATTTGCCCTTGTGGGAGTACTTGGTTTTTCACATGTAGGCCCCCCTTCCCCAAGCAGTCTGAGGACCTAACTCACTGTGTGCTCACCACATGCCAGGCCATAGCAAATCTGTGAGGTGAGTATTCAAAGTGTGTTTGATTGATGAGGTTCAGAGAAATTAAGCAACTTGCCTAAGGTTACACAGCTAGGACAGGAAACAGCAAAAGTCAGACTGAGGTCTGGGTGACCTGAATGAAGACTTGTTTCCCCCCCCCCTGCTTTTCTTGCTGCAGTTTGGTGCCTTGTACCCAAGCTCGGCAGCTATCATTTTTAACTCATCAGCATCTTCTCCCATTAAGTGCCACTCTATCAGGTCCCACCCTTGCCAAAACAAACAAACAAACAAAAAATCCAAACCATTTTGCATTACTTGGTTTTCCTTTTCCCGTGCTTGCTGGTTCCTCTCCAGATTCCTGGCTCAGTTATTCCCCTGCATTTCTCCCATTTGCATAGAAGGTCTTTCCCACTTTGACATTATGACTTCTTAGTACACACAGAAAGAAAGAAGCCCCATTTGCTTTGAACAAGGTCTGGGTTATTATCATCACCCTATGCCACAGAAAGGAAAGCAGAGGTCCAGAGAGGCAGTGTGAGATGCTGAGGCCACATAACTGGTGGATGGCAGAGCCTGGCTTGGAGTCCAAGTTTTTCTCTAAACCTCTATGTGTCTCCTTAAATACAGGGTGTTTGCAGAATGCCTGGTGGTCTATCCTGCTGTCCAGACTCCCATGGGCAGGGAGCCACATGTGACCTCACTTAGAGGCGGAGTCATGGTTCTTGTCTTCATCAGCATTCAGCAAAATGAATTCCACTCTCCACAGATGTGTCTGTGAAAGGGACTAACCAGTTCCCTGGGGAGTTGGGAGCATGAGAAAGGCCTGGCTCCAACTTTCAGTTATCCTTAGCCCATCTGGTCAAAGCCAGTCTTTCTCCAGGAGCCAGGCCCATGGTCCTCTGTGCTGTGGCTCACACAGCTTTGACGTGTAAGGCCTGAAAAGCCCTGGAAGGGGAGCCTCCTCCAGGGGCCCAGGGGCCAGGAAAATGTAGGCCCTGTTCAACTGTCTCCCGGCAACGATACACACAAACATTTGCTGACAGGAAGAGGTAAGCGGCATTAAAGCCGCCTGACAGGGAGGTGATAGGGCAGTGGGGAGAGGCAGAGGTAGACAGTGTGTAATTGCAAAGCTGGAAGGCTGGCCTGTGGCCAGCACATTGAGTTTAACTGCCTGTGTCACTACCCTTCACATCCAAGGAAGATGGTGCCTGAGGCCATGTTTCCAGGCTGAGTGCCCTGCTGTGGTCTGGCCTGAGCTGACCCTGGGAGTACACATGTGGGGTCAGCTTTTGAAGTGTGTTTCCATCCCTCCATCATAGCCTGGGTGGCTGTACCCAGACCCACCTGCGGAAGGAAGGGTCAGCTCTGGTTCTGGGGCACCACCTCCAGCAGAGTGTCCCTGCTGTTGTCTGAGCAGCTGGCGGGGCCTTGCATTCTTGAGTCTCTTCCTTCAGCCCTTTCCCTGTTGCTGCAGGCTTGTTCTTCCAGAAACAGCCCACAGAGGGTCATTTTGGCGACCAAAGTCCCTTTTCCCTGATACTCTCCCAACTAGTAGACCTGGAGCTCAGCCTAAGCCAGGAGCCGGCACAGAGGACACTGAGTATTCTAGGTGGGGTTTGGTGATATTAGAAGCATCTCCCCTTGGAAGGCTGAAGATCCTTTCCACCTTCCTGCTGTTCCTCCTTCTCTGGCCCACTTTCACTCAATGAAGCTACAGCTCAGACCTAAATTAGCCACAAAGTCCTTCAAACATGCCTGCAGTGACTGCACAGTGAGGACCCAGGAAAGAGACAGACAAGAGGAAAAGCAGAAGCAAAACTCCCCCAAAAGGCAGCCAGCCCCTTGGCTTATAGAAGGTCAACCCGACAGTCGGCTGTGAAATTGGATAGCAGTTCTATAGCTTCCAAGAAATAATTATTCCCAGGAAAGTGTTTTCAATTTTTAGATAAACTGCTGTTTAAGAAGCAGAAAGGACAGAACTTGAACAGTGGCAACTGTCTGCGGCTTCCCCCCAGCGTCATTAACCATTGCTCCCAGAGCTAAAGGCTGTGGCTCTATCCCCAATTAACAGCCACATTCCAGCAAGCTCCCTGTTTATCAAGGCATTAGTGCTGACATCTGGAGAGGATTGAGCTCCCATCCACCCACACTGAGACCCATGGCTCCTCCAGCCTTTGCTTGGACAAAGGGTGGCTGCAGGGGGCCTCTCTGAGGCTCCATCTGAGGCTGGTTTCTTCCTACTCCCTTCCCACTACCACTGTGTCATTCTACAGCCAGTGGAGTGTGAGCCAAGCAGCCCTGTCCCTGCGGTGACACATATGCCTCTGTGTAACTGTGTGTGTGTGTGCACACACACACGCCCGTTTGTGAGAACCTTATGTTTCAGGAGATGGTGTGTGGGGAGGATTCTCCAAGGAATTCTCTGAAAACAGAAACAATTTCTCTCCCATTGTCAAGCCCATGTGTGAATGTCAGTGTGGGTGGGGGGAAGTGCCACAGCCACTTCTCTTGTCTTATTTCTCCCTTTCATATGTCCCCTCTCTTTTTCCTTCTTCTCTAGTCATTGTCATGAAAGCATTGATTAAACACCCTTCTGCCCCCTTCTCTAGGCCAGTATGAATTCTGTTGACCCCGTATGTGCTTGGGTGATGTGAGTCATGTTTCCCTAGCCCTTGTTAGAACAGGAAGCTAGCCAGCTGCCTCATTCCAAGGACCCAGGACCCCTGGGTTTGGGAAACTGTTCACTCTCCAACACCAGCTCTTCCCACACGTGTCCCTGCCCCCATCCCTGCCTAGCACCCTCTCCTTTTCCCTCTGCCTTAAATTCCTTTTGATGAGCTTTCACTGTCTTTGTGGCTACATTCCTTGGCTGGTACCCTAAATGTGGATATCGCCTAAGGCCCAGTTCTCAGCCTTCCCACTTTTCTCTCTGCTGTAACTTCTCTTAGGAGCCCAGCCAAGCTATTCTCATAGGCTCAGTGGTGGTGACTTCAGGGCCCCGAAATCCACAGCTCTGTCCTCAGGCTGTGGTCACTCTCACGTGGATGCCCTTGTGGAACTTTTGATTCAAAAGAATCTAATCAAAATCTCCTCCTCCTCTTCCCTCTAACAGATTTCCCCATTTCTATCAGAGATTTCTGTTACTCAACCCACACTGAAGAATCATGTTTGACTTCACTGACCCTCCTTCAAAGCTGGATTCCAAACCAGAGCTGGTTGTCACTCTATTCCTATACCCCCTCCCTATCCTTGTCCCTCCTGCCATGCCACCCTTGGACTTTCATGATGAACTAGAAAAAGTCAGGGGTGGGACCCTTCCCTCAGGCTAGAAATAAGAGCACCCCTAGGCCCACAAGGCTCTTGACCTTTGATCCCTCCTCCACATAGCTGCTAGATTAATCTTCCTCTGTTGTGGGCCTGCCCCCACTCTGGGCCTTTGCTGGTCAGTATTCTCCTGCCTAGAACTGATTTAAGTAAGTTAAGAGATTAAATGGCATAGGTACCAGCCCTTTGCAATTTGTGGCTTTGAACAAATGCTGGTTACTATTTAAACAAGAGTGGAAAAGGGTTAGGTGGGCTCGAGACTTACCTCCTTAGCAGAAAACTTCTGAAGGGGAGATATGTTATTTTGCCTGAACAGTCAGTATGCGTTCCCCATCTTCTCCCAAGCCATTAGTTCAAGTCAAGCCAGCCATGTTCCTAGGGTCATGGGGTGGGACATGGCCCAAGGTGGCCAATCCTAGCCAGGCAGTGACAGCTTTGGCGATTTTTCTGGAACAGTTGGGAAAGGACAACTTTTCTATTACAGTTGCTTTACTAATAAAATATAAGTAACACAACCTGAGGTGATAATTATGACTATCCCTTTTTTGCCAATGGGGAAACTGAACGGGGCATGGAATAGTTATATAACTTGACTAGGTTATTACAATAAATTAGTTGCAGAGGCAAGATTTGACTCCAGGTTGGCTTGCTCCAGAGCGCTTGCTCCTAACCACTCTGACCTGCTGCTTCTTAAATGTGTTCCTGATACATCACTTGCTTTCCAGGCCCTCTAGGTTGCTTTGAGTTCTATGTCCCTGGAGCTTCAACTTGGCATCTGAATTTCTTCTCCTGCCAGAGTGGTATAGGTGTATTATGTCCACCCTTGATTTCTTGGACCCCTCACCTAAGCATGCTTTGGAACATCTAGAGAGCCTGGAATATTTATTGCCACTCACAGCCATCCTCTGAAGGAGCCTAGCCTGTCCTTGAGTCCTGTATATATTATGCATGCTCCACCCCATCCCATTGTGGGTGGGGTGTGAGTGGCTCCTATCTCACACCTAACTGCTCTGTCTTAGTGGTCCCTTGTTGTCTTTACTTCCAGGGCTGAGGCCCTCTGGAGAGCCTTTACCTGGTGGCCTGTGTGGCCAAACAATTTGCATTTCCAGGCAAGAGAAGTTGGCATTAGAGCTACCCTTGGGATGTAGCCAATTGTACCCAGCCCTACACTTTGCTGGTTGCCTAATTTTGCAGAACTATATAGCTATAGCATATGTGCTGAGAACAATCCCCCAGAGTCACAGATTTAGACTCAATTGGTGAAAACCTTTATCTCTCACCATCTCCAACTATATAACATCTGTACCATGTTACACAGTTTTTAAATTCACATATCATTTTATCACAACAACCTTATTTGTTGTTATTATTCCCATTACATGGATGAGAAAATTGAGGCTCAGGGATGTTATAAGAGATGGTAAGATGGAGACTCAAAGCAATGTGTCTTGGTTTAGGGTAATAGTTTTGTTTTTTTTGACATCACTGGGATTTGGCCCCTCAGTAAAGCTCCTTGATTTAACAAGTATACATTGGGCATTTTTTTTGCCTGCCTGGCACTGAACTGGGAGTAGGAAATACAGAGGTGATCATAGAGCTTAGAGCCCTAGGAAACAGCCACATTCATTGTGATAAGAGCCAGGATGGCGGTAAGAACAGAGTAGTGTGAGAACACAAAGGAGGAAATTGTGAATTGTCCCAGTTGGGGAAGGTGTCACTATTAGAGAAGTTTCAAGAGAAGTGACAGTCACCTGCTATTCTCCTATGATGCACAGACAGGCACCCCCCGAGGACAGGGACAAAATCTCACGTTTTACCCAGGCTGGCTCTTATGGTTGCTCACCTGTGAGCTGGGCCCTGCAAGCACATTTTTTAAGTCCTCATTACAAACGCAAGATCAGCAACACACCCATTTGATAGAGAAGAAAACCAAAGCCCAGAGGACTCCAAAGGCTCATCCCTTTTGCCTTCTTCACTCTGGAGGTCCCTGTGAGATCCACCAAGGCCACTGTTGTAACCACATTGCCATTCAGTTTCTCTTTTGCCCAATCTTCTTTCCATAGTTGACTCAAGTATTGACCTTGAGTCCACACCCTAGTAAACCTCCTCCATCAAAATCTGCATCCTGGAGAACTTGATCTAAGATACCATGTTATGTATTGTTATTACTTTAATTTTGGTCATCTGTGAATAACAAAATGTCCAAAATATTCCAGAAATTGATTTGTCACATAAATGTCTAGATCTTGGTATTCCCAGGCTGGAAAGATGGTTGGCATAAGGGCTGTAAGGTGCAAATGGACAAATGACTCAGATTTTTTTGATCTTGTTGCTCTGCCCAACAGAGCTTCTAGTCCCAAAGTTACATTATAGTTCAAGATGCTGCTCAAGCTTTCCGTCACATCCCTGCTATAGTGGGCATGAAGGAGGAGAAGGCAAAGAGGTATGCACTCACTTCTCTTCCAGAAAAAATTCCAGAAGTTGCTTCTGCTTATATCCCATTGGCCAGAAAGCTGAGGCTCAGACATGTAGTCTTTACTGGGGGAGAGGAATACATGTTTCCCTAAAAATTGGGGATTTTATCTCTAAGGGAGAAGTGAAAGACAGATATTTGCAACAACTAGCAGGCTCCAGATGTGTGCCCCCACAAAGTTAGCAAAGGCTGTGCTGATCTCCAGGGAGGGCAGAGCTATGTGTGGACTCCCTGGCATTTAGGGTACTCCTCATGGTTTTGGAAGATCATCTTACATCTCCATACCTTGGTTTGAATTCCCAAGGACAGTCTTCTCCTGCTACAAGGGTCTTTTGGCCTTGCTGGAGTCTCCTCGAAGGCCAAATCAGCTCATTCCTCCTCCCCAGAAGCTCCCAGGGGAAGAATGACAGTTCCTTTTGCTTTGGCCCTCCCTTTCTCTTTAATCTTGTGGTTCTTTAATGGGAGTCTTTCAGCCTCTCCTGGGGCAAAGAGGGATCCCTTGTTTACCCACAAATAATTAACTGCTGCAGTCATTTAACATATACACAGACGGCATCACCATAATTACAGAAAATATATTACACATCAGGCACATGGAGTGGGGGTAATTCACCACCCAGCAGGGCCTGGAATTAGAGGTGAACGGATATATCAACTGGCCTTGGGTTTTATCCCTGACTGTGCCCCTTTGTGCATTTCCAGCCTTCTCTCCACCCCTGTAGGCCATGAAGCTGTGATGAGTGGCGCCCTCCGAGTGTACATAGATTGCCAATTCTCCTCCTGCACTTGCTTTTTGCTGAGGCAGTAGAAACGATGGGTTTGGGGAGTGCTGACTGTAATTGACCAAAGGAGAGGAAGCAATGGAATAGGGTAGACAGAGCAGCACAGCCCTGAAGGGGCTGGGGGAGAGGAAGAGGAGGGAGGGAAATGAGAAAAAGACGAAGAATAACCGGGAGGAGCAGGAGAAATGGCAAAGGTAGAGGGATTGACTCAGAAATCCTTCCCTGGGGTGTTTCTCAGGAAGGGAGGATAATGCTGAATGTCTACAACTCAGAGAGCAAGGCTTGCCAAGCCTCAATGTGCACATATATCACCTGGTAGGAAAGGGGTGCTGTGAGCCTAGGGGCTCTGATTCAGTGGGTCTGAGTGGGACCTGAGAGTCTGTATCGCTAACATACTTCTGGATGTGGCTGCTAGTCTGAAGATCACACTTTGAATAGGAAGGATTTACAATAATTTTCAAATTCAGCCTCTCCTTTAATCCTCAAAATGACCCTGTTTTACAGACAAGGGAATTGAGGCTCACAGATGCCAAGTACCTTGTGTGAGGTCCCATGGCTTGCCAGCCAGCCCATGGCTTTCTGTTTAGTATATCAAGCTGTGTCTCAAAGTAAACTGAAGAATATTTCCGAATGTGGGCCTGGGGAGAATGGGTCAAACTCAGAGGGTCAGAGGACGCCTGGGATATGTCCTGGATATAAACTCAGAGGCCTTGTTTTTCAAGTACCAAGAAGGCAAAACACAGAGAAAAGAAATAGCTGGGGGCTGGGGGTGGAGGTAAAACAGGATAGGATTAGAAAGAGGGGTTGACTATATCACCTGTTAGCCTTGACCAAGCTGGACTTTGTTACTAAGCTGTGTGCCTAGAATTTCTCAACCTGGGTATTGGTTATCTGCTGGAAAATGCTAACGCTTTACAAGATGAGATCTCTGTGTTCTGCCTGCAAATGTCTTGATTTGGATTCACAGAGGAGAAGGGGCTGCTGAGTGAATATAAGCCACAGAGCTGTCGTTTGAAGAAGGGCATCCTCTTGGGTGGGTGGGTGGGGGAGTGTGCCAGGAGCGTTAGGCATTAAATGAGGTAATGTATGTAAAAAGCTTAACAGGCTGTGGGCTCATTGTGCAATAGTTATTTTGAATTATATTCTGAATTCATACAGGCACCTTGAAATACGATGTAAGAGCTTGGTGGCAAGGACCTTCATGCCATGGGTCAGCAACACCTCTGATAACCATGAACATGAGGAGCCTTAAAGATGGTGTAAGTTCTTAAAGCACTTAGAGTGTACCAAGGAGACACCAAATTATAAAAAAGATTCATGAGAAATAAGCCAATTTAAGTATCTTCAAGAAGTCCACATTGACCAGAGGACTAGAGGTGGGTTGGTAATATGGGAAGGTGGTGTGAAGGAAGAAGAAGGGGGACATGGTAGTGCTTTTGGGGTAGTTTGGGCCCTCCAAGAAGCAGACGCCAGGAGAGGGTTAAATGTGCAAGAATTTTATTAGGGGAAATGAGAGAGATAAGGAGGAAGCTGGGCAAGGCTGGGAGAGCCAAGAGGCTTTGATGCAAGTCTGACCCAAGTAAAGGCAATAAGGCAGTGAGGTGTTTGGGAGCATTCTAGAGTGTCGTGTAGTCTCTAGAAGGTTCAGCAAGATCTGAAGGCTCTCCTCAAACCAAAGTCAGCTGTGAGAGGAGCCCTGTTTTTCATAAGAACAGGCCTGTTAGCATCCCACCTTGGCCAGGCATTGGCTGGGCCAGCCAGTGGAGAGCACAGTTTTTGTCCAAATGCTGGCATTGGATTTCAGAGCTCAACAGCTGGGACTCTTCTGCAGTTATGTTCCCTGAGGTTGGAGGGGTGTGAGGCATAGCTTCCAATATAGTCACTTTCTAGTAAGTTGCCTACCAGAGGGGGAAAGACCTTGAACTCTAATTGGGATAGGGGCCCCAAGCCAATTGCAGTGCCTCAATGTAGTTATCACTCCATAAATGTTTGTTAAATGACTGAAAAACTAGAAAGCTAATCCATCCTGAAGTGCTTGTTTTCCTTCTGGTGAAAGTACCCCTAAAATGGAATTCATTCCTTTATTTCCAAAACTGTCCCTTTTAGATCATTAATCTGTATTTGCAAAAATCACTAAGACCTGGTGCAGTCCACTGAGAAAGTCCTACAGGGTGAGAAGCCCTAGAGCCTTTTCCAATGTTGTTGGACAACATGTCTCTGCTGGATTATTTCACTCCGGGAGAGCCTTAATCCAGCAGAGCCACCTTGGGGTCAGATCTGCCATGGAACAGCAATCTGAGAGAGGCTCCCTTGCTTCTAGGGGGAAAATCCCTGTACATCTTTCATCTCCGTGGCTCATTGTCATCCCTGCCCCTCAGCACCACAGGCAGAGCTTTGTCCCCTTGGAGACTGTGTCCACAGCAGAAAGCCTGCAGCAGACACAACAGCCAGATGAAGAGGGGGCTTTGGAACTGGGCATGTACCAGGAGACTGGGCTTGCCATCAGGAGAGAAGTGGCAGCGACTCATGGGACCCAGCCTCTAAGGTCCCTCAGGATTCCTGGAGTCTGACCCCCAGGGGCTGCCTCTGCCATGCTTCCCCAGGGGCTGCAGAGTCAGCCCAGACGTGTTTTCCTCTGTTGATGCAGACAGATGCTGTGCATCCATCTTCTATACACGTGCTTCTGCCTGGAGAGGAAGATAAAGCAGTTTGTTTCTCCTGCACTAATACATTACTGTGGTGTGGCCAGTGGCCAACAAGCACTGATTATTGAGTGTGGGTGTGGGTGTGTGTGCATGCACGTGTATGTATGCACATGCGTTAGGGAGAGGAGTTGATGTTGAAGAGGGGCTAATATAAGAAATAGTAGATTTCTCACTTGACAGTTTTGTTGCTGAGAATAAATTGAACGTGATCTCTTTGTGCCAATAACCTAGAATCCCCCAAACAACAACAGAAATAATAATAACAGGTAGCATTTATATAGCACTTGCTCTGTGCATGCCCTGTTCTAAGCTCTTTATATATATCAGCTCATATAACCCTGACAATGCCTGATGAGGAAAGTCCTATTATCTTTCCCATTTTACAGATGGCAAAACAGGGCACAGGGGGAAATCCACTCATGTTAAAAATAAAAAGATACTTCATGTCACAGATTACCAGTTATCAAAACCCCTTCAGTTGGTAGAGGACACAGTTTCTGGCACCAGAGATAGTATTTGGAAATGTTGGACTGAGTATGTGTGGACCATAGGCATAACTTTTGGGAACAATTCCTGCCTGTATATCATTTGCTTGTTCATTACTTCCCAGAAGTTAAGAAGCCAAACAATTCTGGTTACACATTCTAGTTTGCTGGAATGTGAATAAACTGAGGCAGGGTCTGGGAGTCATGTGGGCTTAGACACCTCTCTTCAATACCCGGGCACTGTGTGATGAGAATAGATACTCAACATGCTGTGCTCTGCAACCCTTCTCTCCCTGAGTGCCTTTTGGCAATCAAAGAAAGAATGGATTGTTTAGTTGTGTTTTGGGAATTACTGTATGTCTTCTATTTTTACTGTATTTAGACTTGTTGACCTTTGAAAACTGGCTTTCTGGAAATAGCTTAGTGGGCTACAACAAAAAACAGCCATTTTTTGATCTCCCATGGTTTTCTATAGATCAGGAATTTGAGATGGGTTCAGCTGGGCAGCTCTGTTTGAGGTCTCTGCTGCTGCTGCATTCAGAAGGGGTCTGGAATAGCAGGGGCTAGCCACGCCTTTCTCCCTTAGCCTTTGCTCTCAGGGCCTCTCCATGTGGTCTTCTAGCATGGATTGGTTTGGGCTTCTTCACAGCATGGTGGCCTCAAGATGGTTCCCCACCTGAATGTTCCACTGACCCAGGCAGAAGCTGAATCATCTATTATGATCTAGGCTCAGAAGTCACGTAGGGTCACATCCACCATAGGTAGTTTGAAGGGAAGGGAACACAGACCTCACCTCTCCATGGAAGGAGCATCCAAGTCACCAAGAAGTGCCATTTTTATAAAATCCAACTTGCCACAGATGGGGTATGGCAGGGGCTCCAGGACAGTGTGAAGAGCACCACAATGGTCTCTTGACCCAGATCTAGCTGCTTGAGGGGATTTCTCAGTGGGGTGCTCAATGGAGACTTGCCTGGAGCCAGAGCCCTGAGAAGTCAAGGTTGAAGGAAAGCAGTGAGGAGAGGGGTCCCAAGGGTGGGAGGAGCTGAGTGATACCCATGCAGGAGGGACAGCAAAACTAGTGTGATTCAGGCATCCCAGATCAGAGAGGTAAAATAGTGGATCATGGGGCACAAGGGGCTGAGCTCCTACAGCCCTGTGAATACCACAGACTCAGCTTTCAGACTAAGAGTGGGAGCAAGGCCCAGAATGTGGGTTAGCATTGAAGATGGCTGCCACCCTTGCAAGGGGCCCTGGGGACAGGACTTTGAGAAAGAGAGGCAGGCCCTGGAATTTTTCAATTTGTCTTGGTATTACTCCTATTCCATCTCCTGCCACCAGCATCCAGGTGGACAGGAATAAGTCCTACTCTGAGGGGTGGACAGGCTCTCGGGGTGGGAGGTAGGGGTACAGGGGCTGCTTCCCAAATCCCTGCCTGGGAGCACATGGCCCATAGCCAGGCCTACATGAGAAATCGATTACGTGGCCAACTTGACCGCTTAAGGCTTCAGCAAGCAGAGAGCCGCATCCATAAAGTGCTGCCCCCCACGCTGGGTGCCTCAGCGGCCTCTGTTTGAAGGTAAATCCATCCATAAGCCTGCCGTCACTCTGGGCTTAATGTACATGATTTCTGGCATTTACAGCAGCGCAGCTCTGAACGCTGGAAGAAACTCCAGCAGAATAATTTGCCAGGGGAAGGCATGAGGACTGGCAATTGCTCATGGCACATCTGAACAGCATCGGCTCCTGGGAAAACAAGCTCCCTGACAACGCATGGCCCACTGGCCTCTCTCTGCTGCTACTGCTGCCACTAAGGAGGGTTTTTCTGATGATGGAGATAGTGTGCTGTGTGGGATTTTATTCCATGGGCAGGTGCTGATACTGGGTGTCTTTGAGACCCTGAGACAGAACTGGAAGCTGCGGGAGAGGGCAGTGGGTCAGGGTAGGCCTGGTGTGCTTCTCAGCTTGATGCCAGCACAGCAGAGGGTTGGAGGGTCATTCCTGAGGGCCCTGAGGATTGTCTTGGATGATGGGACACTCTACTTTGATTCAAGGTGAGTCATGATGGTGAAGCCTGTCCCTTGGCTGGAGGGGTTGGGGGGCAGTCACCAATCTCAGCTTTGTGGCTGCCTGCTCACATCTTAGCCCCTGACAACATACTCTGGCATCTTTCTGTGGCCTTCTATCTATATTCTCAGCAGTCCTCTCCACTCCCCTCTCCCCCTTCTCTTCTGTTTCCTTTTTCTGTTTCTGTGTCTCTCACTTTCACCCTATCTCCTAGTCTCTCCTCCTTTATCTCTCTCTGCCTGCTTTTCTCTCTCTATTCTTCCCTTTGTCTGTATGTGCTTTGGCTGTGATCTGTGTGTGTGTCTCCAAATTTCTTGGCCTCTGTGTGTCTGTCTCTGTCTGTGTCTCTTACTTCCCATCTCTCCCCACTTCTCCCTGACTGTCTGTGTTTCTCCTCTCTTACTGTCTCTTTCCTTCTCTCTGTCTCTGTCCCTGCCTCTATCTTTCCCTGTGTCTCTCACTATTTCTTGTCTCTTTGCCTCTCTGTGAGTCCCTTTGCTTGTGTCCCTTTCTCTGTTTCCCTCAATTTCTCTGTCTCTATCTTTCTCCTGGAGTCTGTAGCAAGCAGTATATAACCTGAGAGTGGGTCCCCAGTAAACTGTGGAGCCAGTGAATTCAACTTGATAACACTATTTTCTTTTCCTCACCCAGCAGCTCCCTCAGCCCTGCCTGTTTCCTGTCCTGCCTAGTCCTCCCAGCCTGGCAGTGTGCAAGGGCTGCAGTTAGACTGGATTGTTTCACGTACCAGGCATACTGTATATTTTTTACCATGATTTGCTCCGGGTCTGCTGGCTTGGGGCTTTAGCTCTCTAAGCAGGTGGGAAGCATGCACACACATGAGTGTAGCCCAAAAGCAAGGTCTGTGAGCTGCCATGGCTATTTCCCTGCTTCGGGGACTGTGTTCTTTCCTCTTGCCTCCTTTAATTACTTGACTTGAAGGCACTGGTGTCTACCCATATAGTGCAGATATGTCCTCCTTGATCTGGGTTGGGTGGTACAAAAGTCTCATACTGTTTCCCCCTTCTGAATAACTGATTTGGGTGAGGTTACACACAAAAAAAAAACCCCCAAAGAAATCCTGAGATGAGTATTCACATGTAAGACATTTATAAAGGAAGTGCTCTAAGGAACGGATAAGGGGGTGAGGACAGGACCAAGAAGGCAGGGAGATAGGCAAAGGCAGAGAGGGGGATCTCAGGCAAGGTCCTTGGAGGGTGGCCTCAGCCTGGTTGTGCAGGGGAACCCTGGAAGGCAAATTATGCCTCTCAATTGTCTCATCCCAAGTCAGGAACCAGGGGACAGTCATCTGTCAACAGTTGTAGGGGGCAGAGTCCCAGGCATTTTCAGTTCCCCATACTTGCAGGCAGAGGTCCATTAGCCTGAGGGCAGTTCTGGGATGACAGGCTGCATGTGCAGGCCACTGAAAACACCCTTGAGACTGGGGACACAGAAGCAGTGAAAAGGCATCCCAGGGTCTCTGGGTGGAGCATGACATGCCGGTTACACTGGCCAGGACAGATTCATTAGCTCCTTTGTCAACTTCCCCCATCCTTCTCACATTTTTTTCTTAAAGCTTTCAGTTTCACCCCCACTGTTCTCAAAAGAAAAATCAAAAGCAATGCAAAAGAGGTACGACATGTGGGATCTCAGTCTACCTGGTCCACCCATCCTCCCCAAATTCCTATGAATACACCTGATAATGATGGTGATGATACATTTATTCAACATGTACATATCCCAGGCAAAAATCTATATACATTATGTTTATTAACTCATCAAATCCCCACAACATCCTTTTGAAGTAGTTAGTATTATTATCCCTATTCTACAGATGGGAAAAACTGAGGCATAGACAAATTGTTTCTTCAGGAGACACTATGAATAAGTAGCAGAGCTGGGATTTGAATCTGGAAAGACTGGCTCCAGAGCGCCCATTCGTAACCATCATGCTAAACCCAATCTCCTCTAACATGTGGTCTGAAACACATGGAAGTGATCCCCATCCCCCACCATTAGAAACACTGACTTTCATCTCTCCCCAAACACTCCATTTTTAGAAATGAACTCTGAATGTCAACTTGCACTGATTCTTGCAGTGGTTTTGATGTTTTCAGAAACCTACTTGCACAGCTTCTGGTCTTAAATTTGCTACCTTTTGGGACAAATGCCAAATTGCACAGCACAAAAACAGACCCCTGAAAAAGAGAGGTCATCCATGACTTTTCTGTAAGCTTAGGCCCTGAGAAAACCTTCTCCTTGTAGCCAACAACAGCAACAAAAGCGTCTGTCTCAACAGGTAAAGGGTAGGGATGTGGGACCTAGTCAATTTGTTGGGTGGCAGCAAGGAGGCAGTGGACAAAAACTCCTCAGGGCATTTGTAAGCCTGGGGCTGCCTAACTATCCTCCTGGTGTCCATTCACAGCCTTCTTTTCAAAGCAGCCAGAGCCAGGCAGATATGGTCACAGCAGTTACCTGCTTTTAAGTCTCCAATGGCTTCCCATCACTCCTGGGCTAAAATCAAAGTTGGAGCAGTTGCACTGCACAATGTGGCCCCTGTGGACATCTTCATATTCATCCTTCACCTCTTATATTCCCTTCAACCCACTGGTTCCAGCCATGCTGGCCTCACAGAGCCTGAGAATCCCTTTCCTGCCCCCAGGACCTTTGCATATACTGTTCCTTCAGTTCAGAACACTCTCCTCCAACCTGCTTTGAGCTAGTTTAGTGGTTCTCACAGTGGGGTCTTGGGAATAGCAGCATCAGCATCACTTGGGACCTTATTAGGAATGCAAATGTGAGGGCCCCATCCCAGATCTGCTGAATCAGATTCTCTGGAGGTGGGTTGGGGGCCATACTCTGAGTTACAACCAGTCATCCAGGGGATTCTGATGCCCCCTAAAAGTTGAGAAATTCTGGCTCAGTCAATCCTTCCCTATTTCAGCTCACACACCACTTATTATGCTCTTAGAGATGACCTCATGACAACTTCCACCCAAGTATAGGTTGGGATCTTTTCTGGCAGAGAGACTGTTTCAGTTTGCAGTTGCACAAAAGTGGGATTAATTGGTTATAGCTCATCTTCCTGACTAAACGGTAAGCTCTGTAAGGGCAGGGATCATGTCCATTTTGCTCAGAACATGGATCCTCAGAACTCTGTACACTGTCTGGCACACAAATTACATGAAATTAACTAAATGAGCAAATGAAGGTTGAATCCTAGCACTGACATTACTGACTCCCCGAAATCCTAGTTTCTTTTTTGTGGTGCCAATACTTGCCCCTGTCCTCCTGGACACTCTGTGAGGGGACAATGTCACCAGTAGCAGCACAAGCACTGCTAATAGCACTCACTATGGGCCAGGTGCTGTTCTGAGCACTTTGCAGGTGTTAAATACAAGAGAGAGTCCATTGTCAATTCTGTACAGGTGTGGGGATTTCCACTCTGACCACACTGGGGAAAAGAGGTGGGAAGTGAAGTTTAAGTGTGGCCCGAAGCAATGTGTGGGTTATAATGTGACCTCAGTACATGGCACCTTAAAAATTACAAGGTCGTGAAAGCAGGAGGCATTCCTCCCACTTTTATACATTGTCTTAGTCAGCTAGCAACAAAATACCACAGACTGGGTGGCTTAAACAACAGACATTTATTTCTTAAGGTTCTGGAGGCTGGAAGTCCAAGATAAAGGTGCTGACATATTCAGTACCAGGTGAGAGCTCTCTTCCTGGCTTGCAGACAGCCGCCTTCTCACTGAGACCTCACATGGCAGAGTGGTGGGGGTGCATAGAGAGAGATCACTACTCCTGACTCTTTTCATTCTTATTAGTATGCTAATCCCATTACCAGGTGCCCACTCTCATGACCTCATCACCTCTCAAAGGCCCCACCTCCAAATACCACACCATTGGGGGTTGGGCTTCAACATATGGATTTGGGAGAGACACAAACGTTCCATCAATAATAACATCCCTCAGGGCCCCTGGGACTGTGCTGGGGGCAACTCAAAAGTCTGGATCAATAATGCCCGGGATGTAGGCCACCAGGATCCTGGGTTTGACATATCTTTTCTTCCCCTGCCAACTCTTCAGGGTACAGGGTTCCAGAGCAAAAGTTGTGTAGCCTGTAGCCCCTGAGAACCAGAAAGTTAGCCATGCCATGAAAAAGGTGGGGTCAGTGTCCTGTGACACCCTGATTGCTTCCAGGACCATAAAAACCGACACAGGGGCCAGATGAATGTGCCATATAGAGACAGAGAAGGGGTGTTGGAACTGGATCCACAAAGGTATCATTTCCTCACAAACTTCAGATGAGAAAAAGAAAAAAAAATAGCTTCAGAAGAATTAGCTGAGGGTGTATTGCTTCACACTTGCCCAATTTGCTCTTAGTGGCTTCTGCAGGCCCCTGGGGTTCTTAGGGCCACCACTGGCAGGTCCTATTTGCTAACAGCCCAGGATAGTCTTGAAGGATAAACACACTCCAAAGAAACTGGGATGAGCATGGTAGAAGAGGAGGAGATGTTTCCTCAGGGAACATGGCTCCTCCAGCTTCCATGCTTTCTGGATCACTGGAGTCTGGGGGTCACAGTCTGGAAGTAGGTAAATAGGGTTACCCTGGCAACCTTGGCCTTCAGCCACCCCTTTCTGTAATTGTGTAGCAGATCATCATTTTACTACCTCCAAGCCCACCAGCTTTTGGAGTCCTGCAGCTGCTTCACCTGGCAGCAAGGAGAGCAAAGATGCCTGGGAATTTATGTTCCCCTGGAGTAGTTCTTGACCAATAACCAATGGGTGTGTGTCTGTGTAGGGGAATGGTAAAAACTTCAGCTCCATGCTCCTGGGGAGGGTTCTGAGATTTGACTTCCACTGTTGCCAAAGTTACTTCTCCAGTGACTTTACCTGATATCTCACCTTTGTTCTACTTTCTCCAGTCCCACTTCTTTACCCTCTGCTAGATTTTACTGAGAACATTGACTAAGAGGTCACTTTGATGTGGATCCTTGTCTCAGAGTTTGCTTCTGGGGATCCACCTTAAGACAGTTTCACCAGCCCAAATCATTCAAATACCAGTGATAACAACGGCCAGTTTTAGAAAACTTGCTATGTTCTGACTTCCCTACAGATAGGATAGCCCCGGGAGTCTTCAAGGAAGCCTGAGAGACAGTGAGAAAACTGAGGTTAAGAAAGGCTCTAGAGTCTTGGACCTTCACACTAGAAGGAATACTTCCCAATATCACCCACTTCATATTTTCCCTTCCCCACATTGCTGCAGGGGATCATCTGGCTCCTGTAGGAGCACTTCATTCATTGAACAGACTCTTCTCAGCACCTTCCAGGAGCCAAGCATTTGGTGTTGGGATGCAGTGGTGAAAAATTATATGCCCTCAGTTAGTAGGAAAGACTGACAAGCAAAAGAACAGTTTGTGTGGCAAAAATCTGTGAAAACTCTGTTTGCTGTGGGAGTTCATAGAAGTAGTGCCATACAGTCTCAGGGCATTGGGCAGTTGGAGGGTGTGTCCAAAAGGGGAGTCCTCCTGTCTTCCCTTCAAATACTTGGAGAAAATTATAGTTTTTTCCCCTAAGGCATCTTCTCTCTAGCAGAAATATCGCTCCCCATCTTCAGCCTTTCCTCATTATTAGACTTGGTTCTCAGATTCCTCAATGTGCCAATTGCCTCTCTGTATACAGGTTTATAAATGTCCTTTCTAAAGCATAAGACCCAGCCTAACTTAGAAACTGAGGTCATTTGATCAAGGCAGAAAGTGGTGGGCACATAAACCTTAACCTCCTTTGAATGAGACCCCTTGCTCCTATTAATATGTCCGCATTTACTTCCCTCAGAATCTAGAGCTAGTCACACTTCTCAAAAGTTTTTCAAATGAAATGTGTTTCATTTCATATTGAAATGTCTCTTATCTCATTTTTATGCAACTGACTTTTTAAGCTGAATGTGACATTTTACATGTATTTCTGTTCATCATTGTGCTAGTTAGTCTTCTTTTCCCCTCCATATCCATTCTGTGATCTTTGTTCTCTTCTGTGTCTCAGGAGGGTGACTTCTGCAGATGATATCACTGGGCTCTCTGGTCCTCTGGCTTCCTGTTGTGTGTGGGCAATGGGAGGTACCCGCAGGAGTTTGGAGCGAAGGAAGAGAGTAATGTTGGGTATTTATCCTCCCCTCAAATCTCTTTTCCAGGTCACATTATTGACAATGGCTGCACTTCTCTACCTATAGCCACAGCTACTGCCTGGTGGCCCTTCTTCCATGGTTGCCATGCTGAATTGTGGCAAAGGCATTAATTCCTATTGCCCTTTCAGGCTGTCTTAGGCCTGTTTGAACTGGTTAAACAACAGGTATGTATTCCTCACAGTTTTGGAAGCTGGGAAGTCTAAGATCAAGGTGCCATCAGATCTGGTATCTGGTGAGGGCCTGCTTCCTGATCATGGATGGTGGTCTTTTTGTATCCTCACATGGTGGACAGCAGAGAAAGAGAAAAGAAACTGTTTTGTGTCTTTTTGTAAGGACACTAACCCAATTCAAGAAGGCTCTACCTTCATGACCTGATTATCTCCTGAAGGCCCCACCTACTAATACTATCATCTTGGGGATGAAGATTTCAACATACATGTTTTGGGGAGACTCAAACATGCAGCCCAGGCACAGGCCTAGGAATGGTCACAGAAATCTGCTGTTGGTAGCCCCTGGGTGAATCACCATTCGTTGTGAGTTTCCTTAACTCTACCTCCACCTCTGTAAATAGCCCCTTCATTACGCTCTTTTCAATTAAACCTTCTAAGCATGTGACTTGTTCCCACTGGGTCCCTAACAGATATAGTTTAATTATCTTGACTTCAGCTCATCACTCCAGTCCAGTGAAATCTTTTCGAGGCTTAGTTTTTCATCCATCATAATAGCTTTTTATTTACAGCTTTGTTTTACCTGGAAACTTGCTAAACAAGCCTAATTTTCTGTCCAAAGTCAGCCAAGTCCTACACTGCTCAAATTTGCCTGCAAGGAGATCTGGTGTGAAAAGCTCACCTTAAGCAGGGGTCATCACTAGTTTCTGAACATATCAGATGTACTCTCTCCCTCCCACTCAGCAACTGCCATTGAGAAGCATGCTAGATGGTCAGTTGGTGGGAGGACAGGAAGTAAAAGGACGTAGAGAGAGGTGAGTCCTGGTGAGTGGCTGAGTCACATGTAAGACGGCATCAAGTGGAGATCAGTGAGCTCCTGATGCCTGTGGGAGGGGAGATGGGCTATGTGATAATTCAGCCCCTACAGATGTGTTGAGTTCTTCACCATTTCTTCACTAATTCCATTAGCGTGAGATCTGGCCATATAGCTCTCTTACTGGACACTCCTAGTAAGCTGCCTTTATGTAAGGTTACCTGAATGAGTTGCACACAAAAGGGGTAATAAAGTATATTCTAAATCTTCATCCAAGTCACTGAAAAATATAATGTTGCTGAGGGCAAGGCGAGTGATGGAGTTTGGCTTGCCACTGAGTCCTCCCTGAAGACTGACATCAATGCATACCAATACTCATGGAAGACACTGCTAGTGCTCACTGCTACACATATTGTCCTCTTCTTCCTGACTACATAGGTAAATCTCATCTCCCAGCCCCTTGTTGCCAGATGGTCCCTATATTACTGAATTCTGGTAAGTAGAATGTGGACAGAGATGATGTACACCATTTCTAGTCCTGGCTGGTAAAAACTTCCCACACAAGATTCTCTTGCCCCCTCTCCAGAAGCCTTGGAGGTCAGAAATTAAAGATGGCAGCATTATAAGATGGAAGTATCCATATATCTAAATTGACTATATGGGGGCAAAGCCCCCATAAGCTGATTACATTGTGCTGTGATGTAAGCAAGCAATTTTGTTGCTTGAGCCACTGAGATTTTGGGGATGTTTGTTTTACCAGTTACTCTACCCTGACTAATACAAGAATGGGTACAGAAGTGTGGTTCAAACCCACATAGATGTGCAGTTATTCAATCAGCTATAATTTAACAAACTATACTATCAGCTAGCCCAATTTTGTTCATATTTTCTATAAGAATAAGCTGTGATTTTGTGACATTCTTTTCATAAATCAAGAATTATTATGTGTATTACTTTTCCCTGATATACTGGGTGACTTACTCTGATTTATCTATAATAAGATACAGAGTAAGTTTGGCTTGACTTGTGTATAATGAATCCATGCTGGTTCTCAACGATCTTTCCTCCCTCCCTTTCTCTACCAACTTTTTTCTCTTTTGCTGGGAATTCAAAAACCATCTTTTTGCGAGTTGACTTAAATTTTTTTTCTAGAAATCATCCTCAATTTTATAGTTCTACAGTTCTTTAAAATCTATATTTCTCTCTTTTTTAATAAAGCAAGACATTTGCTCTTTTTCAGTAGATTTAGCTTCCATGAACATAGAAAAAATATGTATTTGACCACTTCACAGAAAATTCCAGAACGTTATAACAGATTAACTCCATTTCCTCCCTCTTGCCACAATAACTCACATTTACTGAGCACATGCTATGTGTGAGTCTTCTAAGTACTGCGTTCATATTGACTCATTTAATCCTCACTGCCACACTATGAGGCTGGTGATTACTATTTCCATCCTACATTTGAGAACACTGAGGCCCATAGAGGTAAAGCGATCTCCTTGGGAGGTTCTCAGCTTACCAATGGCAGAGCTGGTATTCAAATCTCATCAGTCTGTCCTCAGAGACCACACACTTAACCAGCACACTCTACGGTGCTGTCCGCCAACTTCTAGGCTGGGTTTGTTTTGTTTTGATTGTTTTTCTTCCTTAGCCAAACATATCATCTCTTTTTTTCCCTCACTAGCATGTCCTGGTGAATAGAAAAAGGCACTCCAGCCCAGGGCAGTTACACTCTCAGGCTGGACAGGGTTCCCCCTCTCCAAACCCAGCAGAGAAGAGGAAGGCATCTTTGACCCTCCCACCTAGCTTCCACATCAGTGGAGCCCACCAAAGCTACTTACTGTCTTGGACACTCACTCAGTTGCTACCTAGTAACTTCCTTTGGAGCACTTGGGGGGCAAAAGAGAGGGAACATGCCTGCAGTGTAATTAACACTATAACAACTTGTTTCCCCCTTGGAGAATTACACCATTAGCTGCTTCAATTGTGCATGAAATATAAATTACATTACTCCAAGGCATCATGTCAGAGCAGACAAGATGCTAAGTGACGAGGTTCTCCACGGTGCATCCCACTCCCAGCCAGCGGGTCAGAGGGAACACAAGCCCTGAGGCCTCAAACCAGCAGATCTGCCCCGTGATCTCCCTGGCTGTTCCAGGCTCAGAGGACCCACTGCAAAGAATCTTTCCTGGGCGGTCTAGAAAGCCAGATCCTAGCAGCATTGTACCCAGCACTTTTTTGCTTTCCGGAAGGGTTTGAATCTGGGGACCAAGCTCCTTCTCATCCCCACCTCCCACACACAAGCAGGCAAAAGGGGCTGCTTTCCATCTTGTATCGTGTGGGTGTGTGCTGGAGAAGCCAGTCCAGAGTGTTAACCTGTCAGGTTGAGTGTGAAGCAGGTGGGCAAATCCACTTGAGAAGGAAGGGAGGTAATCCTTCACAAGACAGATCCAAAGTTGTCCTTGACGTTCATCCATCCTGCCATCCACTAATTCATTAATTCATCTTGCTGAAAGTGCACCTATTCCCTATCTGGGCCAGGCTCACACAACTCCCTAGTTTCTTTCAATGCCAGTTGTCTGGGCACTAACCTAAGCCAGCTTGGGACCTTCACTTTGTGTATAATTAGAGCTGAGTTGATAAGCTGCTGAGAAATAGGATGCAGGGTTTTGGTCTGTCATCCTTCTTTGAGGACACTGAAGGAACTTTTCTTTTCTTTTTTTTTTTCTTTTTCCTTTTTTTTTTTATTGTTATTTAATTACAGTTGTATGCCTTTTCTCCCCATCGCTTCACCCCACCCCAGGTGAACCCATTTCCCTCCCCCCTCTCCACCCTCCCCCTTGGATTTGTTCATGTGTCCTTTATAGTAGTTCCTGTAATCCCCTCTACCCACTGTCCCCGCCCCCACCCCCCCACCCCTGCCCTTGCTATTGTTACATTGTTCTTAACTTCAATGTCTCTGGTTATATTTTGTTTGCTTTTTCCTTCTAGTGCTTATGTTACAGTTAAAGGTGAGATCATATGGTATTTGTCCCTCACTTCCTGGCTTATTTCACTTAGCATAATGCTCTCCAGTTTCATCCATGCTGTTGCAAAGGGTATAAGCTCCTTCTTTCTCTCTGCTGCGTAGAATTCCATTGTGTAAATATACCATAGTTTTTGGATCCACTCATTTGCTGATGGGCACTTCGGTTGCTTCCAGTACTTGGCTATTGTAAATTGTGCTGCTATGAACATTGGGGTGCACAGATTCTTTTGGATTGGTGTTTCAGTGTTCTTAGGGTATAATCCCAGCAGCGGAATTACTGGGTCAAAGGGCAGTTCCATTTTTAGTTTTCTGAGGAAATTCCATATTGTTTTCCACAGTGGCCTCACCAGTCTGCATTCCCACCAACAGTGCACGAGGGTTCCCTTTTCTCCGCATCCTCTCCAACATTTGTTTGTGGATTTGTTTATGTTGGCCATTCTGACTGGTGTGAGATGATACCTCATTGTGGTTTTAATTTGCATCTCTCTGATGGCTAGTGATGCTGAGCATCTTTTCATATGTCTCTGGGCCCTCTGTATGTCTTCCTTGGAGAAGTGTCTGTTCAAGTCCTTTGCCCATTTTTTCATTGGGTTGTTTGTCTTCCTGGAGTGGAGTCGTGTGAGTTCTTTATATATTTTGGAGATCAGGCCCTTGTCTGAGGTATCATTGGCAAATATGTTTTCCCATATTGTTGGTTCTCTTTGTAATTTGGTGCTGTTTTCTTTAGCCATGCAGAAGCTTTTTATTTTGATGAGGTCCCATTTGTTTATTCTTTCCTTTATGTCCCTTGCTTTAGGGGATGTGTCTGTGAGGATGTTGCTGCGTGGAATGTCTGAGATTTTCCTGCCAATGTTTTCCTCAAGGACTTTTATGGTGTTACAGCTTATATTTAAGTCTTTTATCCATCTTGAATTTATTTTCGTGTATGGCGTAAGTTGGTGATCGAGTTTCATTTTTTTTGCACGTAGCTGTCCAGATCTCCCAACACCATTTGTTGAAGAGGCTGTTTTTGCTCCATTTTATGCTCCTGCCTCCTTTGTCAAATATTAATTGATCGTATAGATTTGAGTTTATTTCTGGGCTCTCTATTCTGTTCCATTGGTCTATGTGCCTGTTTTTATGCCAGTACCAGGCTGTTTTGATTACCGTGGCCTTGTAATACAATTTGATATCAGGTATTGTGATACCTCCTGCTTTGTCCTTCTTTCTCAAAATTGCTGCTGCTATTCGAGGTCGTTTATGGTTCCATATGAATTTCTGCAATGTTTGTTCTATATCTGTGAAATATGTCATGGGTACTCTAATAGGGATTGCATTGAATCTATAAATTGCTTTGGGTAGTATGGCCATTTTGATGATGTTAATTCTTCCAATCCATGAACATGGTACATGCTTCCATTTGTTTGTATCTTCCTTAATTTCTTTCTTCAGTGTTGTATAGTTTTCTGAGTACAGGTCTTTTACCTCCTTGGTTAGGTTTATTCCTAGGTACTTTATTTTTCTTGTTGCTATATCGAATGGGATTTTTTTCTTGATTTGTGTTTCTGCAGTTTCGTTGTTGGTGTACAGGAATGCCTTTGATTTCTGGGTATTGACTCTGTATCCAGCTATTTTGCCAAATTCATTTATTAGGTCGAGTAGTTTTTGAGTGGAGTCTATAGGGTTTTCCATGTACACTATCATGTCGTCTGCAAACAGTGACAGTTTCATTTCCTCCTTTCCAATTTGGATGCCTTTTATTGCTTTCTCTTGTCTGATTGCTGTGGCTAGGACTTCCAATACTATGTTGAATAGGAGTGGTGAGAGAGGGCATCCTTGTCTTGTTCCTGATCTTAGTGGGAAAGCTCTAAGTTTTTGTCCATTGAATGTGATGTTGGCTGTAGGTCTCTCATATATGGCCTTAATTATGTTGAGGACTGCTCCCTTTATTCCCACTTTGCTGAGTGTTTTTATCAGAAATGGGTGCTGTATCTTATCGAACACTTTTTCTGCATCTATTGATATGATCATGTGATTTTTCTCTTTGCTGTTGTTGATGTGATGTATTATGTTTATTGATTTGCGAATATTGTACCATCCTTGCATCCCTGGGATGAATCCCACTTGGTCATGGTGGATGATCTTTTTAATATATTGCTGGATGCGGTTTGCTAATATTTTGTTGAGAATTTTAGCGTCTATGTTCATCAGCGATATTGGCCTGAAGTTTTCTTTCTTCGTTGTGTCTTTATCTGGTTTTGGGACTAGGATGATGTTGGCTTCATAAAAAGAGTTTGGGAGTCTTCCATCAGTTTGGATTTTTTCGAATAGTCTGTGAAGGATAGGGGTTAGTTCTTCCTTAAATGCTTTGTAGAAATCTCCTGTGAAACCATCTGGTCCAGGGCTTTTGTGTGATGGGAGTTTCTTGATGACTGCTTCAATTTCCTTTGCTGATATTGGTCTGTTCAGGTTTTCTGCTGCTTCTTCATTCAGTTTTGGAAGATTATATTTTTCTAGAAATGTGTCCATTTCATCTAGGTTTTCAATTTTTTTAGCATATAGGTCTTCATAGTAATTTCTTACGATCCTTTGTATTTCTGTGGTATCAGTTGTAATCTCTCCACTTTCATTTCTAATTCTGTTTATTTGGATCCTCTCTCTTTTCTTCTTGATAAGCCTACTTAAAGGCTTGTCGATTTTGTTTATCTTTTCAAAGAACCAGCTTCTGGATTCATTGATCCTTACAATTGTGCTTTTAGTCTCTATGTCATTTAGTTCTGCTCTGATCTTGGTTATTTCCTTCCTTCTGCTTGCTCTGGGCTGTCTTTGTTGTTGTTCCTCCAGTTCTTGTAGGCGTAGGGTTAGGTTGTTTGTGTGAACTGTTTCTAACTTCTTAAGGTAGGCCTGTATTGCTATGAATTTCCCTCTCAGGACTGCCTTTGCTGTGTCCCATAGGTTTTGGGTTGTTGTGAGTTCGTTTTCATTTGTTTCCAGGAAGTTTTTGATTTCTTCCCTAATCTCGTTCTTGACCCATTCATTGTTTAATAGCATGCTATTCAGTCTCCATGCTTTTGAGTGTTTTGGGTTTTTACCCTTGGGGTTGGTTTCTAGTTTCAGACCCTTGTGGTCAGAGAAGATGCTTGATATGATTTCAATTTTCTTGAATTTGTTGAGGCTTGCTTTGTGTCCTATCATGTGGTCTATCTTTGAAAAAGTTCCATGGACACTTGAAAAGAACGTGTATTTTGCTTCTTTGGGATGAAAAGCTCTGTATATATCAGTTAAGTCCATTTCCTCTAAGGTATTGTTAAGTGACACAATATCTTTGTTGATCTTTTGTTTGGAAGACCTGTCCATTTTTGATAGTGGGGTGTTAAAATCCCCTACTATAATTGTGTTGCTGTCAATATCTTTCTTGAAATCCTCCAAGATTTTCTTTATGTATTTGGGTGCTCCTATGTTGGGTGCATATATATTTACAATGTTTATGTCTTCTTGGTGGATTCTTCCTTTGAGTATTATGAAGTGACCTTCTGGGTCTCTCTTTATGGCCCTTCTTTGGAAGTCTATTTTGTCAGATATGAGTATTGCTACCCCTGCTTTTTTTTCCTGTCCGTTTGCTTGGAAAATTTGTTTCCAGCCCTTCACTTTCAGTCTGTGTAAGTCTTTTGTCCTGAGATGGGTCTCTTGTAGGCAGCATATGTGTGGGTCATGTTTTCTTATCCATTCAGCTGTTCTATGTCTTTTGATTGGAGCATTTAATCCATTTACGTTTAAGGTTATTATCGATAGGTAGTTATTCATTGCCATTATTTCCTACCTGTGTTCCTCTGTCTTTCTCTTTTCCTTCCTTTCCTTAAAGCAGTCCCTTTAGCATCTCTTGCAGAGCTGGTTTGGTGGAGCTGTATTCTTTTAGACTTTTTTTGTCTGGGAAACTCTTTATTTGGTCTTCTATCTTGATTGAGAGCCTTGCTGGGTAAAGTAGTCTTGGTTGCAGGCCTCTGGTTCTCAGTACTTGGAATATTTTTTGCCATTCTCTTCTGGCTTGGAGCGTTTCCATTGAGAAGTCAGTTGCTAACCTTATTGGGGCTCCCTTGTATGTTACTTCCTTTTTCTCCCTTGCTGCCTTTAAGATCCTCTCTTTGTCTTGGAAATTTGCCATTTTAATTATGATGTGTCTTGCAGTGGGTCTCTTTGGGTTCCTCTTGCTTGGGACTCTCTGTGTTTCCTGGATTTGGGTGACTTTTTCTCTCCTCAGATTAGGGAAATTTTCCATCATTACTTTTTCAAACAGGTTTTCTATCCCTTGCTCTTCTTCTTCTCCTTCTGGTATTCCTATTATACGGATATTGTTACGTTTCATGTTGTCCTGCATTTCCCTTATTGCCTCTTCATTCTTTCTGAGCCTCTTTTCCTTTTCTTGCTCCTTCTGGGTGTTTTTTTCTACTTTATCCTCCAGCTCGCTGATCCGATCCTCTGCTTCATCAAGTCTGCTTTTAATTCCTTCTACTGTGTTCTTCAATTCAGAAATTGTATTCTTCATTTCCGCTTGGCTCTTGTTGATATTTTCTATTTCCTTTTTCATGTTGATATAGTTTGCAGTGAGTTCATTGTAGTTTCCTTGTAGTTTCTGGTAGTTCTCTTTGAGCTCAGAGAGCTCAGTGAGTTTCCTGATGACCATTGCTTTGAACTCAGTATCTGATAGTTGACTTGCCTCTTTTTCGGTTAGTATTCTTTCTGAGACTTCCTCCTTTCCTTTCATTTGGGAATTGTTTCTTTGTCTTCCCATTGTTTGTGAGGCTCTTCTTGTTGGCCTCTGCGTCTTAAATTGCTTTGTTCTGACTCCCTGGATTTATGATATGAACTTCTGTGGTAGAATGCCAATGGGATTCGGTGGTGCTGTCTCCTTACTCTCCTGTGCTCACTGGTCTTGAGCTGACGTTTATGTGTTTAACACGGTCTAACTCTAGTCTTTTCAGCACTCCAGGTTTTGTTGTCTCACCGTCAGATCTTTCAGTGTCCTCTATCTTTGGTCTCTGATCTTCGTATATGCTGGAATACTGTTGGCTGTTCGCTCTGCTCCTCAGATCAGCTAGGTATTTCCCTGGCGTTGAGGGGAAGTGGACTCCGCTCCCACCTATGTTGCCGCCATCTTCCCTCAATTCTCCGGAACTTTTCAAATATTGGTGTCATAAGAAGGTGTCTTTGCTTTTTCAGAAGAGACACGGGTTCATTTGTATATGAAGCCACCACACCTCCTATCCAGGGGTCCCATTCTGCTCTGGTCCTTGTGCCCTTGTGCCTGGTTCCATGGGGATAGTTGGGAGGGCTGTCCCTGGACACCACCAGCAGCTGCTGGACAGGCTCAGAGCCAGCTCCCTTTCATCAGAACCCCTGTCAGGGCAGGAAGTTTGGAAACCCAGCCTAAAGCTCCAGGAGAAATTTGGGAAAATATCGTGCAATTACCCTAATGACAGCTGTACAAATCACACAACCACCCTGCAAATCCCTTGCTGCTGAGCAAAGCCAAAAACAGGAATAGCCAAAACCCACATATGGGTTCAAGGAGACCTTTGGAAGCTGTCCCTGTGGAAGGCATAGTGGGGAGGGGTGTGAAAACACTGCAGAGGCTCTGGTTCTACCTGGGCAGGAAGATACCACTTCAAGGTACCCCTCTCTGGCACAAACCCATTCTGAGGAGCCCCAGCGCACAGAGGTCTTAACCATCTGCCCTCTCTTTGTCCAGCTTCCCACCTCACACTCCCTCCCAGACCACAGCAATCCAGAAGACTCTGGACAGGGCCTACAGGGGACAGGATGACAGCTGTCAGCTCCTGGTATTTCTCTAGCTTGGGAAACCCCCTCCATTCTGTAGATCCAAATATTTTCTTGGACTTTGATCAAGACCCAGATCAAGCCTGTCCTCCCCCTGTTCTCACAGAGCCATCCTGTGCTCCCTCCCACACCCTGGTCAGAACGCCTAAAAACACTCAGTTGTGTTATGCAGTCTGCCTCTTGATTCCCGGTTCCCTTAGAACCATCTGCTGTGAAAAAATCACAAAACTGCCAGATGGGGGACAGGAAGGAGGAAGGTTTCTGTTTCAAATTTCTCTCTTTCTCTTTCTCTTTCTGGCTGTACCATCATTCTAGGGACACAGTCGGTGTTTAATCACAGATCCTCAGTGCAGTGGGAAACAATTGTCCTTTAATTATCTGATTTTCTGAGATAGAATTCTAGGTAAATATTAATGGCTCCATTTCACAGACTGGGAAACTGACAATTGAGAGGCACAGAGGTAGCTGGCAGGTACTCTGTTTTGTTTTTTTTTTTTAGCACTTCTGTCCTGCTCTGGATTAGGTACTTGGGGGTTATGTATATACGGAAGTCATCCTTGGCCCCAAGGAGGGTAGGGGGCTTACTATTGAATGAGAGGGTGGGGGACTGAGCTTCCTTGCTTCGCATAATGTAGACAAAAATCAGAGTTTCAGAGAAGCCTGTCACTGGGACCCAGCTCCTGGGGAGTCCCACACAACTTACTGGAAAGCAAAGATGAGAAAAGAAAGACTCTACATAGAGCTCTTGGCTGGAAGGGCTGGTCCTTGCTCATAGATTAGATGAGAGCGGAAACTATATTAGAGTCTGTGTGGTCTAGTGAGAAATCTGAAAAGATGACTGATTTTCTCATGGACAAGATGGCTTCTAATGTAATTCATAACAACAGTAGCTACTAGTTTTTGATAGGTCACCTTGTGGTAGGCCTGGTGCCAATTCTTCAGTAGAAAGGGGTGCTGGTTACCACTGTGGCCTGTTGCCAGGCTTCCCTATGTTCCAATCCCAGTTCTATCACCATATCTCAGCTATGTGACTTGGGCGTCACTGAACTTCCTTTGTTCTCTGGTCTGTCTGTAGAATGGGGATACAATAGTTCTTTCCTCATGGGGTGTTGTGGGGATTAAGTGGATGAACATATGTAGAGAATTTAGAATCCTGGTACTCAAGGTGTGGTCTGTGAACCAGCAGCTTCTGCCTTCTCCTGGAGCTCATTAGAAATGCAAGGTCTCAGGCCCTGTCCCAGATCTGCTGAATCTGTATCTGCATGTTGACAAGGACCCCTGGAGGTTCTCATGAATGTGAGAAGCACTGGCCAGAACAGAGCCTGCAGCATAGTAAGTGCTCTGTAACTGTTGGCTGTGATTAGTGTTATTATTTATTATCCTGTCTAATCCTGCAGCACACTCACAGGGCAGGAAACCATGACTCAGACAAGGTATGTATGCTGCCTCAGGTCCCAGACAGGAGGAAGCAGGATTTTAGTGCAAAGAGAGGCAGCAACCAGCCTGCTGCCCCCAGAACCAAGGGGCTTTCAGTGTTAAAATCAAGATGGTCCCAGCACGGTTTTGGTTGGTCACCGTAAGTACAGACAACTGCAGTGTCTGGAGTCCCTGGCTACTAAGGGCATAGCATCATGACAACATACTTTTTGTTTTTTTTACTGTGATTAAATGTGAATGTCAGAGAATTGACTGTTTGACGTGTACAATTCAGTGCCATTAAGTACACTTATAATATTCTGCAACCACTCACCACACTCTAGTTCCAGAACTTTTTCACATGTCCCTGAATGGCAACCCAGTACCCATTAGCAGTCACTCCCTATTCCCCTCTCCCACCAGCCCTTGGCAACTACTAATCTACCCTCTGTCTCTATAAATTCATCTATTCTTGAAATTTCATGTAAATGGAATGAGACAATATGTGTGCTCTTTTGTGTCTGGTTTCTTTCAGTTAATCAAATGTTGTTGAGGTTCATGCACATTGCAGCATGTGTCAGAATTTCATTCCTTTTAATGGCTGAATAGTATTCTATTATATGGCTATACCACATTTTGCTTACCCATTCATACATCAATGCACATTTTGGCTGTTTCCATCTTTAACTATTGTGAATAATGCTGCTGTGAACATTCATGTGCAAGTATCTGTTGGAAACCCTGCTTTCAGTTCTTTTGGGTATATACCTAGGAGTAAAATTGCTGGGTCATGTAGTAGTTCTAGGTTTAACTTGTTGAGAAACAACATGAGTTTTTAAGTCCCCATGTGTGTTGGGCACTGAAAAGACCCTTAAGATCCAGACAAAAACACTGCTTGGATCCTACCCTTGTGAGCCGCAGTTCCAGGGTGAGTCATTGGACCTTCCCAGGGCACCCCCAATTCCCTTGGTTGCCAGCCCAGGCTGGGGAGCTTCCAGTTGGCTTCTTGCTACTCTGCACCGTCCTTCGGGGAACTGGAGGAACATTTACTCTAGGATGAGCCAGCCCTAGAGATTTCTGTTGCACAGTTACACTGAAGAAAACCAATGGAGGCACAAAGAAACCAAGTGGGGTGTACCCAAGTGTGTTATAGTCCTTTAGTGTAGGGCCATCAGTGCCAATGAATTAAGAGATGTTGGAGGGAAGAGGAAGGGAGGAGAGAGTCAATTTCTGGATCTATCCTTGGGGAAGGCAGAGTAACCTCAAAGCAAAGGATGAACATTCCTTTTTGCTTTCAGTAGGAAGTGCTGGCTCATACTTGCCTTAGTGAGTTTGGCTTTGAAATGCTAGGCATGAGAGGGCACACAATAGGGTGTTCAGTGCCTGGGTGGTCACCATTCAGGGGCTTCCTGTGTATTCTGAACTAATTAATGGTCTTTGGTGATTCCCCAGATTCTTTCCCAGTGACCTCTGGCCCTCTGAGGAACAATGCCAGGTGAAGGCTGTTGTGGGAGACCAGAGGGTGGGCCAAAAGTTTCCTGTAGCTGGAACCTGGGCTCTCTCCCTCTCCCAAGGCCAGGTGAGATAGGAATTTGGCTTTGTTGATTCTTTCAGGTTAGAAGCCAACACAGAGCTGAGAAAGGAAGGAGGAGGAGGAGAGCTTTTCCTAGAGGAAATAATGACCAGAAGGGCCAGAAGTCAGAAAGAGGGGTGGTGGGCACGCAAATGCTGCTGCTAAGGTTGTTGGATAATGAACGAGGGGAGAGGAAAGGGTGAGAGGCCAGCAAAGGCCAGCCTCCAAACTATACGGAATAATGTTTCCTCTCCCTCACCCAGCCGAATAGGCTCTTTTTTCTCTCTCTCTCCACTGTAAACACTCCAGCCTTCACCTCCACCGTGTACTGAACCCCAAAGTAGGGCCCTTATCTGTGTGCCCCTCCCACCAACCTGTCCCTGTTGCTATGGAAACTATCTGGGGTAAGGTGATCTCTCTCTACTTGCAACCTCCCTGCTTTCAGCACCAATCAATCAAACCCCCCAACCCCATCTCTCAGGGGGACATCCTAGGGGAGAGTGAGAAAGAAGAGAAATTAAACACAGGAAAAAGAACAACAGTAATGAAAAATGAACAAAGAGAGGGGGTGATGTAACTCCAGCTGTTGATCAATTCCTTTTGTCCCTCCAGCCACCACACCCTTCCTGTGCTTAACTCCTAAAGGATGAAGGGACTCTCTGGTGGGGGTTTTCCAGAACCATCAGGCTGGACCCAGGGAAGTTTTTCTGGCCATGGAGGCCTTTGGAGAATTTGCCTTCCAACTGTCCATTCTCTTCCTCTGAAGGAGGGTCACCGGAATGACGAATCAGCCTGGTCATGGGTAATTAGAGACAGGCTGAAACTTACCTGCCAGAGTAAGCAATGTTATAAGGGGGTTGACCACTCGTATTTATTTCCTGTGGAAGATTGTATTTTGCACAAATGGCTAAAACAATAGTTTCTGCCCTACATGATACTCTGGAAGCTTATCTTGCTCCCATACAGAGGTGGAGGCTGTGTCCTCTCTACTTGAGCCTTATGGTTGCCTCTACAAATAGCAGGGCTTGAGTGATATTGTGAGACTTCTGAGGGTAGGTTAGAAAAGGCAGTATAACTTCTGCCTGTCTCTCTTGGGCCACAATCCTTGGAACCCAGCCATCATGTTGTGAGAAAGCTTAGACTATACAGAGAGGTCACATTGAGATGTTCTTGACAACAGCCCCCACTGAGGTCCTAGTTAAGAGCCAGACCTGAAATGAGCAAGTTTTTGAGATGACTCCAGCATTAACTACTTTGTAACTGAAACCACAGCTAGAATCACCTAGCTGAGCCCAGCCAATCCCATGGAGATAATAACCCATGGAGATAATAACAATAATTTCTGCAGTTTTATGCCAGTAAAATTGGGGCAGCTTGTTTTACAACAATGGAAAACTAGAATGAAGTTGGACATTAGAAATTAGAAGTCTGGCCCTGGCTGGTGTGGCTTAGTGGGTTGGAGCATTGTCCCATAACCTAAAGGTTGCCAGTTGATTCCCAACCAGGGTACATGCCTAGGTTGTGGTTTTGATCTCCAGTTGAGATGCGTTTGAAAAGCAAGCCATCAATGTTTCTCTCAGGTTGATATTTCTCTCTCTCTCTCTCTCTCTCTCTCCCCCCCTCCCTCCCTCTCTCTCCCCCCCCTCTCAAATGAGAATAAAATAAAAAAGAAATTAAAAATCTGGTTTCTATGGCAAGATTTGCCACAAGCTCACTTCAGCATGTCAACTTAACTATCTCTGAAAGCATAGAAGTTTAATTGTTTCACATAACCTGGTTGATGATTGGTTTTGCTTTTGGTACATATAGCCATAATTAGTCACTGCTCTGATTATGAATGCTGTAAGGGGTCTATATGAAAATTATGACCTAGATGATGACTTTGTGCTCCAAAAGAAACAGCTGTCCCATTTCCACTGGGCACTTGTCAAAGCAGTTTGTCCATGGATGTCAGTCTTAACCACACCAGCCGTTAGCCTGTTGTCTATTCTTTGTCAGTTACAAAACCAATGGACTATCTGCATGTTTTCTCAATACATCATTTTATTTGTGAAGTACTGTCCAATTTTTAATCCTAACTGGGCACTAGCTCTCTAGCTGATAGTCATCACCGTTCTTTCTGCTCACAATCACACTTCTTAAAAGTTGTATACATCAGTGGTTCTCAAACTTTAGCTTGTATTAGAATCATTTGGAGGGCTTGTGAAAAACCAGATTCCCAGAGGCATATTGGAAGAGGCCTTCCAGTATGCCTTCACTCTTGATAGTCAGTGGCCATTTACTGAGAGACTGCCCCCCAGGATGCCAGAGCCATTTCATTGTACTATGTGGACAGCCCAAAGTGCATGGGGGCAGGCCTGAACCAGTGACTGATGGGTGGGCACTCTAAGTTCTTTAGCCCTTTTGCTTCAATCTGGACATCTCTGTCTATGGAGTTCCCCTACAAGGTGAAGCTAAATTGCACTTTGAGGGACGTAGCTTAGTATGGCCCCTTGGTTTTGCTTCTCACCTTTCCCTATTCCCTTTCTAGCTCTTCCTGGTCACATCAAATAAATAATTTTAGCCAGAATCCTTGTCTCTGAGTCTGCTTCTGGGAACCTGGACATAGACAAGCACTTGGAGAATAAAATGAAAACTCCTAAATCTATAAATCAAGGCCCTTCAAAATGTGGTTCTAACAATGTTTCTGGATCCATCTTTTCCAAGTTCTATCTGACATTACAGCCACATCAAGGACTTACATTCCCAGAAAAAAAAAAAAAACAAAACATGCTTCCAGACTCCTGTGGTTCTGATCGTGTGTTACCTCTTTGAAGCATGTCAATCCAGCTAATCCTTGAAGGCCCAGTACACATATGAAGACTTTTGAAATCCTTCTTCGGGTGCTACCACCCCTGTTCCTTTTGTCTTTGTATTTTGTATATTTTCTTAGTACAATATTAACTGAGTTAATGGATATAAGTCTGCTTCCCACATGCAAATATGAACTAAGGCATAACCATTTAATGTTGGTATTCTTGGCAACTTGCAGAGTATTTGATTATTGGTATATGCTTGGTATAGGATGAATTGTATCCTCCAGAAAATGTATTAATATGTTTAAGTCCTAACTCCCAGTACCCCATAATATGATTTTATTTGGAGGTAGTATCTTTGCATGTGTTGTCAAGTTAAGATGAGGTCATTAGGATGGACCCTAATCCAATATGACTGGTATTCTTATAAAAAGGGGAAATTTGGACACAGAGACATGCACACAAGGAGAATACTGTGTGAACATGAAGGCAAAGATTCGGATGATGCCTCCACAAACCAAGGGATGCCAAAGATTGCCAGTAAACCACCAGAAGCTAGGGGAGAGACCTGGAACAGATTCTTCCTCACAGTCTTAGAAGGAACACTTTCATCTTGGAGTTCTAGTCTGCATATCTGTGGGAAAGTACATTTCTGTTGTTGTAAGTCCTCAATTCATGGCAGTTTGTTATGGCAGCCCCAGGAAATTAATAGTGCTAATATATGCTCATTGAATGAATGAATTTGATATAACACTTACTTAGCATTATAAAATACCAGGCACTGTTCTAAGCCTTATACAAACGTTAACTACTTTAATTCTCATAACACCACTATGATGCAAGTATTGTTATCACTCTTACTTTACAAGAGAAGGAAATTTAGGCAGAGAGGTTATGTAACTTACCCAAGTTTGCAAAGCAAGTGATAAGAGTCAGAATTTGAAAGGCAGTCTGGCTTCAGAGCCTAAGGAGTTTGCCACTATGCTATGGTGAATTAAGATAATTCTTGTAGCAACAGTTGCAAATGAAGTTGTCAGGGCAGGTAGGCAGAGGAGGAAACTTGGAGGGTAAGTGGCTGAGTTTCACTTGGGTGGTAAGTGGCAGAGGTGGAAATCGACCTCTTCTCTTTGATTCCTGACCTAGTCCCCTCTCTACAAAGTAGAAAACATGGGCCTTGAGAGTGCCTCATGATAAATACTCACATTTGAGAGTCATTGCTGCTAGTCTGAGTATGAACCAGTAAAAATGGGGCAGATAGTTGTTGTCAGGGAGACCTGGCTCATGGGAGGGAGGATGCTCTGTCGCTGGTTATGGGCTAACACTGGTCGTGTAAATTTTCATTCTCAGTGAGTGTAACTTCTGTGACTGATGGTCATAGATAGAATTGCTTGGGCTTTAGATTTGTGGACCTGATGCCCATAAACCACATTTTCATATAGAATACATGTCTGAGGAGAAGCGGGCATGTTTTAATCTCATGAGTTACAGCGCTGCCTCCCTCTAAAACCTGAGCCAGCCTCCGATGAGTGAAGAGGTTGCTGTGACAAGGGAAAAACCCACCCAATGCCTCCTAGCCTCTGTTCCCCACTCCCTCCTCAGAGACCAGCATTTATTTACTCTGTAGGAGGGGAGGATGTTCTAATCGTTTTTAAAGGGCTCTTGCTGCCTTGGAGTGGCAAGAAGAGAAGAGATGTGCACATACAATTTTGGGCTCTTCAGTCATGACTCTGAATAGTTGTTGAGAGCTGAGTGGTTAAGCAATGGACTTGGTTGCAAGGGATGGTGGTGGAGGTAGTGGTGGTGGTGTGTACGTGCATGTGTGCACATGGGCACATCTCTGCTTCTTCATAACAACTTGGCTTTGCTTATCGAGTCTTTTTAATGCTGGGTAACTTTGGGGTCGAAGAAGTGGGAGGAAAGAAGATGTGCTTGCTGAAGAGCTTCCAGAAGGATGGAGCCTGCCGTAGATGGACAAAACCTGTTTGCCAACAAAGAGCACAAGTCACAAACAAGCCTTGTGCCAGGAGTGGGTGCTGTGGAGGTGCTGCCAGGTGCCACTGGTGTGGATGCAAACCCTGTCAGGTACTTATATGAGAGGGTGGGTGGTGGGTCCAGAACCAGGTGGGGACAAGAGTGGAGTTGGGATGAACACACTCAGGTGGGCTCATGAGTGCTTAGCTGAAGACTGGGCCAAATGCCAGGAGATACAATGCAAGAGGGCAAGACAGAAGCCAGGCTGGGACATGGGCAGGTGATCAAGCAATGGGATGTTGAAAGACAGAACAGACACGTGGGGGACTGGGTATGATTTGTCTGTGAGGGGAGGCCAGGAAAGCACTGAATCAGGTAGAAAGACCACCAGGAATTCCTTCTCCCTGGAAGGATTTTTTAATGTTGGGAGAACTTTTGTGGTGGTGTTAACCCAATATCCCACAATGCCTTAACCCTAAGGTCACCCTGAACTTCACTTGGCTCCTAGGCCATCATCCCATCCTTGGTTTGTTCTCTCTCTGCCTACTCCTTAGCCCCCTTTGCTGGTTTCTTCTCATCTCCCTGATGTCTCACCTTTGCAGTGCCTCAGGGCTCCCTTGGCACCTTTTCTCTTCTGTGTCTTCACCCTTTCCCTAGGTAGCCTCATCTGGTCTCATGGTGCTGAATCTCTACCCAGAAGACTGCCTGATCGCTGTCTGCAGTGCAGACATCTTCACTGGGACACTGAACAGTAAGTATGTCAGACTCAGCAATGATCCTCATTAGCCCCTGACTTGAGCCTTTGAGCCCACAGTCTTCTGTCTCCATTTTGGTAGTTCTCCAGTTGCTTGGGTCCAAAACTTCAGATTCATCCCTAACTTCTTGCTCTCACCCATTCTTGCAGTAAATTCTGTTGTTAACAATAACTTAAAATATAGAGTCAAAATCTGGCCACTTCCCACCCTTTTTGCTACTACTGCCTTGGTCTTGTCACTATCCACTCTCTCCTGGATTGTAGCAGTAGCCTCTCAAATAACTTCCCATAGAGACTGTTCTTAACACCACCATTAAAGTGCGATCTCACCTTTAACTGGAACATAATCAACAAAAGAAAAAAGCTAACAAAATATAACCAGATACATTGAAATTAAGAACATTGTAACAATAGCCACAGGGGAGTGGGGAGGGGATAGTGGGGAGAGGGGTCTATAGGAGCTACTATAAAGGACACAAGGACAAAATCAAGGGAGAGGGTAGAGGTAGGGAAGGGAGGTGGGACTGGCTGGGGTGGGGTGGAGGGAAGGGGAGAAAATGCAGACAATTGTGACTGAATAAAAATAAATAAATAAATTTAAAAAAAAGTGCACCTTTAGAATATGTTTGACCATGTCACTTTGCTAGTCACTATCTTCCAAAGGACACCCTATCTCACCCCAAGTAAAGCCCAAATCATCACAGTGGCTTTCATGGCCCTATAAGATCTCCCTGCCCCCCACTGTCTGGACTCTACTTCCTACCACCCTTCTAAATGCTCTCTCTGCCCCAGCCAAGATGGTCTTCTTGCCCTGTCTGCAATAGGCCAGGCACACATCAAACGGCCTGTGCCCTGGCTCTTCCTTTGTTTGGAATGCTCTCCCTCCTCTCCTTCAGGGCTTGACCCAAAAGTCACCTTCTCGGTGATACCTTCTTAGACTACCCTACTAAACACTGGAAGCTTATTTTCCCCTATTCTTCCTAGCCCCCTTCCTGATTTATTTTCCTCTATAGCACTTTACCAAGTCACTATAGATTTTATTCCCCCGCTATAATGTAGGCTCCACAAAGGCAAAAATGTGGGCTGTTTGGTTCACAATTGAATCCTTAGCACCTAAAATAGGGACTGAAACAAATTAAGGTGCTCAATAAAAACTTGTTGAATACATAAAGTTAATTTATGTCCCTGGGTCTTATTCTGTGTCGTTAGTAACAAGTATATTTTTCCTCCTTTCCTTTCCTCTCTCCTTCCTTCCTTCCTTCCCCTGCTCTTCCTCTTCCTCCTCCCTCCTTTTTTTCTTTCTTTCCCTCTCCCTTTCTTTTTTTAACTGAATAGTTCTTACTACATTTTCAATTTCTACAGTACTTTACAGTTTTTAACACCCTCTGTCTTAGCCCATTAGGGCTGTCGTAATACCACAAAAATACCACAGACTGGGAAGCTTATAAACAACATAAATTTATTTCCCACAGTTCTGCAAACTGGAGGTCCAAGATTAAGGTGCTGGCAGATTCAGTATCCATTGGGAGCCTGCTCCCTCATAGACAACCATCTTCTCTCTGTGTCTTCACCTGACAGAAGGGACAAGGGAGCTCTATGGGATCTCTTTTATAAGGCACTAATCTCATTCAAAAAGGCTCTATGCTCATGACCTAATTATCTCCAAAAGGTCCTTCCTAATGACATCACATTGGGGATTAGCTTTCAAGATATGAATTTTTTTTTTCAGGGGAGTGCACATTCATTCTATAGCAGTCTCTCTTACACACATGACATTATCCAGTTTTGACAACCATTTGAGGCCTACCTAGCAAGTTCTTCCATCTTCCTATGACTGAGGGCTTAGCCTTGGGCAAAGGAAAATGAAGCAGGTGTTCTAGATGTCGCATAGGTTATTCCCTCAGCTCAGGTGTAGAACTGTTCACTCCCAGCTGTGGTAGACAGTTTCTAGTAAACTGACATCTTTTTCCCTCCAGCACCTGCCTCTCACTGCTTTTCTGCCCTGGGCATGCTCAGTTGAGCACAGGTGCAACCAGGAAGTGCAGAGGAGATAATGTCCCCAGGACAAACTATAGCCATCAGGGATGGAAGTTTGTGGATGTTATGAACTAAATATTTGTGTTCCCCCAGATTCACACATTGAAGGCTTAAGCCCCAACATTATATTATTTGGAGGTGGGACCTTTGAGAGGTAATTAGGTTTAGAAGAGGTCATGAGGGTGGGACCCCCATGGAATTAGTATCCTTATAAGAGAAGAGACTGGAGCTCTCTCTCTTTCTACCATGGGAGGATACACCAAGAAGGCAGCCATCTGTAAGACAGGATGAGGGCTCTCACCAAGAACTGAATCAGCCACCACCTTGATTTTAGTCTTTCTAGTCTCTAGAACACTGAAAAACAAATGTCTGCTGTTTCAGCCACTCAGCATATGGTATTTTGTTACGGCAGCCTGAGCTAAGACAGTAGTAGATAAATGCCCCAGCTTCTTTGTCCTCTGGTAGACAAAGGTATGTTCTGTATGGTTTCTGGAGGTTTCCTGGGGGGATTGAGTCCCAGTTGCCCACAGGGATAATATCATAATAAATGCCTCTTTTTTGGATCCTCTCCAATTCCCTGTGTCCTTGCTGTGCTTCCTGGATCACCTCTCAATTAAACCACCTGTATCTGAGTCCTTTCTCAGGGTTGGCTTCTGGGGGTACCTGTTAGGGTCTGAACGTTTGTATTCTCCCAAATTTATAAGCTGAAACCTACCCCTCAAGGTGATGACAATAGGAGATGAGGTCTTTGAGAAGTGAGTAGGTCACGAGGGTGGAGCCCTCATGAGTAGGATTAGTATTTTTATAAAGGAGACCCCAGAGAGCTCCCTTGCCCCTTTTACCACCCACATGGGGATGTGGGGAGAAGACAGTAGCCTATGAGCCAGGAATAGAGTCCCCCACCAGACACAAAATCTGCCAGGGCATTGATCTTGGACTTCCCAGCCTCCAAAACTGTGAGAAATAAATGTCTATTGTTTATAAGTCACCCAGTGCATGGTATTCTGTTATAGCAGCCCAAATGGACTAATCCAGAACCTACACTGACATGGGAGGCAAACAAGTTTATTGATGATACTAAGAAACCCTTCTGTGGCCCTGGATAAAGGTTATCACATTTTGCTAATAAATGCAGATGCCCAGTACACTTGGATTTCAAATAAACAATGAGTATGTTTTTAGTATACATGTTTCATGCAGTATTGTGGGTACATTTATACTAAAAAATGTCGTTTATCTGAAAATCACATTCAATTGGGCATCCTGCATTTTATCTGGCAACCTGAACTATGGTTGGAAATAAGGGTGAACCAATTAGGAAACTGGAAATGATAACAGGGGCCTAGATTAAGTGTGTCTGGGCTGGATAAAGCCGATTTGTGAACCTTTCACCTCTAACCAACCTAATCTGGGAATGGTCTGCATCCCATCATCCTCTTGGGCACCCAATGCAGTTGACTGTGAGAGGACGGTGGAGGACAAACATGTCTCAAAGACGTTAAGGAGATGACCATGACTCCAGGATCTGGCCCCTAAGGTGAAAGCCCTACTGGCCTTTGAGGCAGTGATTATAAGATGTTGCCCAGGTAGCAATAATAGGAGTAGCAGCAGCAGCAGCAGCCACAGTTGGTGGAAGCCTTTGGTCTGGGGCCTGCATGTCATCAGAGAGCCAACAGTCAAAAATGGAAAGTTTTAGTCACACTCATTTCTTTGGCTGCCATCTGTGTGACAATGGTGAAATTGTGCTGCAGGGCAGCCAAGATGACCTGCTACTAGTCACTTCCCAGAGAGTCAGGGGCCTGGCTGGCCTGAGTCCCAGCAGCTGCTCACATGCTGAGCTGGGAACCTGACTAGAATGGGTGGATCCAGGATTCCTGGGTTCTGGGTACTGACTCTAGACCTCACCCTGATCTAAGCATGTCACAGATATTTTTTAGCCCATTTAACATATAACTCTATGAGGTAAGTAGAACACCATTTGAAAGATGAGGAAACTGATGCACACTAACTCACACTGCTTGGAGGTAGAAGATCCAGGATCCAGACACTGGCAGTGTGACAGCTGAGCTGTCACTCAGTCACTGTACCACACATCTGAGAACTGGACCCATGAAAGGCCCAGCAGAAGATGAATGCCCAAGTGGAGTCTGGAGGATTCTTGACAGTGTTGTTTTAGCATTACCATTACTCTCATCTTTTTGTCCCGACATGTCCTGAAATGAACTGTCTCAGGAGTGATGCCAACTGTAAAGTGGACAGGCTGGTGTGGCTTCCCCCTGGGGACAGCTGGGAAGCCTGGATAGACTCTCCAATGCCCTGATTCCTTCTCACCACAATTGCAATCATTCCTCGCCTTTAACTTGCAGACCAAGAGTTGATCACATGGCCAGAAACAGCTGCTAGGTTCCCTGGAAAACAAGCCTGGAGCAGAAGAGGCATGTGAAGCAAAGCTCCAGGCAGAAGCAAATCCAACAGCCTCAGGTCAGGGAAAATAACCTCTCTACAATTTGGGGATGATAAAAGCTGACATAGGGTTCTGGGGTTCTTTGGTTTTTGTTTTCTTTTAACAGTGGCTTGGATGCTTGGATGAGAGCTGAATTCAGATGCTGGACTGCCAGCTAAAATAGGGCTCCCCAATATTACCTCTCAATTTACCACAAGCCATAGTGGGGTCTAGAACTCCCTGGTTTGTAGGTGTTCTCATCTGGCCTCTGCCTTGCTCTCACCTCAAGCTCCAGAGTGTTGCTAACCAAGGCAACACGAGGAACAGAACAGGATTGGACCCTTCATAGCAGATGCTCTTATGCCCTGCCTTGTTCCCTTGTTGGGCTCAGGGTGACCCCCAACTTCCAGTATCTGGATCTCTGTGCCCAGTGGCTTTCTAGAAACTGCACCAGCACTCTGCCCATGCACTTGGAGGAATTACGCCATCCTCAGATATACCCTCAACCAATGACTAGCCAGAGATGGTGTATAAATACCCAGCTCTGTAGGGGGAGGATAACTCAGAGGTGTGTGTTTTACACCAGTAGTACTCAACATTTGATCCCCATACCAGTGACAGGCTGTGAAATATTTATTACTCATGCACTTCAAGAGGAGTACACGGAGAGAGAGTCAGTGTTTAGGAACTTTTAGAGCAATTTGACATTGCCGTGACATTTGTATTGTAATTTACAAAAGTATCCATCTATAGTGGATTGATAACAACACCAAACAACTAGGTCCTTGACCCAGAGACCTGGAGAAGCACTGTTCTCACTGTTTCCTAGTTTCCCCAGTGGGATTAAGTGCCAGTTGCTGAAGTGCCAGCTGGCTTGATAATGCACCCATTATTGGCTGCCTTCCCTTCTCTGTCTCCTTTTCTCACTCCCCTACTAATGTTTCTTGCATTTTCCACATGAACTACTGGTACTCATTTCTTTGTTTCAGGGTGGGCTTCTGGGATAACCCAAACTCAGACACCCTCCCATGGGCAGTGTGTAAGGCTGTCCATGCAGCCATCTGCTGCCCCAAAGTGCCATTGGTGACTCCTTGACCCTTTCCTCAAGGAGTTAAGTAGCCCACTAAGGATGATAAACTTATCTGCCCACCTCCACATTTCTTCCTGCTTCCATGGCCTATGGCCAAGGTCATTGCCCTTGCTGCCCTTTGCTTCTCTAGAGTCTTGAGGATTGGCCAAGGCTGATGGAAGGCATGCTTCCAGGCACTTGGCAGCCAAGAATTGCTGATAAAATAGTGAACATCCCCAACTTTACCTCCAAGACTGGCTCTTATAGGACCAAGGCAGCTTCAAGGTAAGGGTCTGAAGCATTAATTTATAGGCCAGAATGGCAAGTCAGGAAAAACCTGTTCTTTTTCTGAAGCCACCTTTGTGTGCATGTGGAATGCTTTTGTTCAGATACAAAGCACCCAGGCACAGTCTTTTATGCCCTGAATCATTTCCATGTGGTTCAGAGCCTCCCTGGACTTGAGCGCTATTATCCCTCTGCCTGTTAGATTGTGTGCTGTATCTGAGGTCTGCTCCTTGGTTGTTTACGGATTTCTCAATCTGCCTGCTCAGGCTGAAAGAGGTCCTGCTGCCCATAAAAACCCTGTGGTTCTAAATCATTTCTCTCTCTCTTCTCTCTCTCTCTCTCTCAACTGAAGTCCACAGGACTCCTGGAGCTCAAATTAAAACCATCATGAAAGCTAAGTTTTACTTCTCCATCTAGTGACACATTTCCCTTTGCCTTTTTGATGTGCTTATGCAAGCACTTCAGTCATCCCTGTCGGCCATCAGCCTCCAGTGCCCTGCTCTGCTCAAGGGGCTCTGTGGTGAAATGGTTCTCTTGAAGTTCTTTTACACACCCCCCAAATAGCTTCCTCCTGGCCTGGTCTAGGCTGCGGTCAGCAGGTCAGTTGCACAAAAGTACACACTGTGGCACTTATGAATGTGTTCAACTCTGGGGTTGCTGGTACTAATGGTCATACATTTAGAAATCCCTCAATGAGAGTTCGGATGAGTCTAGCACCATGCCAAGGATCATGGCAGTGCCAGGGAGTGGAGCTGTTTCAGACTGGCTGTTGGAAACTTAACTGTAATAAGTAAGATACTAAGAGGCAGGCTAGGGGGTGGGAAGAGGTCATACTCTGAAGCTGACTGCCTGGGTTTGAACTCTGGCTCTGCCAACTTGTGTGGCTTGGACAAGTAATCTAACTTCTTTGTACTTCACTTTCTTTGGCTGTAAAGGGGTGATAATAATAGCATCTGCTTGATAGAATTGTTCTGATGATTGATGCGTTAAAATAATTGAAATGTTCAACTCTTCACTATGTTAGTTCTGGTACTCCTCCACCTCTCTGTAATATTAAATAGAACTGATAGAGAGAAAAGTGGGACTGTAGTGATCAGAGAAGGCTTCCTAGAGGAGGGGGATTGGATTAGGCATGGAAGGGCAGGAAACAGGATATAAATTGTTGTCAGAAAGCAGACACACAGACTGTATTTTCTAAAGATGGTGGCTAACAATACCTTCTAACTCACAGGCTCTTCTACAATGTGACCATAACACTCTTCCAATTGAGAGGTTGGGTTTCTGTACATTTTCCTTAATATGGGTTAAGTGGCTTTTGACTGCTTTAATCAATAGAACACAGTAAAAGTGATACTGGGTGACTTCTGAGGCTGGAGCATGAAAGGCAATGCAACCTCCACCTTGTCACTGCATCACTTGCACTTGGAGCAATGAGCTACCACATAAGAAGTCAGATTATTCTGAGGCTTCCATGCTGTGAGGAAGCCCAATCAATATAGACTTTCTCAAGTATGTGGAAGTTGCCCCCAGCATTTGAGCCTTCCTAGCTGAGGTTTCAAACATTCTGGAGGACAAGCAAACTATTCTCACTGCCTGAATTTTTAAAAAATGATTTTACTTATTTATTTTTAGAGAGAGGAAGGAATAGAGAAAGAAAGGGAGGGAAACATTGATGTTTGAGAGAAACAGCAAGTGGTTGACCCTCACACGCCCACAACTGGGGACCTGGGACCTGGCCTGCTATCCAGACATGTGCTCTGACTGGGAATCAAACCAGTGACCTTTTAGTTCACAGGCTGTTATTCAATCCACTGAACCACACCAGCCAGGGTTCTGCCTGAATTTTTGACCCACAAAATCCATAGGCATAATAAAATGATTATTGTTTTAAACTATGAGGTTTTGGAGGACTTTTTAAAGCAGCAATACTGCCTGGAGCAGGAGGTGAAAGGGCAACTCCAATGGCAGGGTGAATATAAGCAAAGTCACTATAGAGGGCACAGTGAGAAGTCTGAGGGTAAGGGCAGTGAGGAGTAGAGCTATGGGACCTGGAGCTTGATTTTTTTCCACCCCTATCCAACAGTATCCCATCATGCTAGAGCAGGTAATTATGGTGGAATATGAGTCACAATAGTTCCTGAAATCATCTGTGCAAATTGTAGAACACCACCTTGGTTCCATTCATTCTTTGACAGAGTGAAAATTGTGAAGAATTTTGCAATAAATAATATGAGTGAAATTCATATGAAATTCCTATAAAATAAATTAAAAAGTCCTGAGGACACTTAGGAGTACCCATCTCTCTTAGAGAGTCAATAGTTTGTCTTTGGTCATGGCATTGGAGTCAGTTTGTTTGGGTTCAAAGCCTGCTTCAGCCACTACTAGCTGTGTGACCTCGAGCAAATTACTCAATCTCTCTAAGCCACTTTGGTCACACTGTAATCAGGGCTGGGTATGGATATTGGGGATCTCTGGGACATGAAGTGGGGGGGACACAGCCTGAGCAGAACACGAGGGGGTGACAACCATAGGTTCTTCTCTGTTCTGGGCCTCAGAGTAGGTCAGGTTCTTAAAAAATTTCTCTTTATTTCAGTGTTTCTGGTTATATTTTGCTTGCTTGTTTGTTTTGTTGATTAGGCTCTAGTTAAAGGTGAGATCATATGGTATTTGTACCTCACTGCCTGGCTTACTTCACTTTTCATAATGCTCTCCAGTTCCATCCATGCTGTCGTGAAAGATAGTAGCTCCTTCTTTCTTTCTGCTGCGCAGTATTCCATTGAGTAAATGTACCACAGTTTTTTGATCCATTTACTGATGGGCAGAGGGGAGAGGGGAGAGAGATAATGGGAGAAAGAAGGGAAAGGGTCATCAAGGAACATGTATAAAGGACTCATGGGACAAAGCCAGAGGGGGGAAGGGTGGAAGGTGGGAGGTGGGGGTGGGTGGGGCAGGGGAAAGTGGTGGTGGGAAAATGGAGACAACTATATTCAAACAACAATAAAAAAATAAAATAAAGTAAAAATAAAACAATAAAAAAATTTCTCAAGGACAGTTCTGGCAGCCTGCATCTCTAGCCTTAATCCAGATTTATAACATCTCTCATGACTGATTCAGTTCTCATACCTCCACTTAGTCTAAGAGGACATCAAGAGATCAGATGCCAGACCACATCCTCTCTTCCTTCTTTCTCCTCTCAAACTCTTCATTTTGCAGTAACAACTCAAATTCTCTCATGCATGGCAATGGATCTGATAGTGAATGTGTATTTATGGGAGGATATTTACATTAGCAGGGCCTTGGCTCCAGGGAAAACCCTCCCCAAAGACTTCTTAGATATGTACAATGCTAAGCTTATCTGTTAGTTACCCTTTTTTGCACAACCAAATATCAGAAAACTTAGTGACTAAAGACAACAATCAGTTAATTATTTGCTTACAATTCTGTAAGTTGAGCAAATGTTGGCCAGAACAGCTTGTTTCTGCTCCACTTGCATCAGCAGGAGCTGCTCAAGCATCTGAAATCCTCCAAGAATGTCTTGACTTGGTTCAGGTATCTAGGGCTTCAGTTTTCACCACTGGCTTGGTTCCTCAATTTTCCTACAGGTGGCCTCTTCATGTGGTTAGCTGGAGCTTCTACACAGCATGCTGCTTTTCAAGGTAGTCGGGTTTTCTAAATGGCAGCTGACTTCCCCCAAAGCACAAAAGTTGAAGTTGCTAGGCATTCTCCCTGGGAGTGTTTCCCGGTAGCTCTTGATTTTGTTTTCTGAGTCACCTTTCCTTTTTCATAATAAATATTCATGTTTGCATCTGAGTAGCTTCATCAGTCTGATACAGGGTGTGGCCAGGAGGCCCCCAAATAGGGATTTGTAATAGGGTCCAGAACTCAGGGTGTCCAGGAAATATTAGAAAAAATATATATAGGATGTCCTCACCCCCACAAGTCTGAACTGGGGGATGGGACACATGGAACAGAGCCATTGAGAGCTGTTTTGCATATCAACAGTTTTGCAGCTAACCTCTGGTATGGTCATTTAACATATCTATAACTTTTAACTGGTTTCATACATATGTTCAATAGCTGTGGCCAGGATTTGAGTCAGGGAGATGGGAGTGACTTCCACCCAAGATGTAACTGGGAGGCAACTCCCCCTGGTTACAGCACCTGCATAAGAGCTTGGAGATGATTGGCTCCATGCCATGGGGCCATGCCTGCCTGGACGTACTATGGCAGCCTAGTACAGCTAGAAGAATATGGGAATGCTGGCAGGTGTAACTGATTGTGGGAGGAGTCAGAAATGGGGCTGCAGAGGAAGATTGGCACTGGGATTTAAACCCAGGCGCGAGAGCCATGGAAGGTTGGGACCACGCAGCTTTGGGGTGCTCCCTTTTGCCACATGGCTTAGGAAGCAGGAGAGACCTTGCTGGGAAAAAAAGGGGAGAAAGGACTCTTGCTGGTGGGCCATCAGAAGGTTCCACATGGTCTCGGATTAACTGGAGATCGCAGCAGCAACACAGCTGATGGTGCCAGGAACTGAGGGGCTACCTGAGCCATGGACTTCTACTTCTTTTCCTGAAATATGGTACCCTGGACTGGGCAGAGGGAGAAGGAAGGACTGTGTGCATTTGTGGGCATTCTAAAGGACTTTAGGATTTTAATGAAGACATTAAGTCATTACTCTAAGTGTGTATAACTTTTTGAATAAATAATTCCTTTCCTTTTCACCAATCTCTGACATTGAGAGATGTCTTTCCCTGGCGGTGGGCAAGGTGAACCTAGTACAAGGGGGGACCCCTGGAGCACAAGGGGGGGTCCATTCAGTAATAGTATATCATTCATTCCCCCCGGTCTGTTCTGTAACAAGTCTGTTCCCTTTCTTTAGGAAGTTAAGACCCAGATGACTATTTTTATTTTGAATTCCGTCCTTGCAGTTCAAGCTAATGTAATTCCTTTCAAAACTTAGCGGGTTTCCTGTGTATCAAGTTAGAATGTACTCCATTAGACAAAAAACACATCTAGAAATTTCTTTGAGACAGGTCTTTCTCTATTCTATGGTGCAAGTCAAGGTTGTGGGAGAGCATCTTTAAGATTCCTAGAACACATTTTGTCTACATGAGATGGTCTATAATTCACTGTACTAAATCTTTTGAGAGCTCAACAAAGGGTCTTAGGGCTATTTCCTTGACCTAATCTTACTCTGTGGTCATGTTTTACTGGACGCCTGGATGTCAATTACTATAATACTTTGAGACTTTTTTTTTTTTGCCAGAAAAGACTAGGGATGAAAAACAGTTTTATATTTGACCCTTGCAAGTCCTGGTTCCTTTACATTTTGTCTAAATTATTCTAAAAAGCTGAATAGTTCTTTTTTTTAGCTCTTTTTTATTTTCCTATATTTTATTGTTATTGATGTGTTCTTTAAATTGTTCGTGTCTGTGATAGTAGAGATTTTACATAAAGTGTAAAGGAGAAAAACGTTGCAGCAAAAGGGAGTAACCATGCTTAGTTAGGACCTATTAAATAAACATATAGTAAATTGCTGCTTGTTAAAATCCACATTTCTAGGCCTTCAGTCAGACCCAATGAGTTAGAAGGGGCTGTGAGAGAGTAATCTACATTTCATGGACCTTCCTATGCCCACCATGTGTGAAAACACTGCCTTACATCAGTCTCTGTAGGCTTCTATTTTTCCCTACTTGTGTCTAGATTCTAGTCCTAGATCTGATTTCTCTCCTTCTTCTTTTATTCCCTGTAGGTCTGGGTGGCAAACAGATGGCACAATAAAATAGGGTAAGAATTTAATAAGGAGACTGTTTACAGTGATGTGGACAGGGTTTAAAGACACTGACCAGGCTTAGTGCTATACCTACAGCTAAGTAATAGCAGGTTGCTGTCATCACACTAAGAATGGCAGCTAGAAGTTATCTGAACTTGGAGGACCTCAGTTTCAATTGACCTGTTCCCTAAAGAGTTCCTTCTGGGTCATTTAGTGGTAAGACCCTGTGCAAAGGCTCTCAGGCTGTGGAGTGGAACCCTTACTTGGCCAGATAAAGATGAGGTATCTGCCTCTCCAACAGGTGGCCCCAGGGGACTTTGAGGAGAAAGGCTGGCCCCAAATTGTCATCAGTCCCTTGCCATTGACTTTTCAGGATTTTCCTGTCTTTGGCAGCCAGAGGCCCTCCTATCTAGGCAGGAAGAGAAGCCAATAAAAAAATTCACACTAAGGTGCTAAAGAGTGATAATAGCTAATCCCTTCCAAGAGCAATTATTCTTGAAAAAGGGGGTGGTTTAGTTCAAAAGAAAGAGTGTCTCCTAGAAAAATACCACTCTTTGGCCACTGGTATGAGAATAATGTATGGGCAGGGCCCCCTTAAACTCTTCAAGTCAGCCCCCTCTTTTGCTGTTCTGTGAATCCTGATGTTAAGCATGTTCTCCAAGAGTCTTTCAAATCTTTCTACCTATGGAAGCTCCATGAAGTAATGGCTATCTTGTTTCTTTTTTTTATTGCTGTATTCCCAGAGCCTAACACAGCTCACTGTGTGTTTGGTGAATGAATGAATGAATGAATGAATGAATTAAACCTCTTCAGGAACCTGGCTTCTGTTGAAAGTGAAACACATGGCCCCTCACCCCTCCCCTTCAGGCTTCCCTGTAGCTTGCCTAGGATTCAGCTGAAAAATGATTTTTCATACATGTCGCCCTCATTATAACATCATTCCTCAGAGCGAAGCTCTCTGACCACCCTGAAGACCTGTATTTAATGTGATGAAAGGTGATTTAATGGAGCTGAGGAGAATGAAGCAGAAAGCAGACGGCCGTTTCAGAAAAGCAGAGCAGGCTGCCCCTCCAAAGGGGAGAAAAAAAAGAAAAAAGACAAAGGGGGAAAAAATTCAATACCTTCCCCCAGAAGACACTGGAACAAGAGGACGTTTTGGCCAGCTCCATAGGAAGGCAAAAATGAAAGCCAGATAAACCAGAGCCCTCCCCTCCCTGGAAGCAGATAACTAACTTACCATTTATTTACCTTGGAGCTGATTATGTACTAGGTTGAGGCAGGCAGGGAGATTTTATTGACATTTGGTCTCCCTTCACACATTTTTGCGACAGCCAGACATCAGGGACTGAGCTGCAGGATATTAAAGGATTTGGGAAAGTTATCAAGGAATGGGACATATTTATCAAAGCCACAGTGATATTAGAAAGCTGGGCTGCTGCTACACCTGGGTATGTTACTTGATTAAAAAAATAATAATGATTCATCCTCTGGCTGCCTTTTGCACCTGGGTGAATGCTGAGAAGTTCTTCGGGACCATCCTTGCCTAGGGATTTGCCCATAAAGACCCTCTTTGGGTCTGACAGAAAATTGTGGGTGATAGATCATACCAGTTGCTGGGGGTGTGCTTCCCCCAACCATGTGCATGCAGGTGTGATTCTACACTTGATCTTAGCCAAAAGGCCAAGAAATGATGCATGCAGGTGTGCTAAAGTCATGAATTAGCAGGACGCTCTAATCTATGTGCTACCTGACTTGCCCTGGGCCAGGCCAGTGTCCTCTGATCATCTTTGATTTCCAATAGAGAGTTGTTAAGAGTTGGTTGAGTGATGGAAGGGCTGGTGCAAAGGGGCTGTGTGAAGTGTCCCTAGCTGCTTCAACCACTGTATTTCTGGTGAATGACAATTATGTAATACAGGGATTCTCCATCTTCTAACAACCAGCAAGTAAGACTATACCATGAGTCACCTCTATTTAGCTCTCCCCCAAATTTTTCCACATGAATTATTCAGTGTATGACTGTTTCAATATGTCTGTCTTTAAAAAATGCTGGATGAACTTAAAGCAGCAAGAGGAAATGCTTGCATTGCAAAAATGATATCCACCTGCATATTTATCTTAAAAAGCAAGTCTTTAATGCATTCACTCAGGTGAAAATATCATTAACAGCAAGGACTGACCAACTGCCACCAGGATCCATCGGGTTAATCTGGGTTTTGCCATCTGATTCCAATCCATCAGGCCTGGCTATAAATTGCTTATATGTCTGGGTGATAAAAAGCAAATATAAATTTTCAAAAAATTTAACCTTGCATGGTATATAAAGAGAATACATAATATTCTCAGGCATAAATATGTCTCAAGACAAACTCATTGCATAAACCCAGACTACATAATGGATCATACCAAGACATATTTTTCCCCTGGAAATAAAAAGCCAGAAATTCTACAGTACATTGTGTGGTTTTGGCAACTCTGAGATGAGAGGTGTGTCTCTAATTTGGGGCTGTCCACGTATGGGAGTGGAGCTCTATGAGGACTCTCAGTGCCCTTCTAGAACGATACAAAGACCAGCTGAAGGAGAGGGAGTCTGGCTGATGGGAGACTTGAGACTTTGGTATGCTTCTGGGGGACCTTGGCCAAATCATTTTACGTAATTCTGTTCCAATTGCTACCTCAGAAATGGAAGAGACTGATCCAGAAACTACTAATTTCTAAGGCAGTGTTTCTCCAACCTTAGTGGGCATGCAAATCCCCTGGGATCTTGTTAAAATGCAGATTCTGACTGGGTAGGTCTGGGGTGGAGTCCACAATTCTGTATTTCTAACAGTCTGGTAGGTGATGTTGATGCTGCTTGTCCGAGGACCACACTGTGAATAGCCAGGGTCTAGTTCTTTCTGAATCTGATAGTCTAAGGCAGTGACTCTCATCCTTGGCTGCACACTCCAATCACCTGGGGAGTTTTAAAAAAATGTCTTTGCCCAGACCACATCCAAAACCAATTAATTCTCAATCTTTGGGGGTGTGACACAGGCAACAATATTTTTTAAAGTTCCCCAGGTGATTCCAAGGTGCAGCCAAGGTTGAGTAGAACTGGTGGAAGTTTCCATATGGCTCCACACATGGAGCCAGCTATTTGGGGGTTTGTCACCCATATAGGCTCTGTTGTGACACTTCACTGAATAGAGTAAATGTAATTCACTGACATGGTGGTCTGCACTGTGCAACTGTCTCAGAGACTCACAGCCCTCTCTCTGGGCAGGTGAGGAGACCAAGGCTGACGGGATCCATGGACTTTTACAGAGAATGGGCTGATACTGGTGGGACTTTTTTCTTTGTAATGCTTCTTTATTAAAGGCCAGATTCATGGTTGCAAATGCAGATGCCTATGTGTGCCCAGTTGGGCCACACAAATTGTAAATCAGAGCTATATGTTTGCATAAATACACAGGTGCATATTTTCCTTTCTTAAAAAATTATGCTTTCACATTTTTCTTAAAACTGGTAGTCATCTTTTCCTTTTTAATAGAGACATGGTACAACAGAAATATTTATCTATCCTATGAAATTCAATAGGACAAGTCTAGGGCCTGAGGTTTGTACACATACACAATACTGTTGCAAATGTACAAACACATATGACTGAGAATATATAGCTATCTGTGCCTGAGGACAGGGGAAGGGGCCTATGCAGTCAGGGGTCCTGAACTTTAAGCTTCATTGGCTTCATGGGAAATCCACCTGTTTCACAAGCCAGGGACAAGAGATAGAATAGGTGGAATCTTCACATACTGCACTATGTACCTCAGACTGGAACTGTGAAATAGAAAACAACCAACCAACCACCAACCACCAACCAACACACACTGATGAAATAGCTGAGGAAGTTTAATCCAAAAAATTCCATGGAAAAGATGAGACCTTCTTCTTTTGTGACTTTGAATTGTGACAACAGCCATGAGTAAGACCCGGGTGGTGTAGACCCTCACTACTCATTATTTCATTTGTTCATTCCTTCATTCCTTTATGCATTGATTTAACAAATATTGTTTGAGTGCCTTCTCTGGGCCAGAAGCTGTGACCTGCTAGCTAAATGTACTTAATAAAGAAACCTGCAGTGGTGATTACCCATCTGACTTCCCTGCCTCCAAGTTTTCTCTTCTTACCTTCCCCTCCCCCAGAATACACATCACACATGCAGTGGGATGGCTAGTACCTGACATTTGTTTGGGACAGGAACTTACTTGTTGGACTGCAAATGGCTGTGTGTGTGTGTGCAGAATTATTGAGAAAGCCTGGCACAGTGTGTGGGGTTGAGGCGTTGGGGCTGGGACATCCCCTGAAGTTCATTAACATTAAGCAACAATGGTGCTCCCCTTCGGAGAGGATGAGTTTATTGAGAGGCACAGGAAAGGACTGTCCTGCAACCACAGCCCTTGGTCTCTCAGCTTCTATAGAACTACTTGCTACTTACCGGTAGTTCTCCTTGCTTGAAATGCAGAGGACTGAGGCTTTTAGAGTTTGGGATCTAGGACCTGACTGCTTACATCTGAGCCTGTGACCAAGTTAAAGTAATCCTCCATGCCCTTTTTTGTAATGTAGGTGTGGCAATGATGCTTGTTAGGGGCGTTGGTGGTGAGAATGCACAGAACACACACAGTGCATGGAGAAATCAAGCTCCCTTCCCCCAACTGTGAGCTGCTGATTCTGGGGCTGCAGAGGCCATATCAGTTGTTTACAAGTTAGTATGAGTTAGATCTTGTAGCAAGGCTTTGATTGGGGTGAGGGGAGAAGCTATTGAGGAGGGGTGCTGAGATAGATGAAAGGGGCAATTTTTTGCAGTCAGAGCTTTGAAAAGGTCTGGTCCAAAGAACAGGGTATGAGGTGCTCTTTGTGAATGTGAGGAAGACATTGCAATACACATAATTTCAAGGACTAAAAGCTGTGCTGGTTACCTCCTGGCAAGGCCAGCCCCTGGCGCCTTTGCTCCTAGCTGAATCTGTTTATCCAGTCAAACATCAAACTTGTGTCCTCTCATTAACCCTTTGTTTCTTCTTTGTTCCTGATTTAGAACCCCCACACTCTGATTATTTTTAGAGCTGTGAGAAGTCAGAAGTCACTTGTGTTTACAGAGAGGCCGGCAGCCTTCAAAGGCAGAAGGGGAGTGTTAACAGCACCCTGCTCTCTCCCCAGTCCCCAGGCCCCACCTTTTCCAATACATTCAGAGGGCGCTTGTCTCAACAGAAGGAAAAACACAAAGGAGAGAAATCTTCTCTTTCTCTTAGATGTTTGCTTTCTCAGTTTCCCCTGTGAGCTGCTTGAGTTAAGAAGAGGTACACATACACACTTTTATGTTTTTCCCTGCAAAGTGGAGAGAACCAGGTAGTTGCCTATACAAGTCAGAGTCTGTGAAAGCTAAGCATTCCTTCCATCCCTCCCTCTCCACCTTCTTTTTCCTCTTCCTTCTGATTTCTTCCCGGTACATCAACCTGAAAACTTCAAACCAGGCCAGCGATGAGGCCTTGAGATGCTGTCAGAATTATGGGTGTCTCTCAGGGGACAATTCTGACCAGATCCCAGTCTTGCCCATGGCTTGAACAGCCACAGCCATGATATTTTCTCATCTTTGTGACTAATAGTTTCTGCTTTGATGCTGTGCAATGAGGGAGGCTTAGTAGTTTTGCACCCACATCCCTTTCCCCAAATGATGGTGCTAAGGTCCAGAGGGTAGAGGGGCAGTTCCAAGGATGCCAAACACAACGGTGTCACTGGTGGTCCTTCTCGCCCTTATAGGGCCCTTCCCACAGAACTGAGCTCTGTGTCATCCCGTGGCCCTTCCAAGTACAGTGTTATTAAATGAAGCCACTTAAGCAAGTAGAGGGCAAGGAAAAGCAACTGAACCAATCACAGTATGTTAATTAGCACAACTCAGAGTGGAAATGTAGGGTCACATTTCTGTTCTGGTTTATGGTGAGTTTCCCTAGACACCAATGTCTGGACTCTTCTACCTGGGTTTCTCCTCTGAAAAAGTAGTAACGCAGGCCCTGCCTAAATTATAGCCATGCTGGAATACATCTGGGTTGCTGGATGTACCCAGGAGACTCCATACATTTCCTTCATTGTGATGTGTCTACATTGTACCAAGGCAGGACTGTAGAAATAATAGCCCTGTAGCTCTCAGACTATCTATGTGAAAAGACCTACACACAGAGACACACATATGCACATACATAGCCCTTTATGAACAGGGATGTTCATGCTAATGTTCTCCCATAACAAGAGACAGGTTGTGTGGACTATGATACCATAGCCACCACACTGCTGTGTGTTCTCCTCTCACACACCCGTACATGTGTAATTTGTGTGGGGAAGTCTGTCTACTCCAGATTTGAGGGTCTAGGTCACAAAACATCAGTCTCTGAAGTAGAATATAATAAAAACCTACCCAATATACATGACTTTAGTTATTTGCAGAATTTTTCTCAGGGGTGATCACATCTCAACCACCCCTGTGAATATTTTCCATGTTGGAATCTTTAAGCTGAGCTGTGTTTTTGTTGTTGTTTTTGTTTTGTTTTGTTTTGTTTTGCTACACAGTAGTTTTGTGATCTTGGGAATGTAGCTTAAATCACTGTGCCTCAGTTTCCCTACTGTAAAATGAGAGTAATGATACCCTCTTCTTGGTATTGTGTGTGTTTGGTGGGAGATTCACATATAGTAATGTGTTAGCTATAAATACACCCAAACTGTGCTTGCCTAGGAAAGGAGCAGAGCAAATGTGAGTTATCTCCACTCTTCTTGATGAATGAAGAACATTTATAAGTATGATGCTGGGGCAATATGGTGGATTTCCCATCTTATTTTCTCAGTAAATAGCTATGTGACTTTAGGCAGGTCATTCTGGTATGTGTTTCAGTTTCATCATTCATTCATTCATTCATTCATGCAGCCAATATTTATGGAGTGCCTACAAGGGTTCAGTCATTGTTTTAGTGCTGAACATACTGCAGCAAACTAAACAGACAAAATTTTGGCCCTTGTGGAGTTTATAAAGTTACCTAATTAACTATAACACAATGTAAATGATATGACTCTTAACAGAAGGAGGCAATCTTTATCGAGTCTAAAAGAAGAGGTAAAAATGTGTCAGCCTCAATACATCTGGAAAGGTGCTAAAGTCTGTTCAATTCTCTGTGCTATGATTCTTGTTTTCATGGCATATCTGTTAGGAACCTTTTGGTTTTAAGTGACAGAAGATTCAACTCAAACTAACTTAAACTGAAATGAAATTTATTGTCTCATGTAACTGAAAAAAAAAGTAGAGCTGAAATGTGGGCTTCAGACAAAGTTTGATCCAGCAACACAAATCATGCTACCAAAGACCTGGTTTCTTTCCATCTCTCTTCTCTGAGTTATGCCATGTTGGCTCCTATACTGCATGGTTGTCTCTACTTGCTCCAGGACTCCTCCTACCTTATGATAACAGAGTGCTAGCCAGCTCCAAATCTTAAACATCTTTACATCTCACTACCCAGGGAGCTTTCACAGACGTCCTACCAAATTTCTTCTCATATCTCATTGACCCCAAAGAAGGAACATAGTGATTGTTAAAAGAAGCAATTTGATTTTTTAAAAGATTTTATTTATTTATTTTTAGAGAGAGGGGAAGGGAGAAAGAGAGGGAGAGAAACATCAATGTGTGGTTGCCTTTCGTGCAGCTCCCACTGGGTACCTGACCCACAACCCAGGGCATGTGCCTGACTGGGAATTGAACTGGAGACCCTTTAGTTCACAGGCCTGTGAACTGGCCTCAATCCACTGAGCTACACCAGCCAGGGCTGATTTTTAATATATAAATATATTTAAAACATTGACATCATCATGATGGAAAAATTTAGAATATTATTTGCATTGCAATTTCATGGTTTTATAGTTGAGCATTACCTTTATTTTGAATAGCACATGACATAGTGTAGGGCACCATAATCTTTTCACTGCTTGGAGGTTCCTAAAATCTTAATTCAGCCCTGTGAGCAATCAAGAAATCCTACCTCCTCCAGATGAAGCCTTGACTTCCAGTGTAGTGTTCATTGATGGCAGGTTCACTGGAAAGGGGAACAATGAAAAGTTGAAACAGTTGGATGTGTGATGGGCTCCTGTGAGGGCTCTACCCCGTTCATGTTTCTGCCCCGTTGCTTGTCAGTGCTGTAGAACTGTCTAGTGAGCACCTGCACAGAGATCGGTCTGGTGTCCCCTTCCCAGGTTGATCCTATATTCCTACGTCTCTGCTGAGGGTGACCAGCTAGAGCTGTGCTGTTCTATATAGGGGTCACTAAGCACATGTGACCTTTGTAATTGAAACGTAAATTATGAGTAAATAGAATTAAAAATTAAGTTCCTAAGTCTTATTAGCCATGTGGGGCATGTGGCTGAGGGTCACCATGTTGGACAGGACTGCTCTAGAACATTTTTATTATTGTTGAAAGTTCTTCCAGTACTTGGCTATTATAAATTGTGCTGCTATGAACATTGGGGTGCATAGGTTCTTTTGGATTGGTGTTCAAGGGTTCTTAGGGTATAATCCCAGCAGCGGAATTGCTGGGTCAAAGGGCAGTTCCATTTTTGGTTTTCTGAGGAAATTCCATATTGTTTTCCACAGTGGCCACACCAGTCTGCATTCCCACCAACAAAGTACTAAGGTTCCCTTTTCTCCGCATCCTCTCCAACATTTGTTTGTTGATTTCTTTATGTTGGCCACTCTGACTGGTGTGAGATGGTACCTCATTGTGGTTTTAATTTGCATCTCTCTGATGGCTAGTGATGCTGAGCATTACACAATGGAATTCTATGCAGCAGAGAGAAAGAAGGAGCTTATACCCTTTGCAACAGCATGGATGGAACTGGAGAGCATTATGCTAAGTGAAACAAGCCAGGTGGTGAGGGACAAATACCATATGATCTCACCTTTAACTGGAACATAATCAACAGAAGAAAATAGCAAACAAAATATAACCAGAGACATTGAAATTAAGAACAATCTAACAATAACCAGAGGGGAGTGGGGAGGGGACAGTGGGGAGAGGGGTTTACAGGAGCTACTATAAAGGACACATGGACAAAACCAAGGGGGAGGGTGGAGGTGGGGGAGGGAGGTGGGTTTGGCTGGGGTGGGGTGGAGGGATGGGGAGAAAATGCAGCCAACTGTAATTGAATAACAATAAAAATTAAAAAAAAAGAAAGTTCTGTTGGACATCACTGAATTACAGGATGGGACAGGCTGACATTCCCTTGCTGATGTTCACAGTCAACTGGCCACCCAGCAAAAAGGCTTATGGGGTGAGGCAGTGTGCTATCAGGAAATTCTACTTGTTCCTGGTTCATTCCTCCCCATTGTCCTTGGACCAAGTTAAATGTCACCTTCTCTGTGATGACTTACTCCAGCCCTGGGCTTTTCACCACATGCTATATACAAATAACATTTCACATTTGGAATTAAATATAATCATGTATGTTGTAGACTTCCCCCGTGATTGCCAGTCTTCTGCTGGCAGGGGCTGAGTCTACTTCAGCTAGGTGTCTCTAAAACTTAGCACAAATTGGGCAGGTCATGGATGCTCAAAAGATGTCTGTGGCATTCTAGGTTACAGTGCCTTCTCTCCCCTCAACTACATGGCTGGGTGTCTGCACAGATCACTTAACATCTCTAGGCTCCAGATGTATAATCATTAAAATGTTCGTCTCTAGGCCTTGCAATATTATTGGGGCACACAATCAAAAACCATGCAGAAGATTTACAGAAGCTTCTTTGGGTATGATGTTGTAATAAAAATAAGTAGATAGATCTTGGTAGCAGATGTTTTTCTGCCACACACAAGCTGTGTGACCTTGAGCAGTATACCCAACTGCTCTGAGCCTCTCAATTCTTACCTGTAACCAGGAAATAAGGGGAGTTATTGGGATCATAGGGCTGGGCACAAAGCTTGGCAAATCACAGGGGCTATTACCTGGTTAAAAAAAAAAACCCAACCTAATTGCAAACCGATCAGCAGTGTCTTTGGAAACTGAGGATGGCGGTCCTGGGATAGCCCAGGGCAGGGCTTGGAGCTGGAATTTCCTCCCAGTGCATGGCAAGCTGCCTCCACAAGTTGCTCTTCCCAGTGCACCTGGTGATGGTGATGAGCATAATTCATCCTTGCTTCACAGTTAATGGCTGGTGACATTTTGAAGATGGCTGCTGACTTTGGCTTTGCAGGCAGCAGGGGGATTTTAAAATGCCCGATTGATGTTGGGCTTCACAGAAATACAAACCAGAATTGCATGCTGTACCAGAGAGCAGCTACAAAGTCACGTGAATGAGATATGGGGCTCTCAGATGCCTCCCCAAGTCACTATGAATGGCAGTGGCAGGAGAGACTGTTTGGACATGCTGAAATTGTGGGCCAAATCGCCATGAACAGGAGCATTTCGTGGGAACTTGAGGATTAAAATTCCACATGCCTGGAATCAATATTCTATGTTCTTGTTATAATTCAGTTTGCAAGGGAGAGAACGCAGGTCTCTGAATTCTTGGGTGAAGTAAACCACATATCTCAGGGATTAATGGGATTTCTGTGCTTATAAATCACGCCCAGTGGAGGGTGGGGTGAGTGTGGAGGAGGATGAGGGAGGATGGTAGTAGGGGGCAGGGAAGGCTGGGAGGAAGGCTCTGTGTCCTGCCAGCAATGATAAAAATGTATCATGGGGGGCCAACACACCACACTGAGCATCAGCCTGGTGTGATTTTGCTGATGGGAATGACACAAAAAAGGTGGCCTGGAGTATTTGGTTTGACTAAAGAAGTCCTTATAAGAAATAGCAAAAGTCAGGCTGATTTGGTAAGTACCATAAACAGCTGGAACCCTTCCTGACACCAATGTCATCTCCTGCATCTGAAAAGAAAAAAATGGAGATATTTGCAGAATATCTTCCCCTTCAGACTTGCTACTGAGTGGATGTCTCCACTTGTTTTATTCTGCTGCAAGGAAAGCAATGCAGAAAAAATACCTAGAATGTACCAAGCACTTTCACACCAGGCAGAGGCAGTTTGGGCTGACTTTAGTCCAGACCCCCAGCCTTTCCCCTTCCTCCATGACCTCCCAGACACGACTTTCCTTTGGGGGAGAGAAACCCTGACAGAAGCTTCGGAGCTGGCAGGTGGCACACATTGTGTCCCTGGCAGAATGGGTCAAGCTGCCCTGCCACAGCTCCTGCTGGGTAATTTGTGCCTCTCACCTCTAGGACTGTGAGTTAAATGTAAGCTGAGACTAAGGGAAATGCCTTACTTGGTGTCAGCCTGTTCCCTAATGGGTAACAGTTGATGTCACAGAATCAGCCTGATGATTGGGCATGATTAGAAGACGCCGCTTCTTAGGCGGGCCTGAGGATCATGGCCCGAGTGCAGAATTAGTTCTCAGTCCCCCAGGGAGGGGGCCAAACCTCTGCAAGAGAGAAGCCCCCACTCCTGCCAAGGAAGCAGAGGTAATAACTAATAACCTTCTCTTGGCCCCGCCTTCCCCTAACCTTGTCGTGAACCGTGGTTGTTTTGTTCAAAGAAGTGCTCGTGCAACCAGGCTCACTTTAATGAAAAGCAGGCCCTCACTCACCATTGCCCCTCCTCAGGCAATGGAGATAAAAACCTAATGGCATGTCAGATCCTTGATGGCAAACCCGCCAGGAAAACAAAATTATCAGGGTAGAGCGGAGGCAGCGGACCGTATCTGCTTTTGTACCATAAAATAACATAACCCGATGACCCCCTCATTTGCTGAAGGGGCACCCGGCTGGAAACACGGAGGCCTCTTGCAAAAGTTCCCGCTGCCTGCTACGGCTACAGCATTGCTCCCAAACAATCTTGCTGTCTGGCTCTTTTTTTTCCCTCTCCCCTCAGGCATTTCAGTTCTCATTTCAATATCCAAGGCACAAGGCCTTGATGACAACACGTTTATTACCACACAAATTGTGAGATTCTGACAGGAAAAGGTCCAAAGGTTTCCTGTGTGCATACACACACACACACACACACACACTACTCTACACTGAAAGACAAAATTTTCAAATCATCTCCATCAGAGAACAAAGTTAAAATGTCCCTTACCTATCAGGCCACAGAAGGACTTTCTTGAAAATTCATACAGTGACATTTAATTGCATCCAAGAGATGTTTTGAAACAACTTCAGAAATCGAAGAATTGTAAAAGCCTTTTAAAAACAGCCCTCTTGTCAGATGAGCATAATGATCCCACAGAACATTCTCACATCATGAGGCTGGTTGCCGTGGTTATTTTTCTCTTCCTTCATCTCTCCCTCTTTTCCTCCTTCCTTTTACTGTTCACATGTCCCAAGACAGGTTCTGGAGAATCTTCTCTGAGCAAGCCAGAAATGGTCCTTGCCTGATTTCTGGCCACCTGTCTTGGCAGAGGCTGCTTTTGACGTCCAACATCCAACATGGTCTTCTTCCTCAACAATAAAACCCCCAATTTTCAGCTAGATGAATGGATCTCCATAATAAAAGTTACATGACCCAGACCCACTTGCAGCTATCTGTGACCATATAACTAAGTTCTAGCTAATGGTGTATGTGAACAGCTTTTGTGTGATGCTTCCAGAAAGTGTTATTAAAATGAGGGAAGCATACTATTTCCTCCATCTTCTTTCTTGTAGGTTGGAATGTGGATATGATGGCTGGAGTTCAGTCAGCCATATGATACCATGAGGTAGAAGTCATGTACAGGGAATGGTAGAGGAGCAATACAGAAAGAATCTGAGATGGTAGAGCCTTCTCAGTAATTTACTACACTCAGTAATTTCATTTGTAAGTATTTACCCAGGAGAAATGAAAATCTATGTCCACATAAAGACTTGCAGACAGATGTTCATAACAGGTTTTTTTTTTTTTTAAATGACAGCCCCAAACTAGAAACAATCTACATTTCCATCAATAGATGATTAAACAAATTGTGTGTATACAATGAAATACTACTTAGCAATAAAAATAAACTGTTGATACATACAACAACTTGAGTAAATCCCCCCAAATATTATGCTCATTGAAAGAAATGGGACACAAAGGAATATATACTATATAACTCCACTTATATAGAATTCTACAAGAGGCAAAACAATTCTGTCTGTGGTGACAGATGTCAGAACAGTGGTTGCTGATGAGGGGTGAAGGTCAATGGGAAAGGGTAATGAAGAAACTTTCTGAGATGATGGAAATGTTCTGTATCTTGGTTGGATTGTTCTCAAAACTCATCAAACTCTATGTCATTATGATCTGTGTACCACACACAAATTATACAATAATGCTAATAATAGCCTGGATCCTGTTAACTTTGTGAAGTCACCCTTTTAGCCCTAAACCTTATTCACATGAGAAAGTAACTTCAACCAGTCTTAATTGGCATTTTCTATCCCGATGACACGACATCTTTCCACACTAGTCACTGATCATGTGGCTGACTCTCTCGGCTCTGGATGATGAAGTCAATGAGGGAACTGGTCATAGGACCCAGGGCACAGGTGGATAAGTGGGATCTAACAGCAGGGTTAATCTGAGGGCCACAGTTTAGAAGATTCTCTCCCTGGTCCTGGTTCCAGGGTTTCTCTGCTCTGAACCCACAGCAAAGTCTCCTCATGGACTCTGAGACCACTCAGCGGACCTCTTTTGCTTCCCTCACACCTGGCTGCCATCACCATCAGCCCATTTGGCAAGCAGGATCCTATTTTGTGTGGTTCAGTTTGGTCAGTTGGTTGTTCTTGAATGCTGGTACTAGGACTATTCTTAGCACACCTCCAAACCCCAGGAGACTCTGAAGATGCATGAGGCTGAGTAGCAGCTGCATTGTGACTATTATCAATGCTATCATCATCATCATTATTGAGGGCATGTGGCTTTCGTGGTATGCCAATCAGAGGATGTTTGAGGGCCTTTTCCATAATTGGAAGAAACAGTCCAGGGCATGTGTGGGTTTCCATTTGGAGTGAGAGTCACCTCAGAGGAAGCATGTTTCCTCACACACTAGGAGCTGGCATTTCTGGCAGGTCCAGTAGGCAGCTGCCTGCATGGATGAATTTCAGTTTCACCTTCTGTCCTCCTCTCTTATTCTGCCACCTCTGCCTCATTAAACAGTCCCCTTACCAGCAACCACAAATTCTACAATTAGAGATTCATTCCTTTGACTTTATAGTTTATCTGCTATTAAAATGCAAGTCTTCCTGCTGTCTTTCCTACAGTGGTTTTTCTTTCTTTTCTCATTTTTCCCTTTTAAGAGAAGGAAGTGGGATACATAAAAGGCAGCATGAGAGGGCATCAGTGTGGAGGTAAGATCATGAGAAAAGGTGGAGTGAGGTCAGTAAGGACAAAATAATGATAAGACGGATGAGTGCTTCCTGTGTTTCCAATGTGTCTTAGGTGTTAGCACATGTTATGTTCTCAGGGTAGCCCTCACAAATGCTTAGTGCTTACTATGTGCTAGGCACTATAGCAAGAGGTATATTAAACTTGCCTCATTTAATTGTATAAAAACCTGATGAAGTGGGTATATTAATATTCCTACTTGATAGAGGAGGAAGCTGAGGCACAGAGAGATTAAGTAACTTACTTAAAGTCACATGGATGGAAAGTAGCAAAGCTGGTATACTAACCCCAGCCATCTCGCTGCAGAAGCTGTGCTCATAAGAGCTTTTACGTAACCATAAAGTAACAGGGTATTGCTCCCTCATCATTGGACAATCCTAACTGCCCAGATATCTTGCTTTTCATTCAAATACTATTTCCTTCAAATAGATACTTTGAGGGTGATCTGACTATTGTAATTTTCTTTCCACAATGAAATGTTTTCATTTTCAAGATGCATCTGCATATTCCCAGGATTTCATTTCCCTCCCAAGTTATTTTCCCAAAGGAAAAAGATGTGATATCTGTTTTCTTTGAAAAATCTAAAAGCAAAACACAAGAACAACAACAAAAAACCCCAACCAATTGATGTTGTGCTGTCTTTGTATCTCAGAGACCCTGGGGCCCAGAGCACAGCCCTGTAGACCTCTGAGGCACATTTCCTGGGATTTTAGGGTGAGGATCCTTGAAATACAAAGGGGAAAAGCCAAAAATATTATTTAACTATTGTTCACCAGAGCCACAGGCAAACATAGGAAGAGGCAGAGGAGAAATATCTGAGAGTTTTGATGGAAGAAAAGCCAATGTATAGGACAGTCTTTTGTGTTTGTTGGGGGTGGCTGTGGAAGATGCTGGAAGCTTTCTGCTCCAGCACTGGCACTTTGACAGACCTGAGTGTATGGGAGCCTACCAAGGCAGGGGTGGGGTGAAATTTTGGAGAACAGCACCTGGAGTCTTTTTTTTTTCTAGAAAAATGAAAACCACATGAATAACTAAGGAGAAGCATGCCATTCCATGGAGAATTTCCTATTCATACCTGAGCAGAATGAAAATCTTCTGTGAACTCTGTTCCTGCCTTTGTGTCCTTATGCTAATGATTCTGGTGTTTCATTGTTTGTGGAGGCCATAGGAAGGGAGGGTTCTGCTTTGGAAAGATGAAGACAAAGAGCACCAGGCCTCCCTCTGGCTTGAATGGAATGAAGGGCTTGAGACAGAAGCAAAAGAACAGGAACTTTTGGAGGGTGTGGGAAAAAGGCAGGTTTCTGAATAAAACCAGATTATGGGCTGGGGCCAGAGGTATAATGACATCCATGGCTTCCAGCCCTCATAGCATTTTGCAACCCGACTGGGGTTCCGATCTCTGACGTGAATGCCTAGCTTTCCCTCAGGGTCTGGATAAGGGGTCAGTTCTGGCTGACATCCCACTGGACTGGAGCCTTCCCTGAAATACTACTTCCCATCTGTAGCCATCCCAGCCTAGAGTCTCTCAGAACTTGCTAGCACAGAACATCAAAGCCCACCACAACCCTGTAACCGCTTAACACTCCCCTGTCTGTGAAGCCTCTGCTATGTGTCACCACCATAAGAGTTCAGGGGACTTTTTAAAAAAAAAGATTTTATGTATTTATTTTTAGTTAGAGGGGAAAGGAGAGAGAAAGAGAGGGAGAGAAATATCAATGTGTGGTCTCTTGTGTGTCCCCTACTGGGGACCTGGCTGGCAACCTAGGCATGTGCCCTGACTGGGAATTGAACTGGCAACCCTTTTGTTCGCAGGCTGGCACTCAATCCACTGAGCCATACCAGCCAAGGCTTCTATCCTTTTTTTAGTAGCTGGCTCCACTACCCAGTGCCTGCCCAGACCAGTGCGCGAATCCCCAGCCAATCTGCAGATGCATGAGTGAAAAATAAATGCTAATCATTATATATCACTGAGTTTTGGGGTTGCTTGTTACACAGCATTGTTATCAGTGGCAATAGTTAACTGATACACTGTTCCTATTTAACATGTCATGGAATCCTATCACTCAATGGAACCCTCTTTGGGAAATGCTAAGTCACTCTCAGTAAAAAGCCAAGCCAGAGTCACATTCAAGCCTTCGAATTCCAAAGCCTGCTTGCCTCACTGCATTAAGCTGAGGGAGATTAGCACCAATGGTCTCCAGGATTGGAAGGCTGCCCTGATATATGTGTTTTGGGAATTTCTTACTGCAAGAAGAAATACAGGGGGTGAGGCAGGTGAGGGTTATAGAGTCTCCACGCTAGCAATTTGAGGCAGGGTTGGAGCCCTCAAGCAGGAAGCAAGAAACCCATATGTGAAGCTGTAGCTCATCTAAGTCCAAGTCCTTGGAAGCACTGGATTGCTGAGGTTATAATCTCAGATTTTGTTAGGACTGCTTTCAAGTTCTTTCCTTTCTTAAATCTGCAGAAGCACATTATTTCCAAGGTCCTTGTCAGAAGCCTAAATTCGTACCAATTTGCTGAGTTGGTACAAAGTGCAGAATTGATGGTACAGAAAGACATTAAACAACCTACAACCCTTTAGACCATGTCAACAGATCATCCATAGCCTCAACTGCAGAAACATTTCATTAAATCCTTGCAGTTTCTCCCCAAAGACTAGAAATGCCCTTCTATCATTTAAAAACAGATGGAGGCCTGGCATGATTTTCACTGCAGCTAGGGCAGTGGATTCACCTGAGCTAAGCTCTAGAGAGGGTCAGTTAATCTTTATCCAAGAAATATATCTTGAGCACCCTTAGGTGGGGGCTGAAATACTCCAGGGGATGCAGGGGGCCCTACCTGGGGCAGAGAGAGGCGTGCCAATGACAGTTATAATGCAGTGTGCTGAGTGTGTTGGTGAGATCTGAGGATTCTTTATAGGCAGATGAGTAACTATTAGGGGCTGTCAATACAGAGGCTATTATGAAGCCCCCTCCACTCTGCCAAATAGAGGTTATAGAACTACCCCCACAGTTAAGCAAGTACAATGTGCATGGAATGGGTGTGATTCTTTTCTATAGGGTGAAGCCCACCCAGGGACTATGATGGGTTGATGGAGTGCAAAATGCCAACCTACGGTGAATAGGGGCATGACCTAGGAGGTAGTTCTGGAATGTGATTTGAAATTAAGAAATGCTAAATTGATAAATCTAATCCCTTGTTTTAAGCCCTGTTTGGGAAAACAACAAAATAAAAAGAGGTTGGTCAGCCATGGAGACTTCTGGAAAAATGACACTTGACACCAGTAGAGGCTGGTGGGGCCCACTGAGCAACTCCAAGGGAGAGGTATTGGCCCGGCATCCTTGAGCTTCCAGTTTTCCTCTGTCTAATAGCCAAGAGAAGAGCTCTGGGACTCTGGTGAGGCAAATGAGGCACCTAGGGCACAAATTTAAGGAGGCGCTCACTGTCAGGGTCATGGAAACACAGGGTAGGTACTTGACAGTTGAGTGAGCCCTGCATGCCTCCCTTGCTTCACTTGAGTCCCAGCACTGGCAGAGAGGCTAAGGCCCAGTTCCAGATTTGGCGGGTGTGTTTTGAATGTTGGCTCAGTCATTTATTAGCTCTGTGATCTTGAGCCAGTTCTTAAATCTTTAAACTCCCATTTCCCCATCTGTAAATTAAGGACACAGTCCCAATCTCAGAGAGGGATAAACAAGAATGTTGCTTGGTGAGTAATAAGCATAGAGATTTCAGTAAATGGTTATGATTAGCTAGGCAAGGTGTCCTCTCTTTTGAGAGAGAGTCCTCTTTCAGGTTTATCTGAGAGATTTTCTTAAGGTCACTGTAACGTCTTGGCAGGAGAGATGCCATGATCACATAGGTGGTTTTCCCAGGGTGGGGCTTATCCATTGCACTCCTGATGTGCTTACCCTTCTGATTTCCCCAAATGTGGGAAACTTGACTGCATAATTTGTGGTAGTGGGGGACTGCATTTGCATTCTGCCTTATTAAAAAAAAAGGTCACTGTAGTAGATGATGTGATGTGTCACACAGGTTCTCCTTCACGACCATAGGACTGACTTCAACAGCTGCTGAGAGAACTGCTAGAAGGAATACCTCAGCTGTCCACCCTGCAGGAATTGCCTCAGTTGTAGAGAGCTGTTTCTTTCCAGGCTGACTCCCTTCTTAGGACAGCCTGCACCCAATGGTTGATCATCTGAGGGCACACAGGCCAAGGGCCCTCACCTCGATAGGACAACTCTGAAAGGCCCTCTCAGTTCCAAAGACCCCACGGAATTGGCCGAGGCCTCTCAGTGTGCGCATGGCAGCCAGAGTTCTTTCTCTGCCCAATCCAGCTTCCCTCACTCCCCCTATGGCATTTACTCCAAGAGCTCTCCTTCGTAAACTCCTGGCCTTTCACATGCCTACTCCTCTCCAAGGTCTGCTTCCCAGGTAGCTCATTCTGCAATAATCATCTCATTCCCTCCTCCTCCTTCTCTGCTCACTATATTAACCAGGATTGTTTTGGTTTTAAGCTTAGGCAAAAAGAACATTATGTTGGATCACAGAATCCTAGGAAAGTTGAGAAGTAGAAAAAATGGAAACCATTGGGTCTCCACACTGGAGACATGAATGCCACCGAGATGCTTTCCTTTCCTCAGATCTGTGACTCTCTATGTGCATGTTATTCTCTCTTACGTGTCTACAGCTTCTGAATTTCGCATCTGAAATCCCAGTCTGCTTGAGAAAAACTGACTCTTTTCTAATTTAGAAAACTCCAAGGAACACTTCTAATTTGGCACATTTTGGGTCAGGTGCTACTCTGGACCAATTAGCAGAGCTCAAGGACCATGTAAACAAAATGACCGATCCCCAGGGAACTACCAGGATGGAGGGTGGGACAGTTGACAGCGAAAGAGGGGGAAGAAGATGTTGGCAGATAAAGGAAAAGGTATTCACTTGTAGAGAATGTTTTCATAGTTTTGGTTACCTGGTATCTGAACCCCCTTTCTCTGAATCTAGGTAGGAGGCAGAGTCCCCTGTCACTCAAGAAGCTAAAACTTCACGGTTCTTAGTGTAGCAGACACTATTGTGTACACACATAAGCACTCATAACTCAACACTCTTCTTTGTGCCAGTGTAAGCGTGTGTGACTCTCCATGCAGGGCAGGCTGGATGGGCAGGGAAATTGATATCTCCTCTAGGAGTTAAGGCTACCCTCAACCAATGATGGATGGGAACTGATGGATCAAAACTCCAGTTTCCTCACTGCTTAGGTGGGGCAACTTCAAGAGGGTCTATATTTCCTCCCAGAGGTCCTGAGGAAGAGAATGAGCCCCAGTTGCCCACAGTGATGACCTACTCCATGACATTTCCTTTCTCAGCTTCTCCCTTTTCCTATCTCAATACCTCACTTCCCTATTGTACTTCCTGGAATCACTTTGCAGATAAACTGCTTGCACTCCAATACTTATCTTAGGTTTTCCTCTGGGGAAACCTGAACTCAGACACTTGCCTTTCCAACATTCCCAGTGGAAAAGCCATGTGCACTAAGGCTCAGCCAGTCAGGTATACCTGCCATAGATTTGAATGTGGAGTCAACAACAGTGGGAAATTCTTTCTGGCAGCAGCAGCCATGGTGGCTGCAACATTCTGTTTCCAGCAGACACCAGTGATCAAAGGAGTCAAGTGTCTGTCATCTCTTGGCAGTACAGACTGGTGCTCTAGCTGACTGGGGTCTGGTTCCCCAGCCACTCTCTGATCCTACCTGCTTTCCAAGGCTAGTTCCACAGCTTTCCTGGCGACTTGGTGAATGAACCATTTAATATTGCTTCAACAATTCCTTTAATGCTTCAATTAAGCCAGGCTTCGTTCTAAACACCAAGCCACTGTCAGCTAATGTGGCTGCCCAGATCATTTGCTCATAAGCAGAGAATGTAATTGTCAGGCTGGCGGGGATGTTTGGCATCACTCTGCATTAGTCTGATTAGTCATTTTGTTTTGTCGATTTAAGTCTCTGTTGAGCTGGAGGAGCAAGCCAATCCATTCTCAGGGGGCTGAGAGCATCCGGTTCCTGGGTCTGACTGCCACCAAAAGTAGATTCACCAAAACACCATCTCAGAGGACAGCAGGCAGACATCATTCCTGCAGTCCCTTGAATCAAGGCTCTTCTTACTTGAAACAGCAGCACTAAGAGTTCCATTTATCACCCAATCAGACTTACTTTTGGAGCTTCCCTTTTCAGAGCAAGACCATAAATGCAGTGAGCTAGGGAAGGCACCAGTAGGAAGAACTTTCTGAAAATATTCTGTGCAGATGAGAGTGAGGACAGAAGGCTAAATGTGCAGCCTGGAGATACCACTAAAACCTCCTTAATGCAGTGAAGAGGAGAGGGGGAAGAAAAATATTTTCTTACTCTTTACCTTTTTCCTGGTCTTGATAAAATTAATGTTACTAAGTGTCTGTCTCCTCTGAATATGTTCAGGAGAAACAGTAAGATACAATAGATAGAATAGCCTAGAATAGGATAGAATAGAATAAGCTGACCTCTCTACAGGTAAACAAAACCATCTCTATTAGTGGTTCTTACATCAGCTTTCCTTTTCTCCCATGAAACAAATGCCCTGCAGCTTTACCTCCAGCAAAGAGGGTAAAAAAAGCAAAAACAAAGTTCCCTTGCTGCCTGGGAGTGACTGGGGTGGAGGGGGGTTGTAGTCAGGAAGGCCCTGGTTGGCCGAAGCTCCATTTACACACTGACACACTCCTCTCTTGTTAATATTTGCACTGAACTAGCCATTTTCTGTGCTGACATTTCGCATCTAGTTAAATGCCAACAAATCCAGAGAGATGTGGCTTTGACCTGTGGTTCTGCCCTTTTGGACAAGCATCGGATGCTGTGGTACTTTGTTTCTAATTTTGGATATTACACATCTTGGATTCTTTCACCTCAGATATTTTTTTTAACTGGATGAAATGCTTCATACTTCATATCATCTCTGTTGAATATTTAATTGAGAAATGTTGTTAAAAAGGCATTTGGCTTAAATGATCTAAGTGCATGCATAGATATTTCTTTTCTGAGAGTAAAATGGCTTTGAATGATTTTTGTTATTATGTGGGAATTACAGAAAAATTTGCCTTAAAATGCTAAAATGTAGTATTTTTTAAGAGCTTATAGCTTTGCTAAATGAGAGGGAGAAAGTGCTGCTGAAAGTACTTAAAGAGTCTAAGGAGAGGGTATGGCATAATGATGGAACTTATAGGCTCTGGAAGACAACAATGTTCAAACCTTGAGTGTTCCACAACTTACATTCCTGAGATAAGGAAAATGAAGCATAGAGGAGTTCAGAGACTTTCTGCTTTTCCAGGCTGTTCCATGACTAAAAATTAGGGGATGAGGGGTCTGTGGCCACACCCTTTGACCATAAACTAAGGGCCAGGAGGCCTGGACAGTTGACCCAAGGTAAGCAGTCCCTTCTAAACATTTTGAGGGTGGGACCCAAGGAGTTTAGTTGGTTTCTTCAGATACTTGTTCTGAGAAGTAATGAACAGCTGTTCTTATGCAGAAGGAGGGCCAGCAGGCAGGAGCTAGGAGATCCTGACCTAGCTCCTAACCTCCCAGCTGTTGGCTGTTATTTCTCCTGACACCTACCTGTACTGCATGCCTTGGGTCCTGTGAAGTATCCCAGTTTCCTTCCTCGAAGCCTCTTTATTTTAGCTAGATCTTAGGGCTTCAGTTTTCTGAAATCAAGCAATATTTGATTAAACTGGTGGTCCTCTGACTTCCAAGAGATTTGGGTACTCAATTGCTCTAAATCAGGTCCTATTTTCTCGGCAACGTTAATTTTAAAATAACAGATATATTTTCTTCTTTTTTTTTTATATTTCTTTTTTGTAATTGTTATTCAATTACAGATGTATGCCTTTTCTCCCCATCCCTCCAACCCACCCCAGGTGAACCCACCTCCCTCCCCCACCTCCACCCTCCCCCTTGGTTTTGTCCAGGTGTCCTCTATAGTAGTTCCTGTAATCCCCTCTTCCCACTGTCCCCGCCCCCAGCCCCCCCACCCACGCTCTGGCTATTCTTAGATTGTTCTTAACTTCAATGTCTCTGGTTATATTTTGTTAGGTTTTTTCTTCTATTGATTATGGTCCAGTTAAAGGTGAGATCATATGGTATTTGTCCCTCACTTCCTGGCTTATTTCACTTAGCATAATGCTCTCCAGTTTCATCCATGCTGTTGCAAAGGGTATAAGCTCCTTCTTTCTCTCTGCTGTGCAGAATTCCATTGTGTAAATATACCATAGTTTTTGGATCCACTGGTTTGCTGATGGGCACTTAGGTTGCTTCCAGTACTTAGCTATTGTAAATTGTGCTGCTATGAACATTGGGATGCACAGGTTCTTTTGGATTGGTGTTTCAGTGTTCTTAGGGTATAATCCCAGCAGTGGAATTGCTGGGTCAAAGGGCAGTTCCATTTTTAGTTTTCTGAGGAAATTCCATACTGTTTTCCACAGTGGCCTCACCAGCCTGCATTCCCACCAACAGTGCACTAGGGTTCCCTTTTCTCCGCATCCTCTCCAACATTTGTTTGTGGATTTGTTTATGTTGGCCACTCTAACCGGTGTGAGATGATACCTCATTGTGGTTTTAATTTGCATCTCTCTGATGGCTAGTGATGCTGAGCATCTTTTCATATGTCTCTGGGCCCTCTGTATGTCTTCTTTGGAGAAGTGTCTGTTCAAGTCCTTTGCCCATTTTTTAATTGGGTTGTTTGTCTTCCTGGAGTGGAGTCGTGTGAGTTCTTTATATATTTTGGAGATCAGGCCCTTGTCTGAGGTATCATTGGCAAATATGTTTTCCCATACTGTTGGTTCTCTTTGTAATTTGGTGCTGTTTTCTTTAGCCATGCAGAAGCTTTTTATTTTGATGAGGTCCCATTTGTTTATTCTTTCCTTTATGTCCCTTGCTTTAGGGGATGTGTCTGTGAGGATGTTGCTGCGTGGAATGTCTGAGATTTTCCTGCCAATGTTTTCCTCAAGGACTTTTATGGTATTATGACTTATATTTAAGTCTTTTATCCATCTTGAGTTTATTTTTGTGTATGGCGTAAGTTGGTGATCGAGTTTCATTTTTTTGCACGTAGCTGTCCAGATCTCCCAGCACCATCTGTTGAAGAGGCTGTTTTTGCTCCATTTTATGCTCCTGCCTCCTTTGTCAAATATTAATTGACCGTATAGACTTGAGTTTATTTCTGGGCTCTCTGTTCTGTTCCATTGGTCTATGTGCCTGTTTTTATGCCAGTACCAGGCTGTTTTGATTACAGTGGCTTTGTAATACAGTTTGATCTCAGGTATTGTGATCCCTCCTGCTTTGTTCTTCTTTCTCAAAATTGCTGCAGCTATTCGGGGTCGTTTATGGTTCCATATAAATTTCTGAAATGTTTGTTCTATATCTGTGAAATATGTCATGGGTACTCTAATAGGGATTGCATTGAATCTATAAATTGCTTTGGGTAGTATGGCCATTTTGATGATGTTAATTCTTCCAATCCATGAGCATGGTACATGCTTCCATTTGTTTGTGTCTTCCTTAATTTCTTTCTTCAGTGTTGTGTAGTTTTCTGAGTACAGGTCTTTTACCTCCTTGGTTAGGTTTATTCCTAGGTACTTTATTTTTCTTGTTGCTATATCAAATGGGATTTTTTTCCTGATTTCTGTTTCTGCAGTTTCGTTGCTGGTGTACAGGAATGCCTTTGATTTCTGAGTATTGACTCTGTATCCAGCTGTTTTGCCAAAATCATTTATTAGGTCGAGTAGTTTTTTGGTGGAGTCTATAGGATTCTCCATGTACACTATCATGTCATCTGCAAACAGTGACAGTTCCATTTCCTCCTTTCCAATTTGGATGCCTTTTATTGCTTTTTCTTGTCTGATTGCTGTGGCTAGGACTTCCAATACTATGTTGAATAGGAGTGGTGAGAGAGGGCATCCTTGTCTTATTCCTGATCTTAGTGGGAAAGCTCTAAGTTTTTGTCCATTGAGTGTGATGTTGGCTGTAGGTCTCTCATATATGGCCTTTATTATGTTGAGGACTGCTCCCTTTATTCCCACTTTGCTGAGTGTTTTTATCAGAAATGGGTGCTGTATCTTATCAAACGCTTTTTCTGCATCTATTGATATGATCATGTGATTTTTGTCTTTTCTGTTGTTGATGTGATGTATTATGTTTATTGATTTGCGAATATTGTACCATCCTTGCATCCCTGGGATGAATCCCACTTGGTCATGGTGTATGATCTTTTTAATGTATTGCTGGATGCGGTTTGCCAATATTTTGTTGAGGATTTTAGCGTCTATGTTCATCAGTGATATTGGACTGAAGTTTTCTTTCTTCGTTGTGTCTTTATCTGGTTTTGGGATGAGGATGATGCTGGCTTCATAAAAAGAGTTTGGGAGTCTTCCATCTGTTTGGATTTTTTCGAATAGTCTGTGAAGGATAGGGGTTAGCTCTTCCTTAAATGCTTTGTAGAATTCCCCTGTGAAACCATCTGGTTCAGGGCTTTTGTGTGATGGGAGTTTTTTGATGACTGCTTCTATTTCCTTTGCTGTTATTGGTCTGTTCAGGTTTTCTGCTTCTTCTTCATTCAGTTTTGGAAGATTATATTTTTCTAGAAATGTGTCCATTTCATCTAGGTTTTCAAATTTCTTAGCATACAGTTCTTCATAGTAATTTCTTACAATCCTTTGTATTTCTGTGGTATCAGTTGTAATCTCTCCTCTTTCATTTCTAATTCTGTTTATTTGGGTCCTCTCTCTTTTCTTCTTGATGAGCCTACTTAAAGGCTTGTCGATTTTGTTTATCTTTTCAGAGAACCGGCTCCTGGATTCATTGATCCTTAGGATTGTGCTTTTAGTCTCTATGTCATTTAGTTCTGCTCTGATCTTGATTACTTCCTTCCTTCTGCTTGCTCTGGGCTGTCTTTGTTGTTGTTCCTCGAGTTCTTGTAGGCGTAGGGTTAGGTTGTTTGTTTGAACTGTTTCTATCTTAAGGTAGGCCTGTATTGCTATGAACTTCCCTCTCAGGACTGCCTTTGCTGTGTCCCATAGGTTTTGGGTTGTTGTGAGTTCGTTTTCATTTGTTTCCAGGAAGTTTTTGATTTCTTCCCTAATCTCGTTCTTGACCCATTCATTGTTTAATAGCATGCTATTCAGTCTCCATGATTTTGAGTGTTTTGGGTTTCTTCCTTTGGGGTTGGTTTCTAGTTTCAGTCCCTTGTGGTCAGAGAAAATGCTTGATATGATTTCAATTTTCTTGAATTTGTTGAGGCTTGCTTTGTGTCCTATCATGGGGTCTATCTTTGAAAAAGTTCCATGTACACTTGAAAAGAATGTGTATTTTGCTTCTTTGGGGTGAAAAGCTCTGTATATATCAGTTATGTCGATTTTGTCTAGGGTATTGTTAAGTGACACAATATCCTTGTTGATATTTTGTTTGGAAGACCTGTCCATTTTTGACAGTGGGGTGTTAAAGTCCCCTACTATAATTGTGTTGCTGTGAATATCTTTCTTGAAATCCTACAAGATTTTCTTTATGTATTTGGGTGCTCCTATGTTGGGTGCATATATATTTACAATGTTTATGTCTTCTTGGTGGATTCTTCCTTTGAGTATTATGAAGTGACCTTCTGGGTCTCTCTCTATGGCCCATCTTTGGGAGTCTATTTTGTCTGATATGAGTATTGCCACCCCTGCTTTTTTTTCCTGTCCGTTTGCTTGGAAAATTTGTTTCCAGCCCTTCACTTTCAGTCTGTGTAAGTCTTTTGTCCTGAGATGGGTCTCTTGTAGGCAGCATATGTGTGGGTCATGTTTTCTTATCCATTCAGCTATTCTATGTCTTTTGATTGGAGCATTTAATCCATTTACGTTTAAGGTTATTATCGATAGGTAGTTATTCATTGCCATTTTTTCCTACCTGTGTTCCTCTGTCTTTCTCTTTTCCTTTCTTTCCTTAAAGCAGTCCCTTTAGCATCTCTTGCAGAGCTGGTTTGGTGGAGCTGTATTCTTTTAGACTTCTTTTGTCTGGGAAACTCTTTATTTGGCCTTCTATCTTGATTGAGAGCCTTGCTGGGTAAAGTAGTCTTGGTTGCAGGCCTCTGGTTCTCATTACTTGGAATATTTTTTGCCATTCTCTTCTGGCTTGGAGCGTTTCCATTGAGAAGTCAGTTGCTAACCTTACTGTGGCTCCCTTGTATGTTACTTCCTTTTTCTCCCTTGCTGCCTTTAAGATCCTCTCTTTGTCTTGGAAATTTGCCATTTTAATTATGATGTGTCTTGCAGTGGGTCTCTTTGGTTCCTCTTGCTTGGGACTCTCTGTGATTCCTGGATTTGGGTGACTTTTTCTCTCCTCAGATTAGGGAAATTTTCCTAATCATTACTTTTTCAAACAGGTTTTCTATCCCTTGCTCTTCTTCTTCTCCTTCTGGTATTCCTATTATACGGATATTGTTACGTTTCATATTGTCCTGCATTTCCCTTATTGCCTCTTCATTCTTTCTGAGCCTCTTTTCCATTTCTTGCTCTTTCTGGGTGTTTTTTTCTACTTTGTCCTCCAGCTCGCTGATCCAATCCTCTGCTTCATCAAGTCTGCTTTTCATTCCTTCTACTGTGTTCTTCAATTCAGAAATTGTATTCTTCATTTCCTCTTGGCTCTTGTTGATAGTTTCTATTTCCTTTTTCATGTTGATATAGTTTGCAGTGAGTTCATTGTAGTTTCCATGTAGTTTCTGGTAGTTGTCTTTGAGCTCAGAGAGCTCAGTGAGCTTCCTGATGACCATTGCTTTGAACTCAGTATCTGATAGTTGACTTGCCTCTTTTTCAGTTAGCATTGTTTCTGAGGCTTCCTCCTTTCCTTTCATTTGGGAATTGTTTCTTTGTCTTCCCATTGTTTGTGAGACTCTTCTTGTTGGCCTCTGCTTCTTCAATTGCTCTATTCTGACTCCCTGGGTTTATGGTATGAACTTCTATGGTAGAATGCCAATGGGATTCGGTGGTGCTGTGTCCTTAATCTCCTGTGCTCACTGGTCTTGAGCTGACATTTATGGGCTTAACACGGTCTAACTGTAGTCTTTTCAGCACTCCAGGTTTTGTTGTCTCACCTGTGGGAAAAAGAGAGAGGGGGGAAGAAAGAAAAAAAAAACAAGATGGGAAGGAGGGAAAAAGGAAATAGAAAAGGAGGAAAGGAAGGGAGGAGGGAAGAAGGAATAAAGAATGATCAGAGGCAAGATAAGAAGGAATTTTAACAAAAATTAAAACCTAGAAATAGATAAAAAAAGGCAGGAAGAAGACATAAAAATTGTAAAGGATGGGAGGAACAAGGAATGAAAGAAAGAAAGAAAAAAAAAAAAGAAAAAAAAATCTTCTGGTGGCTTTAAACCGGTCAGGTTAGTTCTGCTGGTCGTCCTGTCTGTGCAACGGGAGGGGGTGGTTGGAAGGATTGGCTTCACTTTTCTCCCTTCCTGGGCCACACTCTTCACTGTTGTTCAGCCTGCAGTATCTCCTAGCCCTGCAGCTCCCCTCTGCTGGGTGTTCTGCCTTTGTCTTAGAGAGCTAGTAGGCCCTGCTGGGCTCTGTAAGCAGGTGTTAGGTTGGCGTTGTAGGTGTGGTCCCTGGCAGGCAATCAGGCAGTTGATCAGCCAATCCCGCAGCTTTGTTCTTGGGACGCGCAAGAGGCGGCTCCAGCTGCTTTGGCTAGGGGTGTGCATGCGCGCGCAGCAGGGGGATCCAGCCGCTTTGGGTTTCGGAAGCTCGCAAGCAGCTTGGAGCGCGCAGCCGGCCGATCCAGCCGCCCTGGGTTTGGGAGGTGCGCTTGCGCTCAGGCGGCGGATTCAGCTGCCTTGGGTTTAGGAAGCTCAAGAGTGGCTTTGTGCTTGGAAAATGCGCAGCCAGCCGGCCCTGCGCTTGGCGAGTGTGCAGCCGGCCGATCCAGCCGCCCTGGGCTTGAGTCTCTCGTGCGGGCGGGGCCGCCCTGGGACTGAATCACGCGGCACTCGGTTCCCAGGTTTTGGGCCTGTGGGTGGAGCAGCTAATCTCTGCTCCGGATGCTCTGGGAGGTTTCAGGTGTGGGCCCCCCCCCTGTTAGCTAATCTGCACGCGTGCGACCGGGCCTCAATGTGTGCGCCAGGGCTGCTTATCCCGCGCTCGCAGTCCAGGGGTGGAGGGTGGAGGGGCGCCAGGGGTCGCAGCTGCTGCCGAGAGTTCTCTAACTAGCCCCTGAGTGTCTCTATTTTCTTTTTCTTTTTGAGAAATTCCTCCTTTTCAAGTCCCCCTGGTCCAATCAAGCACCTGGCTGCTCACAGCTCAGCCTGGACCTCTCCCAAGACTCCTGCAGCAGCCCCTGCGCCTGGGCTGGCACTTCTGCCGCCCTGGTACCGCGTGGACCCGGGTCCCGGACCCGGGTCCCGGTCCCGGGGACCTTATTGTCCTTAAGCACTCTTCTTACCGTCAGATCTTTCAATGTCCTCTATCTTTGGTCTCTGATCTTCATATATGCTGGAAAACTGTTGGCTGTTCGCTCTGCTCCTCAGATCAGCTAGGTATTTCCCTTACGTTGAGGGGAAGTGGACTCCGCTCCCACCTATGTTGCCGCCATCTTCCCAACCACCATATATTTTCATTTAAAGAAGAAAAAGATTGGGAATGGACTGAGTTGTGTGCATTTTGTTTCACAAAATTTTAGAATGATGGTAAGGCCATAGAATTCAGGCTTTTGAAATCCATGAACAATATGGAAAATGCCCTTTAAATTCTTTTCTTGGTTCTGAAGAATTTCTCCTATGCTTTCCGGCTCCTAGCTCCACATTCATAGGTTCTCTTGTTTGGCTTCCATCATTCAACAAACCTTAAATGCCTAGTATGTGCTTGGTATTTTATCATAAATACCATGTGAATTTAAAGATTAATAGGAAAATTTCTCTTCCTTAAGGAACTCAGTTATTAGGCGAGACAGTCAGGAAATTGATGAGTATAATAGAATAGTAGGGCTCTGGTTGAGGTGGTCATAAGGTGGTCTGGGAGCCCAGGGAAGGCATGGAGCATGGAGGAAGGCAGGTCAATCATAGTCTAAGAAATGAAGATTGAACTAAGCCTTGATAGCTAAGCATGTCACTTCAGGTCCTCAAGGAGGCAGATACAAGATAAAATTAGACACCTATGAAGGATAAAGGGGGAGAGAACAGGAGTAGGTAGGAAGAGCATTCAGAAGGTGATGCAGGTCTGACCCCTGAGAGAGGAGAGGGAAGGAAGGACAACAGTGTAGGAAGAGCTTCAGACCAGAGCGGAGTTCTGAGAAAGTCTCAGCTGGGTGGATGGGGAGCCTAGAGCAATGATTGCCCATAAGACAAGTCCTGTGTCAGGAAGAATGGCCTAACTCTGGTGTCCCTGCTATGCTGTCATTGGGTGGAACAGCCTGAGGAGAGTGTAGCCTTGGCAGGAACACTGCTATGGATTCTGAAGTTATACCAGGTGGGGGCTGTCAGCTAATGGTACTCCCCCCAGAACATTCTCCACTGAAGGGAAGCCTGGGCAGTGCCCTTCCATGACTGCCACACTAAATGGTTACTTTGGTGGGGAAGGTGGGGAAAGCTGTTTGCAACAAGGCAGATAGCATGAGCAAAGACTTGATAGCAAGAGTGAGCATGACAAGCTGGGGAAGATGACAGATAGTTGAGTATTATGCCTGTGGGCCAGAGGGAAGCTAGATTCTAGTCCCAAAATAAAGGGAGTTACTAAAAGATTAAAAGGAGAATGGCATGATCAGACCTCCTTGACTGGGGGGCGGGGGGTTCAAATGTCAATTAAAGTTGGGCTGCCATATGTTCATTGCAGCAAATTTACAATAGCCAAGACATGGAAACAATCTAAGTGCCCATGAATAGATGAATAGATTAAGAAGAAGTAGTGTACATATACAATGAAATATGACTCATCCATACAAAAGAATGAGATTTTACCATCTGCAACAATATGGATGGACTTAGAGGGTACTGTGCTGAGTGAAATAAGTAAGACAGAGAAAGACAAATGCCATAGGATTTCACTTACATGTGGAATCTAAAAAACAAACAAACAAACAAGCATAACAGAAACTGAGTTCATTTTGCAAGATGGGAGGAGGTTTGGGGGATGGGTGAAAAAGGTGAAGGCCTTAAGAAGTACAAATTGGAAGTTACAGAATAGTTATGGGTATGTAAAGTACAGCATAGGGAATACAGTCACCAATATTGTAATAACTATGTATGGGGTCAGATGGATACTAGATTTATTCACAAGTTATATAACTGTCTAATCATTTGGCTGTACACCTGAAACTAATATAATATTGTATATCAAATTCAATTAAAAATTAAAAATATATTTTTAAAAAGTTGGGCTGCAAGATTTATACTTTAAGCCCCCAAATGCTCTACCTCTTCATGGCTAAAGGCTAACAGTTATTGAGTACTTACTATATATACTAAGTGCTCAGCATTTCATATTGTAATTGAATAGGAAGAATGCCATAATAGCTATTATATATTTAGCACCTAATATGTACCAGGCACTATGAAGTGCCATTCTTATAATAACTTGTTTAACCCTTATAACAATCCCATAGGTAAGGTTTAATTCACAGTTGGGAAAATGGAGGTACAGAGAGGTGAAATAAGTTGCCCAATGGTACATAGATGAGAAGGGTCAGAGCCCAGATCTGAACCTGAACATTCTGTTCCCTAGCCTGCATTCTCAACAAGCATACTCAACTTTGTCTTAAAATTTGGGCTCTCTAGAGAGGTATGCAAGTGAAAAACTGTCTGATTAAGCATCTCCCTTTCTATGCCTGTCAGCCTATGTAAGCAGGCTACCTAGAAATGTGAAGGAGATATATAGGTGTACATGTACGTGTCTGCATGGTCATGTGTATGCATGTGTGTGTAACAAGATTCATCTGACTGAAGTGTCACAAGTGTTTTTCCTGCCCTTCTCATCTTTCACTTTCCATTACATCCCCTGATACCAGCACAAGTTAGAGTCTTCAGAAGAAGTGCTGTCATGTGTTCAATGAGATCCTGCCAGAAGGGGACCTGGCAACCCTCCTCAGAGCTGTGATTCTGAGCTGCAGAAGCTTGTGGACTGCCCACACTAGTGCCCTGGAATTTTTTAAAGAACCTGACTTGGGCTTAGGAGGCTAGGGGTGTAGGAGAGCAGAAACCAGTACCTGCTTCCTGCCTGGAGAATCTGGAAGGAGGATGGGTAGCTGGGATCACCCATGATTGGGCAGGAAGGTGTAGTAAGGCTGTAGTGTCAGGACTTGGAGTGATAAAGATAAGTGAGCTTCCAGGGGACCAAGTGAATCCTGCAGAAAGTAAGTGCCTGCTGAGGGAAGAGACCACAGTAGTGAGAGGCCATGGAGTAAACCACATTGGGCAGGAATCGAGAAGGTGCCACATGCATTCAGCCAGAGGGTTTGCCACCCACATTCATTTGAGATGGTGCAGTGCTGAGGGTCTTGTGGGGTCTTGTAAGCCCTCATAATATGTTCTAGGAGAAGGAATCATTTGGATCTTTTCCCAGAGAGAGCCTGATGAATGGATTATGAAAGGGCCTGTCAGGTGTCACTGTGTTCTTTTCTCCCATTCCTCCTCCCAAACTCCAGTGTGTCAGGGAAGGAAGGAAGGAAGACCCAGAAAAAACTGAGGCAAGGGGCTAGAGGAATGTGAAATGGAGGCACAGTGAAAGCATAGACCATCCTGTTCTCACTGCAGGTCCCTAAACTGCAGGCCAGGCCTGAAGGGATCAGAATGGGCAATTTAATCCCCAAAGGCACTTGAAAAGTATGGAAGCTGGTAAAGATATCAAGGCATAGAAGGGAGAACAGATGGTTACAGGTGTGAAAGCAGGTGTTGCAGAAAAATTCTGTTTCTTATTATTGCTTCATCCACTCCAGTCCATGTAATAGGCTAGTTTTATACATATCTACAAACCAGCTACATATACTTTGAATCCTTTGAGGAAGGGGTTAGTATAATCCTCATTTTACAAATAAGGACACCGAAGCTCAGAGAATTTAGTGTCCCTTGCCCCAAATCTTTAAATTCAAATCATTTATTTGTTGGATAACTCCATAATTTTAGGATTCTTTATGTCATAAAATAGGAAATGCCCAGACTTAAGGTGTCAGCATGAAGTCTAGGGAGGCTCTGCATAGGTTAGGAGGGAACACCATGGGCATGGGTCCTGGGTGGAAAGAGGCCATAGGTTGGGAGACAGTTTTACATGCCTCCCTGGTGACTGAGCCTCAGCCAGTGATAGGCATGTGGACACATGGAATGAATTTGCCTTAGGTTTTCATGGTGCCAGATACCAGTGGGCATCCATTTGTGGGAGAGGCATGGTAGGGATGGCACTGTGCAGAATTCACAACATTCCTGGAAGCCTACCATTCTGCAGGGGAGCAACCTTTGCCTTCCATCTTTTCCTCTGAGCTTGCTCCTGTGTGACTTAGTGTGATGTACGAGCACATATGTACACATGCACACACAGGCTGACATACTCATTGTATGCACATGCACAACCACACACACATGCATGCACAGGCAAATGCAGACCTATGTGTACACACATGCACACTCAGAAAGGCATGTCCATGCACATGTGCACACACAACACACAAACTCATATCCATGCATGTGCACATGCAAGCTGATTTTTGCAGGAGGTAGGAAATTAGTTTTATTACTTTAGTGGCACATCTCTGTGAGTCAAAGTGGCATATTGGGCTCAGAAGGAGGAACATTTTCCTTCCTGAGATAGCTGAGTGGTTTCCCCTGGGAAAATGATTCAGAAAAATGTTCCTTCAAAAATCAGAACATTCTTGAAGGAAAATTTCCTACCAAAACATTTGTTTTCTTGACATGGAGACAAGTGAAGCAGCCTCATTTTCCCTCCTTGGCTCCTTTACCTCACAGTCCTCCATGGGTGCAGCTTCAGGTCTCCAGGCCCCAAGAGGATGGATGCTCTTGCATCTAGGGCCTCACAGGCCTCCATTATGAGTCAGAGTCAGTGACTGTCCAACAGAGAAAGACCTGGTCCACTGAGTGTCCTCAGCAAGGTCTACATGGTAATTAAGACCCTTTTCTAGATCAGCCCTTCCCTTGTTTTTTGTAGGACTTGGATGATCTCAGGCTCCCTATCAAAGGAACTCCTCCTCAAATAAATCCAGGATGGCTATTCTGAAGACTGTTGTCTATACTAAAGGAATACAGTTATTTACAAATAGTCATCTGTAGTAGATGAACCAGGGTAAAATGACTTTAAGAAAGAAGTTCGAACAAGGGGCAAACAGGGTTGTACTCAAACTTCAGGGGGAGAGGGAGAGAGAGAGAGATCCAAGCAAGCATTAGGGAGGGGACAGGCCTCTCTCTGGCCAAGGGGGCTGGACTCTTTTGCCAAGTGTTGAACACCAAAGGAGAACATGACAGAGCTGTCAGTCAAAAGAAACTGCTTGTTCGTTTTCTCATAGTTTGCTGTACTTTGAAAAACAAGTTGAGGGACAATGGGAAGAGGGGATTACAGGAACTACTATGGAGGACACATGGACAAAACCAAGGGGGAGGGTGGAGGTGGGGGTGGGAGGTGGGTTCAGTTGGGGTGGGGTGGAGGGATGGGGAGAAAAGGCATACAACTGTACTTGAATAACAATAAAAATTTAAAAAAAAGAAAAACAAGTTGAAGTGGTTGTTCTGGAGTTCCTGATTCTCCTGATCTGGAACATAAACACAGCCATAAAGGCCCAGAACTGGGCTGGCATGGGGGGGGGGGGCTCTTTCTGGGGAGAACAGACTACCCACATTATTTGGTAGACCACTTTAGTCTTGTCCAGGAAGCATTTTGATGTGTATATTATACTAAAGGTAGTGTTTTGAGGTCTCAAATGTTTATTTTGTTGACTGTCATGCAAAAGACAAACAGCAAGAGAAAGAAAAACTGTTTCTACTCAAGCACTAGCATAAGACTAAAAATAAAATGCAATTAATTCAGTGTTATTAACAAGCATTGATCATATAATCCCCATTCCTCTGCTAATTATTGAAAGAAAGAGAAAAAAGAGAGGAAGAAGAGAGGGGAAAGGGGGAAAGAGAGAGGGAAGAAGGGAGAGAAGAAAAAGGGAAGAAGAGAGGCAGGGAGGGGGCAGGGCAAAGGAGAGAGGGAGGGGCGTCAGAACAGCAAGGATCCTCTTTGGTGTGTACTAAAAACAACATAGGGGGCTGCTTATGCCCATTAAACATGCCTTTTCCCATTTGTGTTGGATATGTTAACTTCTTCATCTAGTGTTGTATTTTCCCACTTTAGATAAAAGCATGATACCAAGATAAATGATTTCTAACTAAAACAAAAACAAAAGCAAGAGAAAACTAGTGCAGCCATGTAACTAAGTGGGTACTGATATCCAATCTTAGTATTGAGGGAAATAGGAATGGATGGGGATTGTGGCTAACTGGTGCACATCAACCCTGTCTAAAGTGGGCAGCTACCATTCAGCTCAGATGTGATCTTTTGAGATGCTGAAAATTCAGTTTTATGGGAAATCTCCAACCTTTGAAATATTGGATTGATTTTTAAAACCCATTTCAGGCTATAGTCATTTTGGGGACTTCTGGTTTGTGGCCTGTGTCCTGAAAAGACAACTGTGATAAGAAATATAACATGCCATTCATTCCTCCCTTTAAATCCTCTACTTTCCTCTCCAAATGTTGGCATTAGCAGTAGAGCTTAGCTGTGTTCTTGATTTCAGTGCAATTTAGACCTTTAAATTAAAGAAAATTAATAGAATGGTTGTTTTTTAACACAGCAGCAGTTTTCAAAATATCTTCCCCAAATTATTTGGCACTCCTCCCATTCAGAGTTGGAGTGTCCTCTCCCCTTGAGTCTGGGTGGGCTTCAACTAATTGATTATGGAGACAGTGGTACTGTGTGACTTCTAGGCTGGGTTATCAAAGGCCACAGAGTTTCCACATGATTCCTTTGGAATACTTCCTCAATGCTTATTCTTAGAATGTTCAGCTTCTCATGTTCCCTTTCAGGACACCCTTGGAACTCAGTTGGCATACTGATGGAAGTCCAAGACATATGGAGAAGGTATGTGTAAGTGCTTAGGTGGACAGCTCCAACTGAGCTCACATCAACCAGCCCTGTAGATGTGTCATCTTGGACATCCCAGACCAGTTGAGCCTCTGAAAGACCCCAGCCCCAGCCACTATTTGGCTGCAATGGCTTGAGATACCCTAAGTGACATCCATCAAGCTGAGTCCAGTCAACTCATAGAACACAAGACACTATAATAATAGTTTTAAGCCACCAAGTCTTAGAGTGGTTTGTTGCCCAGTGACAGTAGCTGGAACAAGCATCCACTTGATATAATCACGAGGGGCTAAAACAATATCCCTCTAGCACTGCAGACTCACTTATTGTTCAATTCATTGATATTTGTTGTTGTTGCCCCAATTGTCACAGCTGGAAGGAGGAGAGGGTGCTCCATGGGAGACTTAAGCCTCAGCAAGCTGGGAGGCTGCAAGTTGGCTGGCTGTGGGAGACTTGGCTCGGAGCAGTCTCCATGTGAGGCAATTAAAATATGAAATTTAAACTTTAAGAAAAGAACCTGACTTTACCTTTGCATCTTGGAGATTTCAGATTCAGAAGATCTGTCAAATCCTTTCCTCCATCCTTCCCTGGTCATATTTCTGTCTTCTGTTTGGACACAGATCTCAGACTTGTGTACACATGGAGAACTGGGTCTGGTGCCAAGAACACAGAGCAGCTCAGCACCAGTGTTTCTCCTCTCAGAAAAAAAAAATGCAGGGAAAAGAAAGAAAGAAAAATTGGAAAGAAAAAAAGCATGGAAGAGAGAGAAGGAAAGTGAAGGGAGGAAGAGAAGTGAAAGGAGGAAGAGAAGTAAAGGGAGGAAGAGAATTGAAGAGGGAAGGAAAGAAGGGGAGGAAGAGATGGATGGAAGAAAGGGAGGAAGTAAAAGGGAGGGAGGGAAAAGGAGAAGGATGGAAGAAAGGCAGAAGGGGAAGGAAGGAGGGAAGGAGGAAAGAAGAAAGAAAGAGAGGAAAGAATGAGGAAATAAGGAGGATTGAAGGAAGAAGAGAGGGAAGAAGGAAGAAGGCAAGGGAAGTAGGGAGGAAGGAAAGAAAAAAGGAGGAGGAAATGATGGGAAAGGAAAGAAAGAAAGAAGAAAGAAAGAAAGAAAGAAAGAAAGAAAGAAAGAAAGAAAGAAAGAAAGAAAGAAAGAAAGAAAGAGAGAGAAAGAAAGGAAAAGGAAGGGAAACCAAGTGGCAAGGTAGCACTGCATTTTCATTTCCTGCTTTACTGAGTGAGGCGTTCAGCTTCATCAGAAGCAGATGTAACAAATCACGTCAAAGTCTACCTAGGCAGGAAGCATCAGTTTAATTTACCCAGGTCACGGCAAACATGTTGTCATTCAGCATGTGGAACTGTTTGAACTTACAAGGAGTAACCCAGCAACAGCCATCACCCCATGTGTCTGCTGTGCTCTGATGATACCAACGCAATGGGAATGGAGGCTCATAATTTCACAAGGTGACAAAAAATTGGATTCTGATGTTTCACCTCCACCTGCAAATGAGCGGAGAGGCTAGCTGAATACACAAATTCCTTGGGTCCATGGGAACTGCAGGAAGACCCTGCTCCACTGTAGCCAGGCTCCTGCCCTTTTCTCAGCCCAGGCTTGGAGCCAACACTGGGCTCTGCCACCAGCCCCACATTTGATTTTTGTAGGTGAGAGCATTCCCCCTGTATCATTACTGGATTTCCTGCAACAAGGGCCGGGGAAAAGAAAGATGCTGGTAAGAGATCATCAATTCAGACCCTACTATTCAGAAATTTGGACTTATTTATTTTGTCATGGAGAACCAGAACTGATGTTAATCTTGGCACTATCCTTGAAAAAATAATTCATAATAACACAATAATATATAACATTTACTGAGTTCTGACTCTGAACAAGGGACTGTCTGCAGTACTTTACATGGATGTCTCACTTAATGTTTAAAGCAACCCTGTGAGGAAGGTCTTATTATTCTCTTCATTTTACAGGCAAAGATTTTGAGACACAAAGTGATCGACTTTCCCATGGTCATACAGCTAGAGCCCAAATATGAAACCCAAGAAGTCTGATTCCAGAGCCACATTCTCAATCACATTTGGAAAGGCAACTCCTAGTTCAGTCAAGAATTCAAATTGCTTCTAAGGACTCAAAAAATCATTTTAACAGTACCTATTTCCATTCTTTAAAAAATAAACTGGCCCTGGCTGGCGTAGCTCAGTGGAATGAGCCTGGGTCTGAAAACCAAAGGGTCGCTGGTTGTATTCCCAGTCAGGACACATGCCTGGGTTGTGGGCCGGGTCCCTGAGGGTGGGGAGGGGCACTAGAGAGGCAACCACACATTGATGTTTCTCTCCCTCTCTTTCTCCTTCCCTTCCCCTCTCTCTAAAAATAAATAAATAAAATCTATAAAAAGAAGAAAAAGAAAAGAAACTGACCCAGTCAATGAGTCTTATCCATTCAGTAAGCCAGAGCTGCTATTTGGCCATCCTGTAGCCCTTATTTCACACACGTGAAATGAAACTTCATTTCATTCAAAAAGACCCTCGGATCCATATTTTCCACATGTTTAGATCAGCTTTGCCATTATTATTCAGTCATAGGTTTTTCTCGAAGACCTCAGAGACTAGACTAATCACAGCTGCATTTGAGGGCATTGCCAGCGTTGGGATATTTTAAAGCGCCATCAAGATTGGCAATCAGGGGCCAGCCCATGTCATTGGCTGCTGACTCCCAGGGAAGCAAAACTATGGGTTGAGTGCCCTTGACTTCCACTTCTGTTGATGGGCACAGTTGGTAGCCTCTGGAGTTTGACTGAAACCCAGCAGCCAAGGAGAGATTCTTTGAGCTGGAAGCAGCCAATTGATGCACCTCATATGTAATAAGCTAAAAGAGAATGTGGGAAAGAGCAGAGGATTTGGGGGTACTATACTTAGTGCAGGCCAGAGATGTTCTTGAGTTATAAAATGTCCCTGGTCCTGAGTTTGGGGGCAGGTATGGAGGGGTGAAGATGACTCCCTCCCCATCTCTGGGAACAGATGGTGGGGTCTTGCCTGTGAGCAAGTGGGCCTATCAGCTGATGCTTAAAATTCTGGCTCTAAATCCTGACAAGGCAGGCTGAGGCTACTCGGGATTTTAACCCAGTTCCCCATGCCTCAACTATGTAAAAAGGCACAGTTGCACTGTCCTAAACAAACAAACAAACAAATTTTCAGAAAAAAAAAGGGGGGAGACATTTTACCAACAAGCTGCAAAAGTTTTCCCTTAAGCCACTTGACTTTGGGCATAAAAAAGTCTGGATTCCCAAAGCCAAATGGTATTAGGGATTATATGCTTTGGGGTCTATATCACCAACTTAGATATTTCTAGAGAGAATAAAAAATCATGTTTTCATTTGAAACCTTCTTATTTTAAGTCGGTTTAATTCTAAAATGTTTAAAATGTGTGAGCCAAAGAAAACACACTAAGAATGTCATTTAGTTTACAGTCTTCCTGTTAGTAACCTTCAGAGAACCCTTGCCTTTTGCAGAGATGGGGAACCCAAGGGAGAGGGATGGAGAGACTGTCACATTGAAGAGCAACATATACTATCAGTGTTCTACCATCTCCCCACCCACCTTTCTGAATCAGTGGGCTCCCTTCACCCCAAGAACTAGTGTCTGTAGCTCTGTGCCCAAGAGTTTTTTTTTGAAAACTTCAAAAGGCCACCTTGCCTGTACAAGGTGGAAGTACTGAAATAACAGCTTCTGGGAGCAGTCCTCAAGCAATGACTCTAGGGGCTGGAGTATATAAAGGTCTCAGCTCTCTTGTCTCTTGGGTGGGATAATGTTGAGTCACATGGTCTATATGTTTCTCAGAATTCCCCCAGGATATTGAAATCCAATTGCCCACTATGACGACTGGATTAATAACATACTTATTACTGGCTGCCTTCTCTTCTTTGTTTTGCTGCTGTGCGTTTCTACCAGAGTATGTTGCATTTCCCAAATAAACTAGTTGCACTTTAATCCTGTATCAGGGTCTGCTGTGGGTATCACCTAAACAAAGCCCAAGTTTGAATAGATATGATGGGTACAAAGAAGAGAGAACCTCTTTCTGGGTTCCCTTTCCATGCAAGCATTATAATTATGGGGTGGGATATTTCTCCATATCAGAGTGAAATACCCCATGACCAGTGGGATAACTCTTGGTCTAATTAAGGGTGCCCCTTAAGTCCAGGGAGGCAAAGTGAAGAAGACATTAGAGACTCTTTATGAATCTCCATAGTCTTGGGAAAGACAATGTGTGGAAGGAGAGATGGTGGTTAAACTGCATTCAGAAAAAGAAAACATGCCAGCCTTGCCAGTACAAATAATCAGTGGAACCATGTCTCCAAATATCATCTAAATGCAAAATAATGAGTGCACCAATTCTATTTAATAATAACCTTATTAAAAATAAAGTTCAATTCAGTGATGTGAAGAAGCCGAGGAAATTATCTTCCCATTTATTTCTTTTTCTTTTTCCCTCCCCCTCTTTCTTTCCCTTTGCTCTCTTATCTCCCCTGTCCCCACAGGACTGAGAGGCATCAGCTGGATGACACCGTAGTGCTAGGGCCACTATTTTACTCATTCTTGTCCAGTGAGGATGGTGCAATGGAAAGTCCTAATTGTGAACTTTCTCTTAAATCCTCTGCCTTAAGGAGGTAATGATAAGGCATACTGAGGGAGTCTTAACCTCTGCTATGCAATGGGCCCCTTTGACAATTTGGTGACACCCATGGACCTTTCCATAGGATAATACCTTTAAGTACATAAGATAAAACACAGAGAATCACAAAGGAAACAGATTGTGTTGAAATAGTTACAAAAATATTTAAAAATCAGATATGTGATAAATGCACATTTATTAATGCATTAAATATAATCTAATGACAGGTCTAATAACTACCACAATTTCCAAGTAGTGCTGAGCATATTTCAAGATACCTGCAACAATTATAATATCATATAAAATATCTATGATTTCTCTTGTTGATAAACTCCTAGATACTACTAATACAACTGGGGACTTGCTAAATTGCAGTCAAAGGTTAGTGAAAATAAATATGTGATTTTCCCCCTATTTACATTGACACACTCCCATGGGAATCCAGTGACCTAATATTACCCCCCACCCCCCGAAATGAAGCATGGGGTGGAGAAAGTCATTTCATTGCTGCCTTCTAGTTTCTAGGGGGAATGTCAGAATTTCTTCTTTGTGGAAAATTGCTCAGTTATCCCTGCAGCCACATTCTTAGCATCATTTATTGAACACCTACTGTGTTCCAAATACTTTATTTACTTAAAAAATCTCTTTAGGCCCTCAGGTACAGGGAAGTGGTTAATCATACTCCTCGGTTCATAGCACATAATGAATCCTGGGACATGTAAGGCCCTGCTTGTGTCTTACCCCCTCCCCCTCCCCCATCATTTCCAACCCGCACTTTTGTTCCCCTCCCCGCCAACAGGCATCCTTTCTGTGTGCTTGACATGTATCTTTAGGTATGCAATCATCCATATAAAATAGACAATGAGTTTTTGTGAGTTGGTTTTTAGTTTACATGACTGGTATTGTGTTATAGTCTCACATATTTTCTTACCTTTTTTTACTCAACAGAATGTCATGAAGAGCCATTGTTGCTGTATATCGATTATGTATGTTGCTTATTACTGCTAAGTGGCATTTCATAATGTACATCCACCTTATTTTTCTTACTCATTCCCTTAAGGTTGGATGCCCAGGTTTTGTCTAACTCTCCCCCAAGTTGTCCTCAACAACTTCATAGTAAAAATTCTTATAAAGATGTTCTTCTAGACCTGCTTATGAGACAATTCCCTTGGGCTTTACATCTGGGAGGAGGGTTCACTAGATCACAGTGCACATGCCAAATAAATTTTGGTAATCCAAACCAGATTGCTTTTCAGAAAAGCTGCTGCAGTTTACATACCCACCAGTCTTGCCCGAGACTGTCCCTCTTCCCACATCTTCATCAACACTTGATAGATTCAACTTTCTTTTTTTTAAATATTATTATTATTTTTAAAATTTTTATTGTTATTCAATTACAGTTGTATGCCTTTTCTCCCCGTCTCTCCACCCCACCCCAGCCGAACCCACCTCCCTCCCCCATCTCCACCCTCCCCCTTGGTTTTGTCCATGTGTCCTTCATAGTAGTTCCTGTAATCCCCTCTTCCTACTGTCCCCCCCCCCCGGCTATTGTTCAGAAAACTAAAAATGGAACTGCCCTTTGACCCAGCAATTCCGCTGCTGGGATTATACCCTAAGAACCCTGAAACACCAATCCAAAAGAACCTCTGCACCCCAATGTTCATAGCAGCACAATTTACAATAGCCAAGTACTGGAAGCAACCTAAGTGCCCATCAGCAAACGAGTGGATCCAAAAACTATGGTATATTTACACAATAGATTCAACTTTCTAATGTTGGCCATTTGGATGGTTATAAAGGGCCAGGATCTTACATACTGTAGCAGGTGTTTTGGGTGCCCTAATTTCCATCTCCGAAGGATTGCTTCTGTTATCTGCCTCAGCAGAGATTGATTGATCAGTCTGTGTGAGTTCAGATTCACACTGAAATAGTGCATCATCTGAAGCATGCAGCATGCATCTCTCCATCTTTTTTTGCCTCAAGGACTTTTTAAAGGCATGGGAACATACTCGGTCTGGAAGCAAAGCTCAGAAATACGGGGGAGATAATTCCCCAGAGGGGAATGTTCAACTCAAAGAATGAAACCCCAGCATCCTGGGTATCTGGCAGACTTTTATAGGAGGTATTCTATATTTCTCAGAGGTCCTGGTGGAATTAAGTCCCCAACTGCCTACATTAAAGACTTCTGAAATCCATTGTTTTTCTGGGTTTTCCTACTATTTGTCTTACTCTGCTACCTCACTCTTTTTCCTGGAGCTCACCTCTCAAATAAACTGCCCACACCTGATTTAAGGCATATACATTGTTCCAAATCTCCACAACAGCCCTGTGAGGTAAGTGTTCTTTTTGTTTCACAGAAAACAAATAGGCTCAGAAAGAAGAAGTGACTTGCCCAAAGCCATTCAACTGGGATTTAAGCCCATGACCACCAGTCATTCTTTCATTCAATTATGCTTTGCCTTTGTGATGTGTACTTTGTAGGATGCCAAGGAAGTCTGGGTGTCAGCACTTGAGGAATAATCTTACTGAGGGAAATAATACAATGAATATAAAGCAGTCAGAGATGACCATAATTCTTTGTTCATTTATTCCTTCATTCAACAAGGACTTATTAAGTGTTTACAGTGCTCATTATCAGGGATATAGTAGTAAATAAATAAACAAAATTATTGCCTTCATAAAGATCATATTCTAGCAGAGGATGTACATAAATAATTAGAATAATTTCAGCTAATTAACTGTTCATTCTCTCTACTACTTCCCATTAGTGTGGACTGCATTTGGCTACATGGAACAAAAAGCAGACTCCATTGACTCAAGCACAGAGGACTATATATTTTTTCTATAATAAGAAGCCTCAAAATAGACAGCCTAGCCCTGGTGCATTTGCTCCAGGAAATCACCAAGGTTATAGACTGCTCCTCACTTCCTGTTCTGCCAGCTTCACATGGCAACAAGAGGGCTGTTCCACCTTCTAACATTGTGACCATGTGCCAGATGGGATGATATGAGAACAAGGATAGAAGTGAAAGGGTTGATATCTGCCAAATCTTTCCCCTTAATAAACACAACAAAACATATAACATTCCTGAGAGTCCTACTCAGTAAATTCCATCTACATCTCTTGGCCCAAGGTGGGTTGCTCGCTTGTGAATAGCTGCAAGGGAATCTGGGAGTAAGCAGTTTAACTAGGTACTTCATCACCCAAAACACAATTTGAGTTCTATGAGTGTAAGAAGGAAAAAAAATAGATCGTGGGAATGCATTTAGCAGTGTTGGGCACTGTTCTATTCTGTCTCTCAATTTATGTTTTGAATAAGCTCAGAAAAAGTAAGTCACTGAGTGTGGGTTAAGCGGATAGTTGTACATCCAGGGACCAACTACACATCTCCTTTTATGTCATCCCTCCTTTCCCAAAATGCACTTTTTAAAAAAGATTTTGTTTATTCACTTCTAGAGAGGAAGGGAGAGAGAAAGAGAGGGCGAGAGCCATCAATGTGTGGTTGCCTCTCTAGCACCCCCTCCCCCCGCCCCACTCCAGAGACCTGGCCGGCAACGCAGGAACGTGCCCCAACTGGGAATCGAACCAGTGACCCCTTACTTCAAAGGCTGGCACTCAATCCACTGAGCCACACCAGCCAGGGCCCAAAGTGTACTTTCCAACAGGTCTGTGAGATCTTTGGGTGAAAGAGGTTGAGAGCAGAGTAACTCAACTTCAGTTAAATAATGGAGAGGGGCTCTCATCTCCCTAATTATTTTCTAAAGCCCAATCACCATCTCTTTCCAAGATTATAATGATGTAGCAGATGCTGTGGGTACCCCACTTATATCCCCTTAGCATTTACCTATCCTATACATGTCAGCCTGATTCTCAGCTGCACACACCTGTGTTTCATTGCCTGTGGACCTTCTCTGGCTGCTATACTTCACTATTCATAAACATGGAGCAAGCCTAGAGGCTTGCAGAATTGATGCTCACTTTCCAGAACAGCCCTCAATCAATGACAGTTAGGGCTTGGTAGATAAATACCCCAGTTATCTCGGCCCCTAGGTAGAGTAACTCTGAAATGTATTTTCTATATTGTCTCCCAGAATTTTCTAGTGGGATTATGCTCCAGTTGGTCATAGTGATCAGTAGTTTGATGTACCCTTTACCGGCAGCCTTCTCTTCCTTGTTTCCTTTCTGGCGATGTTTATTTTTATGTGTCAACTTGACTAGGTCATGGTACCCAGGTTTTGGTCAAAAACCAGTCTAGGTGTTGCTATGAAGGTATTTATTAGATGTGATTTATATAAATCAGTAGACTTTGAGTAAAGCAGACTACTCTCTATATTGTGAGTGGGTAAGTGGGCCTCATTAATCAGTTGAGGGCCCTGATAGAACAAAGACTGATCTTCCCCCAAACAATAAGGAATTCTACTTCCACATCGCATTTGGACTTGAGCTGCAACACTAACTCTTCCTTGGGCCAGATTTCAGACTTTCCAGCCACTCCCCATTGTGATAGACAATTCTTATCTCTCCCTCTCTCTCTCTACACACACACACACACACACACACACACACACACACACACACACACTATTGGTTCTGTTTCTCTGGAAAACCCTAATATACTTCCTCATGCCCTTAATCGTCTTTCTCTCTAAAACCACTTATATTCAAATTCCTGTTTGAGGATCTGCTTCTGGGAAAACCCAAAGTAAGCCAGACAGGCCATTTACCAATACATTGACTTGATGGTCATATTTATTATCACTGTGAATCATGGGAAAGCAGAATCCACACCAACACTTTGGGTAGGCACTGAAGGCTACTACTTGGTTCCCAGCAATGGTCTGAACACCAGAACTCGATGCCTCCTCTACCATTAAACTTCCTACCAGAATGCTACCATTAATGTAACTCAACAACTAACTTCCCATTTCTAAATGCCTCCATTTATATTTTGAAGAGAGAGAATCTGCCTCATGTGTTTTTATCATGTGTTTGCCCATGGGCAAGTGAGCTATGGTCAGGAAACTGAAATCATGTGGAAAAAACATGACTGTTGAGTGTGTTGGAGGTATCCAATTTTTAGAGAACAGGGAATGGGCAGGTGCACAGTTAGGCATCTACTACACTGATGTTGAAGCTTTCTGTCATTTCTAAAACAGCATTATTAGCAATTATAATGATAAAAAACATAAATGAGGCCATGTGAATGGGGTTGGATAAATTTACATCCTTATAAATGTGAAAGCACAATTCACTGTGAAGATGGACTTGTTGTCAGGAAAGATAAAATTACTGCAGATTTTATTCAAGGAGGAGCCTTCATGTATCTGAGTTTCCTGCAGGTGAAGAGGATTCAGCCTGTAAAAATGGAATGAAAAGTGAAGAAAGTATTCCAGTTTCATGTGGAGAAAATATAGATACATCTTAGTTGGGCAATAAGATTAAGGCATTTCGTGGGTCTGGGCTTCATTACCTATACTCTTTTATTATGTAATGTGTCAACAATATCTAGAAACTCTTTCTCACAAAGTCATGAATGTATGATCTTTCCCCTCTGCCTTTCATGGTATGTTATTCTTCTTTGATGGTGCTCATTAATTGTGACTCTGTAATAAGTCAGTAACTTATTTGGATTCTTATATAGCAGGTTAAATATCTTTGGACCTTTTTTAATGGATATGTCAGTGTCTTTCCTGATTCCCATCTGTATTTATAGCACCAAGGAAGAGGAGGGAGTCATGTGCCTTCTTGGTAAGGAAGAGACTTTGTTATGAGGGAAGTTCCTTCTAGACCGAACCAGAAAAATCTGCCTCTTCCAGCCTGGATGGAGGATGGAAAGCAGAAGAGGGGTGAAGGGAGATTAAGGAGAATATCAGCAACAGGAGAACTTTTGTACTCTCTATTTGGAATTCAAGTGTGGAAACTGACAGGCATAGTGGACTCAGGGCATTTGGTTATAGTCATATATGTAGCAGCAGAGTAAAAATGGCAGTGCAGCCTGATTAGGTAGTGTTTTGATTACCCATTGACATGTAAAAGAAAATACCCACCAACGTAATGGCTTAAATTAATGACATTAATTTTGCTCACAAATCTGCATTCCAGTCAGTGCTTGGTGGGGACAGATCTTCTCTGTTCCACAAAGCATCAGCTGGGACAGCTCAAAGACTGAGGGCTAGAATCATAGGAAGGTTCACTTACTCACAACTCTGGCACTTAATGTTGGCTGTTGGCTTGAAGCTCAGTGGAGATGCTAACCCTACATGTCACCTTTTCATAGCACCTGGACTTTCTCAAAATATGGTAGCTGTGTTCCCAGGGTGAGCATCCCAGTAGGGCCAGGTGGAAGTTGTATTGTTTTTTATGACCTCAGAAGTTATACACCATCACTTCTGCAATAATCATAGGCCTGCCCAGATACAAGGGGAGGGGATATGGGCGCATTTCTTGACAAATGAATATGAACTTCACATTATAAGAAAAATATGTAAGATTGGAGATAGTGGTGCCATCATATTGGAAAAATACAATCTGCTACAGGCAGTCAGAGAGAGAAATGAGATTGACCTAGCACCTGGAGCTATCTTCAATTCCCTGGTGCTATGTAAGGTGGCCATAAGTTCCACAGGCCCTAAAAGGATTGCAAAAGACAACTGAGAGTCAGTCTGGGTATCTTATTAGGGAAAGTTGGTGGTGTTTGATCAAAGGACTGCATGGATGTCAATGCCACACCTCAAGGTATCTTTAGCATTATCAAGAATCAAGGCTGGGTCCAGTCATTCATGGTGAGGGTAAGTTTCCTGAGAGCTGAGGAAGGCTACCAATACTGCATTGGAATAGATGTAGGAGTTACAGAGATGCAACAGAAACAGCAGGGAGTCCAGGACTGGGGCTGGGTGTTGCTAAGAGATCACCCAGGTCAGATGCTGAGCATAAACACAGAGGACTAGAGAATCCGTCTTGGGAAAATAGGCAAGAACAACACAGTTCCAACAGCAATGGGGACAACAGATGGGTAAGAAGTAGGGAGAGGATTCTGGTGGGAAGAAGAGCTGAAATGGTTCTTAAGGTTGAGTATTGAAGAGCCAGTTGCCTTTGGGGAAGCCCAGGAATTGCTTTTACACAAGAACCAGAGCACTGACATGTTGTCAGCATTACTGCACATATCATCTCCCTCAACTCTTTCACACACAAAATCACTCTAAGGCGAATATGATTATTTTCATTTTACAAAGAAGAAGGAAGCTCAGAGAGGTGAAGAAACTTGCCCAGGGTTATTGACTAAATGGCAAGGCCAAATGGTGGCCTTTCCCTCTCAGCCCTGTACGGTAGAACTTTCTGTGGTGATAGAAGAGTTCTATATCTCTCCTGTCCAATATAGCAGCAACTAGCTATATGTGTCTATTGATAACTTGAAATGTGACTAGTGAAACTGAGGAAGTGAATTTTAAATTGTATTTTAATGTAATACATTTAAGTTTAAATTGAAATAGTCACATGTGGTTAATGGTTACTATACTGGCCAGGGCACATATAGATCATCAGTAGATTGTTGCCTGACTTAAAGGAATTGTGCCCTGCACCAGTGTCTGATGGGGAGCTTTTCAATATGTAGGATTTTTTGGAGAAGTTAGCATAGTCATAGAGGAAATCATTCCTATGTACCTCTTGCATTGGTACTAGTTTGGAAGGAACAGCCATTAATATCAGGTTATTGTGACTTGAGAAACTAATCATTAAAAATGTAGAATTATACATCATTAAGAATTAAGAATGTAGGTGGTATCAAGTTGCTGTGGACTTAATGTTTGTGTCCTCCCAAAATTCATATATTGAAACCTAACTCCCAATATGACTGTATTTAGAGATGGGTGCCTTTGGGAGGTGATTAGGTAATGAACTGTCATGTGTGGGATTAGTGCCCTCATAAAATGGCCCCAGAGAACTCTTCCCACTTCTGCCATGTGAGGATACAGTAAAAAGATGATCATCTATGAACCAGGAAGTAAGTTCTCACCACACACTGTATGTGCCAGCACCTTGATCTTGGACTTCACAGGTTCCAGAATTATAAGAACTAAATGTATATTTTTTTTATAAGTCACTTGGTCCATGGTATTCTGTTATAGCAGCCCAAGCTAATTAGAGCACTAGCAGAAGAATACCCGATGGGCTAACCTTAAATTCTGTGTGGGAGTTATAATGAAATCTATGGTGGATTAAGTGACACCTACCAATGTGAATTAATGTGTTACAAACATCAGGTATTAACAGTCCTCAAACACTAGGAGAGGAAAAGATAAAAAGGAAAGTTTTTTAAAATCTTGAACTAATATCATGATTTGATAACCCCACAGTAGAGTTTAGAAAAACTAAAGATGGTTGCCTTTCAAGGCAGGAATTCTAGAAATGTTGAGAGCAATGGCAGCATCATCCTATAAGCACAGAGCTTCCACGGATGACTTCCCTGAAATGAAAACAGTCACTTAAATGTTTATACTTATTTATTTATATACTTTCTTTAAAAAAAAATCGCATGTTGGAGTTCTGGCCAATATGGAGGCATAGACAGAAATGCTTTGCTTCCTCACACAACCAAAAGAAGGATAGCAACCAATTTAAAAACAAAGAGCTACCAGAACTGCCAGAAAATCATTTGCATGCAAGTCCAACAACAAAGGAGTTAAAAAAACATTCATCCAGACTCTTGGAGGAAGATGGCGGCGAGATAGGTGGGAGTGGAGTCCACTTCCACTCCCCGCCAGTGAAACGCCTGGCTGATCTGAAACACAGAGAGAATGGCCAATGGTATTCCAGCATATATGAAGATCAGAGACCAAAGATTGTAGAGGACATTGAAAGATCTGACGGTAAGAAGAGTCCTTAAGATGGCGATCGAGTTTCATTTTTTTACACCATACACGAAAATAAACTCAAGATGGATAAAAGACTTAAATATAAGTTGTAACACCATAAAAGTCCTTGAGGAAAACATTGGCAGGAAAATCTCAGACATTCCACGCAGCAACATCCTCACAGACACATCCCCTAAAGCAAGGGACATAAAGGAAAGAATAAACAAATGGGACCTCATCAAAATAAAAAGCTTCTGCATCGCTAAAGAAAACAGCACCAAATTACAAAGAGAACCAACAGTATGGGAAAACATATTTGCCAATGATACCTCAGACAAGGGCCTAATCTCCAAAATATATAAAGAACTCACACGACTCCACTCCAGGAAGACAAACAACCCAATTAAAAAATGGGCAAAGGACTTGAACAGACACTTCTCGAAAGAAGACATACAGAGGGCCAAGAGACATATGAAAAGATGCTCAGCATCACTAGCCATCAGAGAGATGCAAATTAAAACCACAATGAGGTATCATCTCACACCAGTCAGAATGGCCAACATAAACAAATCCACAAACAAATGTTGGAGAGGATGTGGAGAAAAGGGAACCCTCGTGCACTGTTGGTGGGAATGCAGACTGGTGAGGCCACTGTGGAAAACAGTATGGAATTTCCTCAGAAAACTAAAAATGGAACTGCCCTTTGACCCAGTAATTCCGCTGCTGGGATTATACCCTAAGAACACTGAAACACCAATCCAAAAGAATCTGTGCACCCCAATGTTCATAGCAGCACAATTTACAATAGCCAAGTACTGGAAGCAACCTAAGTGCCGATCAGCAAACGAGTGGATCCAAAAACTGTGGTATATTTACACAATGGAATTCTATGCAGCAGAGAGAAAGAAGGAGCTTATACCCTTTGCAACAGCATGGATGAAACTGGAGAGCATTATGCTAAGTGAAACAAGCCAGGAAGTGAGGGACAAATACCATATGATCTCACCTTTAACTGGAACATAAGCAATAGAAGGAAAAAGCAAACAAAATATAACCAGAGTCATTGAAGTTAAGAACAATCTAACAATAGCCAGGGCGGGGGTGGGGGGGTGGGGGCGGGGACAGTGGGTAGAGGGGATTACAGGAACTACTATAAAGGACACATGGACAAAACCAAGGGGGAGGGTGGAGAGGGGGGAGGGAGGTGGGTTCCGCTGGGGTGGGGTGGAGGGATGGGGAGAAAAGGCATACAACTGTAATTGAATAACAATAAAAAAAATAATAATTAAAAAAAAAAAAGAGTCCTTAAGGACAATAAGGTCCCTGGGACCAGCGTGGGGACCTGGGCGACTGAAGCCCCCGGCCGGGGTGCAGGGTCTGCTGCAGGATTCTTGGGAGAGAGCCAGGCTGGGCTGTGTGAGAAGCCAGGTGCTTGTTTGGACCGGGGGAGCTTGAATAGGAATAATTTTTCGAAAAGAAAAAGAGAAAATAGAGGCACTCAGTGGCTAATTAGAGAACTCTCCGCAGCAGCTGTGGCCTCTTGCGCCCGAATCCCCTCAGCCCCTGGACTGTGAACTCTGGATAAGCAGCCCCAGCTCTCAGCTGAAGCCCGGCTGGCGCTCACCCAGATCAGCGACCTGGGCACCCACACATGAAACCCTGGGTGTGTGCGCACCCCAATCAATGGCCCAGCTGCCCGGGAGCACAGGCCCAAAGCCCGGGATCAGTGCGCACCCCGAAAAAGAGCCTGGCTGCCTGCAGTTGGCCCCGCCTGAAGCACCGGGACTGAACACCTCCCACCTAGCCCCTGCGCACAGAGCCCTGCAGGGCCCACTCAAACTCTAGGAGGAAGGCAGAATGCCCAGCAGAGGGGAGCTGAAGGGCTAGAGGAGACTGTAGTCCCCAGAAGGACTTGACACAGTAGGGGACTGAACTACCCTGAAGAGCACTGAGAGCACCTAGCATCTAGGACAGCAAAGAACAAGAAGGGGGAGTGTGAGTTGCCCCTAATTGGTGCACCTCAACGACAGCACAACTGGTGGACTAAAGGCCTAGTGGGGAGCAGAAGGACCCTAAGGAACTGGACTGGAAGCTGGACAACAGTGAAGAGTGTGGCTCAGGAAGGGAGAAAAGTGAAACCAATCCCTCCACCCACTCCCTCCCGTTTCACAGACAGGAAGACCAGCAGAACTAACCTGACCTGTTTAAAGCCAGGAGAGGACTCCCCCCCACCCCCAAATTCCTTCTTCTTTTTTTATTCCTTCTATTTCTATGCTATTTTTTATTCCTTTTATTTCTATCCTTCTTTCTTTTTTTATTCCTTCTTCCTTCCTTCCCTCACTTTTTAATCCTTCTTCCTGCCTTCTTTTATTTATTTATTTTAATTTTTGTGAAAATTCCTTCTTCTTTTCTTTCCTCTGATCTTTTTAATTCCTTCTTCCTTCCTTCCTTCCTTCCTTCCTTCCTTCCTTCCTTCCTTCCTTCCTTCCTTCCTTCCTTCCTTTCCTTTTCTATTCCTTTTCTCTTGCTTCCTTTTTTCTTTTTCTTTTTTTCTTTCTCTTTTTCCCACAGGTGAGACAATAAAACCTGGAGTTCTGAAAACACAAGACTTAGACCCAAAGACAGGTCATCCTAATAACTGAGACAGTGAGACAAATTGCACTTTGCTACTCCAGAGAGCTTGCAAGGTGGGAATGATGAACACCAGTGCATCTGCTGGAAGAGGAAACCCACCAACAAAGAAACCACCAACAGATAACAATGGAAGAAGGTGAAGAAGGGAGTGGAAGCCACACTAACCTCAATGCAGGACTGATCTGGAAATACAAGTAAATAGTGGAGAAATTACTCAGTACACAAAACTGAAAAAGAGCAAGAGAGAAGCCTCAAAACCTTGTACACATGGAAGAATAAGCTTCCACACAAACTGTCCACATCTGCACAACAGAATACAAGACGTGGTGGACGGAATGATCCTCAATTAACCAGATCGAGGGAAGGACCCATCAAAAAAAGAACCAACAACAATCAAAACCCAAAGACATACAGAGAGCCAATATAAATGACCAGCAAGCTCAGGAGATTAAGGAGATGGCACCACTGAATCCCACTGGCATTCAACCATAGAAGTTCATACCATAAACCCAGGGAGTCAGAGCAGATCAATTTAAGAAAGAGAGGCTAACAAGAAAAGTCTCACAAACACTGGGAAGACAAAGGAACAATCCCCAAATGAAAGGAAAGGGGGAAGTCTCAGAAACAATGCTAAATGAAATAGAGGCAAGTCAACTATCAGATACTGAGTTCAAAGCAATGGTTATCAGGAACCTCACTGAACTAACAGACAACAACCAGAAACTACAGGGAAACTACAATGAACTCACAGCAAACTGTATCAACATGAAAAAGGAAATAGAAACTATCAACAAGGGCCAAGAGGAAATGAAGAATACAATTTCTGAACTGAAGAACACAGTAGAAGGAATCAAAAGCAGACTTGATGAAGCGGAGGATCAGATCAGTGAGCTGGAGGACAAAGTGGAAAAAAACACCCAGAAAGAGCAAGAAATGGAAAAGAGGCTCAGAAAGAATGAAGAGGGGTTAAGGGAAATGCAGGACAACATGAAATGTAACAATATCCATATAATAGGGATACCAGAAGAAGAAGTACAGCAAGGGATAGAAAACCTGTTTGAAAAAGTAATGATTAGGAAAATTTCCCTAATCTGATGAGATAAAAAGTCACCCATATCCAGGACACAGAGAGTCCCAAGCAAGAGGAACCCAAAGAGGCCCACTGCAAGACACATCATAATTAAAATGGCAAAATTCCAAGACAAAGAGAGGATCTTAAAGGCAGCAAGGGAGAAACAGGAAGTAACATACAAGGGAGCCACAGTAAGGTTAGCAACTGACTTCTCAATGGAAACACTCCAAGCCAGAAGAGAATGGCAAAAAATATTCCAAATAATGAGAACCAGAGGCCTGCAACCAAGACTACTTTACCCAGCAAGGCTGTCAATCAAGATAGAAGGCCAAATAAAGAGCTTCCCAAACAAAAGAAGTCTAAAAGAATACACCTCCACCAAAGCAGCTCTACAAGAGATGCTAAAGGGACTGCCTTAAGGAGAGGAAGGAAAAGAGAAATAGAGAGGAACGCAGGTATGAAAAAATGGCAATGAATAACTACCTATAGATAAAAACCTTAAACGTAAATGGATTAAATGCTCCAATCAAAAGACATAGAATAGCTGAATGGATAAGAAAACATGACCCACACATATGCTGCCTACAAGAGACCCATCTCAGGACAGAAGACCCACACACACTGAAAGTAAAGGGCTAGAAACAAATTTTCCAAGCAAACGGAGAGGAAAACAAAAGCAGGGGTAACAATACTCATATCAGACAAAATAGAATTCAAAAGAAGGGCCATAAACAGAGACCCAGAAGGTCACTTCATAATACTCAAAGGAACAATCCACCAAGAAGACATAAACATTGTAAATATATATGCACCCCGCCTAGGAGCACCCAAATACATAAATAAAATCTTGGAGGACTTCAAGAAAGATATTGACAGCAAAACAGTTATAGTGGGGGATTTTAACACCCCACTGTCAAAAATGGACAGATCTTCCAAACAAAATATCAACAAAGATATTGTGTCACTGAACAGTACCCTAGGTGAAATGGGCTTAACTGATATATATAGAGCGTTTCATCCCAAAGAAGCAAAATATACATTCTTTTCAAGTGCACATGGAACTTTTTCAAAGATAGACCACATGATAGGACACAAAGCAAGCCTCAACAAATTCAAGAAAATTGAAATCATATCGAGCATTTTCTCTGACCATAAGGGACTGAAACTAGAAACCAACCCCAAAGGAAAAAACCCCAAACACTCAAAATCATGGAGACTGAATAGCATGCTATTAAACAATGAATGGGTCAAGAACGAGATTAGGGAAGAAACCAAAAACTTTCTGGAAACAAATGAAAACGAACTCACAACAACCCAAAACCTATGGGACACAGCAAAGGCAGTCCTGAGAGGGAAGTTCATAGCAATACAGGCCTACCTTCAAAAGATAGAAACATTTCAAACAAACAACCTAACCCTACGCCTACAGGAACTCGAGGAACAACAACAAAGACAACCCAGAGCAAGTAGGAGGAAGGAAATAACCAAGATGAGAGCAGAATTAAATGACATAGAGACTAAAAGAACAATTGTAAGGATCAATGAATCCAGGAGATGGTTCTTTGAAAAGATAAACAAAATCGACAAGCCCTTAAGCAGGCTCATCAAGAAAAAAAGAGAGAGGACCCAAATGAACAAAATCAGAAATGATTTCTCTCAGAAATGAGAGACTACAATGGATACCACCGAAATGCAAAAGATTGTAAGAAATTACTACGAAGAACTGTAGTAATTTCTAAGAAATTTGAACTAAGAAATTTGAACACCTACATGAAATGGACACATTTCTAGAAAAATATAATCTTCCAAAATTGAATGAAGAAGAAGCAGAAAGCCTGAACAGACCAGTACCACCTGATGAAATTGAAATAGTAATCAAAAAGCTTCCAACACACAAAAGCCCTGTACCAGACAGTTTCTCAGGAAAATTCTACAGAGCATTTAGGGAGAGCTAACCCCCATCCTCCACAGATTATTTCAAAAAATTCAAGAAGATGGAAGACTCCCAAACTCGTTTTATGAAGCCAGCATCATCCTAATCCCAAAATCAGATAAAGACATAACAAACAAAGAAAAGTTCAGGCCAATATCACTGATGAACATAGATGCTAAAGTCCTCAACAAAATATTGGCAAACCACATCTAGCAATATATTAAAAAGATCATATACCATGATCAAGTGGGATTCATCCCAGGGATGCAAGGATGGCAGAATATTCGCAAATCAATAAACATAATACATCACATCAACAACAGCAAAAACAAACCACTTGATCATATCAATAGATGCAGAAAAAGCATTTGATAAGGTACAGCACCCATTTCTGATAAAAACACTCAGCAAAGTGGGAATAGAGGGAGCATTCCTCAACATAATAAAGGCCATGTATGGGAACACATATTTGCTAATGATACCTCAGACAAGGGCCTGCTCTCCAAAATATATAAAGAACTCACATGGCTCCACTCCAGGAAGACAAACAACCCAATTAAAAAATGGGCAAAGGACTCAACAGACACTTCTCCAAGGAAGACATACAGAGGGCCCAAAGACATATGAAAAGATGCTCAGTATCACTAGCCATCAAGGAGATGCAAATTAAAACCACAATGAGGTACCATCTCACACCAGTCAGAGTGGCCAACATAAACAAATCCACAAACAAATGTTGGAGAGGATGCGGAGAAAAGGGAACCCTAGTGCACTGTTGGTGGGAATGCAGGCTGGTGAGGCCACTGTGGAAAACAGTATGGACTTTCCTCAGAAAACTAAAAATGGAACTGCCCTTTGACCCAGCAATTCCACTGCTGGGATTATACCCTAAGAACACTGAAACACCAATCCAAAAGAACCTGTGAACCCCAATGTTCATAGCAGCACAATTTACAATAGCCAAGTACTGGAAGCAAGCTAAGTGCCCATCAGCAAATGAGTAGATCCAAAAACTATGGTATATTTACACAATGGAATTCTACGCAGCAGAGAGAAAGAAGGAGCTTATACCCTTTGCAACAGCATGGATGGAACTGGAGAGCATTATGCTAAGTGAAATAAGCCAGGCGGTGAGGGACAAATACCATATGATCTCACCTTTAACTGGAACATAAGCAATAGAAGAAAAAAGCAAACAAAATACAACCAGAGACATTGAAGTTAAGAACAATCTAACAATAGCCAGAGGGGAGTGGGGAGGGGACAGTGGGGAGCGGAGTTTACACGAACTACTATAAAGGACACATGGACAAAATCAAGGGAGAGGGTAGTGGGTTCAGCTGGGGTGTGGTGGAGGGATTGGGAGAAAATGCAGACAAGTGTAATTGAATAACAATAAAAATTTATAAAAGAAACATTCATGCAGACAGGTGTTCCGATATAAAGAAATATGGCAGAAATGAAAGATCAGATGAAAACTCCAGAAAAAGAACTAAGTGACAAGGCGATAGAAAATCTATCTTATGCAGAGTTCAGAACACTCGTAATCAGGATGTTCACAGAATTCATTGAGCTTGGTTGCTAAATGAAGGAAGAAATGAAGTCTACACAAAGTGAAATAAAGAAAATATACAGGGAACCAACAGTGAAGGGAAGGAATCCGGGACTCAAATAAATGATTTGGAACACAATAAATAAATAGCATCCACGTGGAGCAGAATGAAGAAACATGAATGCAAAAAAATGAGGAGAGGCTTAGGAACCTCTGGGACAACTTTAAGCATTCCAACATCTGAATCATGGGCATGCCAGAAGGAGAAGAAGAAGAGCAAGAAATTGAAAACTTATTTGAACAAATAATGAAGGAGAATTTCCCTAATCTGGCAAAGGAAATAGACTTCCGGGAAGTCCAGGAAGCCCAGAGAATCCCAAAGAAATTGGACCCAAGGAGGAACACACCAAGACATATCATCGTTTAGTTACCCAAGATTAAAGATATGGAGAGAATCTTAAAAGCAGCAAGAGGAAAGGGGAGAGTTACCTATAAAGGAGTGCCCATAAGACTATCAGCTGATTTCTCAAAAGAAACCTTAGAGGCCAGAAGGGGCTGGAAAGAAGTATTCAAAGTCATGAAAGGCAAGGACCTACATCCTAGATTACTGTATCCAGCAAAGCTATCATTTAGAATGGGAGGGCAGATAAAGTGTTTCCCAGATAAGGTCAAGTTAAAGGAGTTTATCATCACCAAACCATTATTATATGAAATGTTAAAGCGCCTTTTCTAAGAAATAGAAGATCAAAAATATGAACAGCGGAATGACAACAAACTCACAACTATCAACAACTGAACCTAAAAAAACATGAACTAAGCAAACAACTGTAACAGGAACAGAATTACAGAAATGGAGATCACATGGGAGGTTATCAGTGGGGAGGGGAAGGGGGGAATGGAGGAAAAGATACAGGAAATAAGAAGCATAGTAAGTAGGCACAAAATGGACAGGGGGAGGTTGAGAATAGTATAGGAGATGGAGAAACCAAAGAACTTACATGTACAATACACGAACATGAACTAAGGGGGTGTGGGAATGCTAGATTGTGCGGGGATGCAGGGAGGAGGGGGAGAAAGGGGAGAAAAAATGGGACAACTGTAATAGCATAATCAATAAAATATAGTTTAAAAATCACTTGTTGGATTACTTATTTTGCTTAAGATGCAGGAGCATTTCTTCCTTGTCACACCTTTTACTTCATAAAAAATAAATTAACATTGTTTGCTTAACAACACAGACCCTGGGACATGTCAGAAAATGGTGGTTATTAGAAAATTCTGTTCTGGGCTTACCTTGACATAGCCACACTTGATGCAAACAGATCAAACATTCAGCAGCTCTATTTATTACCTAGTTTATCCAGTGATGCCTCTTGGGACTTGAGTTGTTTCTCTAGATTTTGCAACCAACAGATTTTCAAAGTAGTGGGACAAACCATCATCTGTCCAATTTTTCTCTACCATGTCTAGATCATGGCATTTTTCCTGTTATCCTTTCCTTGTCTTGATGCTCATGGGGAACTAGGAAGTGATTGGGACCTTTGGATGGCATTCTTGTTTTCTGAAAGGAGCTATTGCCTCTTATTTGATTTATAGAAAAGGGAAGGACCCTGACTGGTGTGGCTTAGCGGGTTGGGCATCGTCCCGCAAAGTGAAATGTTGCTAGTTTGATTGCCCTTTAGGGCACATGCCTGTATAGCAGGCCAGGTCCCTGGTCAGGAGTGTGCGAGGAGCAGCTGATTGGTGTTTCTCTCTCACATCAATGTTTCTCTCCCTCTCTTTCTCCCTCCATTCCTCTCTTTCTAAAACTAACTAAATAAAATCTTTTAAAATATAAAGAAAGATGGAAGGGGTAGGGCTGGCCTGAAATATATGGCCACACATTGGGAATTATCAGAGAAATAGGGGGAAAATTAAGGCAAGATTTGGTCAGAGTATACGTGATTAAAGATGAGGATACAAATGTCAGCGCTGAATAGACTCGCAGAAGTAGGAACTTGTACAAGGCAGAAGTTTTGACTTGTTAACTTAAAAAAAAATGTCAAAATGGCTTAAGAAAAATGAACCCAGAGGCTTATGATATTAGGAAGTTCAGAGGTAGATCATCAGGAATAACTGGGTCCAGGCACTCAAAAGCATCAGATTTCTGTGTCTTGTCTGTGATCTATTTCCCTGATTTTCAGGCAGGCACTTTCTTTCTGGTGGCAGCTGTAGTCTTCTCACTTAGGAGCTCAGAAACTCTGTTAGAAACTTCTTTTCTTTGCAATTATTTCTAGGGAAATTTCCAGGATTATATCTCATTGACCTAGTTTGGGTCACATACTGAGTCTGACTCACTCTCTCTGGCAAGAGGAATGAAATGCTGTGATTTGCCATGTCTGGAGGCAGAAGTGACATCACCCTCGCCAGAATCATGTGGATGGAGATTAGGGGAGGAGAAATCTCCAAAACACAATCCATGTGCTCTTACTAGAAGAAAGGATAATGGATGCTGTAGCAGTTAGCTATTACTACAATAATGCTTCATAACAAACCACCCTAAAACTCAGAGGCTTGGAATAACTCTTTAGACTCAAGCTCATGGAAGAGACCTGCCATAACTGGGCTCTTCTGGTACAAATATAGCAGTCCTTCCTTATCCATGGAGTCTTTATCCAAGACTCATGGAAGACTCAGGCCTGCAATGGAAGCCTGAAACTGCAGATAGTGCTAATTAAGCTCTTCAAGTCTGTCAGAAATGTGACAGCAGCTTCTTCATTAGCAGATGTACATCTCTAGTAATTTTTATATTTTTCAGTCCAAACCTATTCCTGAATCTGTGTAATCACCTCTTACTTGCACTGGTTGGTGTCACTGGTTTTAGAGGATCCCTTGCTAAAGCCTTTGTATAGGCTCAATGCTTTCTTGGGCAATATGTTGCCACCAATTGGAACATGTTTTCTGTTCATATCTCCCATCCACAAATTTAATGCCTTTTCCATCTTAACTAAGCACTTACCATGCACTGCAGCATGTGGTAGTTTCAGGTGTGACAGCAACACTAGCACATTTTTTTCCTTCTTTACAATTTCAAGAATAGAAGATTCATTTTTACTGTAGATTTTAACAACCTCAGCATACAATTATATTATTTTTTCCTTATTAAGTCAAGAACTTTCATCTTTTCACTTAAAAGGAGCACTTTATGGGTTCTTTTTGGCATATCCAAATTGCTAGCTTGCTACTCTTGCACTTTTGGACCATTATTAAGTAAAATAAAGGTTACTTGAACACACAAACTGTGATGCTGTAACAGTTGATCTGATCAGTGAGATGGCTACTAAGAGACTAATGGGTCAGCAACATGTATAGTGTGGAGACCCTAGACAAAGGCATGATTCAGGTCTTGTAGGAACAAGGCAAGATGGTGTGAGATTTCATCACACTACTTAGAACTACACACAATTTAAAACTTATAAATAGCTTTTCTTTCTGTAATTTTCCATTTAATATTTTTGGACCACAGTTGACCGTGGGTAACTGAAACTGTGGAAAGCAAAACCACAGATAATGGGGCCTACTGTATTGGGAGAGGGAATAATATGTGCAAAGGCTTTGAGGCAGGAGAGATCTTGGTATGTTTGAGAAACCAAAAGATCAATGTTGGGGAAGGATGGGGATAGCAGGGAGTGGTTTGCAGTGACAGGTTCACTGCAGGCCTTTAAGTGAGAAGTGACATTTACAGACTTATGTCTTAGAAATCTCCCTTTACTTTCTGGGTAGAGATTTGGATAATAGAGTAAAGGGGGCAAGAGAAAAAGTGAGGGTCTGGTTTTGTAGTCAAGGCAAGCAACCAGTTGGAGGTGGTAGAGATGGTGGGAAGTGGACAGGTTTTTAAGGTATAAAAGGAGGAAACAAGGTTGAGGGTTGCTAGCTGGGGGTGATGAGAGGTGGAAGAGGGCAAGGCAAAGCAGGGACAGTTGTGATACTAGACACCAGCAGAGAATACCAGGGAAGCTGGTGGATCATAGGATGATTATACACTCCTAGGGGTATAGTGAGAGCATTAATTAGTTTATATTTGTCTGCATATTCTCAGATAAAAGATACTTTATAATCCTCAAACAAAGCATGAAATTTTGAGCTGAAAGAGGCCATGTAGTGCAAATGAAGATGGGAATGGTTGGGATGAGTGGACTGGGGTCATTAGTCAATTTTGAAGATCTTGAATGTATCCCGTCAGCATCTATCAGAGACTGGGCACATGTGGTAGTAACATAGTCTTTCAATGACCAACATTCCGCTCTAGCTGAGATAGGTTCTTTTTTTTTTTTTTTAGATTGATGTTCAAGTACAGATGTCTTCATTTCCCTCCCACCATTCCCCCCACCCCAAGATGGTTTCTTTTATTTCAACCTTAAAATAAAAGCTGTTTCCGTAAACATAGTACAGAACCTATGATCAGGTTAATTTCTTCAAAAAAGAAGGAAGAGCAAAAGGACAGATTGAAGGGGTCTTAGGCAGACTGTCAGAATCATTAAAACTTCATTTAAACCTGAGGCAGCTTCAACATTTTTCAGAGATGTTCTTCCAGTTATGTATGCCCTGGAATGGAGGGAGGAAGATGGGGAGAATCAGGAAGGCATGGGGCAGGGTAGGGGTAGCAAAATATTCTTCCCAGGAAGCAATTCCAGGGGACCGAGATTAGATGGAAGTTTCATCTTCTGGACATTGATGTTTGTCCCTCTCTTTTATCTGAACATTCTTTCCCAGTTGTTCAGATAAAGCTTCAAAAATGATATTAAAATGCTAGTTAGGAAACATCACGCTCAACAAACCCTGTTCATCAAAATGTTATGCTCTCTCTGGGGGCCCTGCGTTTGGTTTGTCAACAAGCTGAAGCTGTTGTGCTGGGGCTCCGTGAGGCCCAGGAGCATGATTTAATTAATATCCTACCCATAATACCTTGCTGGGTTTATGCAAACAAAGCCCTGTCACTCCTCACCTTAGGATTTACCCTCTCCTTGAAGCAAGCATTTATTTATACACAGTTTGACCTCATGATGGTGTTCAGCAGATGTGGGTCTTACTTATTTGCATTGGTTTGTGACAGTTGCAAAATTCATTAGTGGCTCAGGGATAAATCCTCCATGGGCCACCCCAAAGATAGGTGAAGTAAGAGGGTCCATGGTAATTAATCCTCCCTCTTCAGCAATGCTGGATATTAATGATAGCATAGTACCCCTTTCAGAAACTGCCTCTATCAGTTCAAAATTTTGCGGTTACAAGTGACAGAAATGGTTCTTGACTACCTTGGGCAAGAGAGGATGTTATGGGATGATATTGGGAGCTTAGATCAATTGTGGAAGGCAGGAAAACTGGACAGCACCCAGCTGGGCAGCAAGCACTATAGAGGTCAAGACAGGGCACCACTCCTGGGGCAACTAAATCTTTTTCAAACCCTCATGTGGCTTTGTGTCACTCCACTCACCATTTAAGTTCTTCCCAGAAATTAGGATACCTAACTGACCTTTAATGGATTAGGATAGTGAAGGAGAGCCCTCATTGGCTCCCACAAGGAGTGGGCAGGCCTCATGTTACCCCTTAATCCTGCTATTCACCCACACATAACACAATATGGGAGAGGAAATTCCCCAGAAGCAAAGCTGCTAGAAGAGGGAAGAGGTGTGCATGACCTAAGTGTGACAACTGTCCAGCACACTGTGTGTTAACTGTCCAGCACATTGTGTGTTGTCTGTGAGTCAATGCCAATTCCCAAAGCTTGCAGGCATTAAATATTTTGCTGCAAATTGTCACATCTAAGGAAAAATGAGGAGGGCAGTGATTATTCCATTCAACAAAAAAGACTCAGTTTTTGGGTAGGGTTAATGGCAGGTAAGCCCACAATCTCTCTATGAAGGCAAAAGCATTGTTGAGCTGAAGACTTATGTTCATTCATCAGACCAACTTAGTTGTAGGGTTGTGTGGTGTGGGGATTGTCATCCCATTTCTCGCAGATGAGAAAGATGGACCTCTCTCCCCACACTTTTCATTCTGTGGCAAGCTACTTCTCTAGGAGGAACTTCTGCTTGACAAGGACAGTACTAGGAAATAATGGCCAGCTTATTTTCATCTGTGCTGAAAGCCAAAATCGAAGAGATGGGCTTTATGACAGACACACTGATCATGCATCCAAATGATAACATGACGTCATACATTAAACACACTTATACTGCATATCTACGATATACAGTCTATATACAAGGTGGGGCAAAAGTAGGTTTACAGTTGTGAGTACATGAAACATAGAGTTTATTTTTGTATTATTATTTATTTTATTATTTTCCATATGAACAACTGTAAACCTTTTTTTTGGCCCCACCCTGTATCAGTGGGCAGAGTGTTTTATGGGCAGTGTTTGAGAGTTAGGCAGGCAAAGGGAGAGCCTTCTCAAGTCCCCAGGTTGTCCTGAGGCAGGCATCCCTTTTTCCTCTGCAGTGGCTGGTTTCTAGCACAGGGAAGTCTTGTCTGTAAGGGTAGGGGACACAGCGATTACAGGAAAGGCTTATCACACAAGGGTACTTTAGTTGAAGAGCAAGGCTAAGAATGTGGCTAGGGAATATAATAACCTTGAAGTCCCCAAAGAAGAAAGAGCAAGGCTAGGCAGGCTCTGGGCAAACTCTGTACTTTCCACCTGAGAAGTCTTATTGGAAGGAATAAGGATTTAGAAGCTTTTGAAAGCATAGGAGTAAGAGAGCAGAGTAGATAGCCTGGAGGGAAGGGAACAATTCCCTACACCTCCTTGTTAGCTCCCAGGACTTCTAATCCCCTTGGCATGATGACAACATCTAAATGTGTATTTCATAGCCAGACCACTCTTTGACTGCAGACTTATATATCCAACGGTCTCAAAATCTACATGTCCACAACAGGGCTTTTGATTCTCACCCCCAATCTGTTACTTTTACACCAACACTTACCATTTCAGAAAATGGCAAATTCCTTTACCCATTTGTTCACCCTTGATGCCTTTTCCATCACTCTCTCTCCTTCAAGATTGAATTCATTACTGAGTACTGCTGATTTCCCTTGTACAAACACCTAGGGCATCTAGAATCTGTCCTCTGTTCTCCACTCCCATGGTTACCTCATTAGGGCAAGCCCTGTTCATCTCTTCCCTTGATTGACTGTACTTTTTTATAACTGGTGTTCTGGCCCTCTTAAACCCAGGCAAAAACCTTTTGATGTCTTCCCAATGCATATAGGAAAACATGCTAGCTCCTTACAAATCACACATTGTGTTCTAGCCCATGCCGCCTCACTAACCACTGTTCCTTCAGTCTCTGGGCTCCAGACACATCAGTCTTCCTTCAGTTCTTGTAATGAATGTGACAAGTCCTCAGCTGCCTTGAGGCCTATCTGTAGTTGGGTTCTCCAGGAAGCAGGTGCTGAGATAGATTCAGGAATGCCAAGGGTTTATTTGTGGGGAGCTCCCATGAAAGGAGAAGGGCAGAATCAGGATTGGGCAGGGGGAAGCCGGCAGGCCGCAATGATGATCTGAAAAGTCTCTGTCTGCCTTGCAGTAGGTCTGAGTAAAGGGTGCCCATTAGAGCAACACCACATTGGGCAGACATGACCAGACCTGAGTGCCAGCACTTTGTTCAACTGTTGGTGTGGGCCACCTCAAGACTGATGTGACCTCAGCTCAAAAGTTGAGGTGTACTCTGAGAAAGCCAACAGCTGGAGAATATCAGCTAACCAAAATTTTTGTAGTTGGGCAGTGAGTACTTTCTTGATGGGGGATCTGAATGATGCTTCTCCATGTCTGCCACAGGAAGTCAACACATGCTCTTCCCTTCACTTCTCCTCACTGAAGTTAATAGTGAGGAGAGTGTCAGTTCCATTAGGCTATGTGCCTAGTGTCTAGTGCAATACCCGGCACATAGTAGGTTCTCAACAAATATTTGTCAAAAAAGAGTAAGAAAGAAAGAAAGGGAAGGAAATGAAGGAAGGATGATGGCAGAGAGGGAGAAGTAAAAATGAGGGAGAGATAGGGATGAAAGGGAGGGAGGGAAAAAAAAGGGAGGAACGGAGAGAGATAGGGAGAGAGGGAGGAAGGAAAGGAAGAAGGAGAAAGGCAGGAGAGGAAGAGGGAACTGAAAGGAGATGTATGGGTAACTGAAAGGGATTTAAACTCATGATGGCAATCCTTGACCTTCCTATTTTCCTCCCCGCCTGGCCTAAACTCCCATGTTCTCTCACATTTGGGTTTTTGCTTATGATGTTCTCTGTCTAGAACAGATTAACCCACACTCTTTGTCTACTCATCATTCAGGTATCAGCTTAATCTCATTTTCACAGGGAGGTCTGTCCCTGAACCTCTTTATCTGTTAGGATAAGCTTCAGCTGCACATAACAGAAGCTTATATAACAGTGATTCAAACAAGGTAGAGGTATATTTCTCACTCATGCAAATGCCTAGAGGTAGACAATACAGGGTAGGTGTTTGGCCATCTTCCTCCAAGAACTTCAGGAATCTAGTATTCTTCTATCTTATTTCATCTTGAGTAGTCTAAATTCTCACGTCAATTTGTGGTCCAAGATAAAGTGGTTCTGCTCTGGTTCCATTGATCATACTCATGTTCCAGCTAGCAGAAAAGATGAGAGGGAAAGGACATGTCTCTCCCCTTTGAGGGAACTTCTTAGAAGTTATGTAGTCCATTTCCACATACATCTATTGGCCAAAACTTAATGGTTATAGCTAGATGTAACGAAGTATAGGAAATGTTATCTTTATCCTAAGTAGCCATTTTATCCTAAATGGTCAGATAAAATTTGGGGATTTGATTATTAATAAAGGAAAGGATATTGGGGCACAACTCCTAGGCATCTCTGCCGGAACCCCAATCTAAGTGAGGTTCTCACATTTGTTTCCATACCTTCCTCTGCCCCTCCAACAATCCATTCCAGTTGTACTTGCTCAGAGTCTATTTCTGCTACGACACTTTTGAGTTAGATGATGGCAGTGATAAGACCAGTTTTGTTCTTCTCTTTGTTTTTGATGCCTAAGCACAGAGTACTACTAAACAGATATTTGTAAATCAATGAGTGAAAAATGCCTTTCATACTGGGTGCCCACAGCACTAGGACATACTTATGCTATAGCAGCCACTAGATTGCAGGGTGTGTGCACACGTGTGAATTTTTGTTTTCATTGCTGTATGTCTTTCCAGGGAATGTCCATTCTAATCTTCTGGGAATGTTTTTGCATTGTAGTGTTTTTTTTTTTAATTGGGGACTTTTATTAAAAAAATAATACATGCATATAATTTAAACATTAACTATAAAGATATTTTACTATAAAATATGAAACTCTCTGAGGTAGATAAGATTGCTGGACCCAGTTCTTCAGGGCTTCTATATCCTCTCTACCCCATGACTTTGGGGCTTGGACATTTGACCTGCTTCAGCCATTGAGATGTTAGCAGAAATGAAGCAAGTAGCACACTAATATGTACTTGTGCTGTTGTACTTTCCCTCTTGTGTCTCTGCCATCATCCTAAGAAGAGCTTCTCTGGGAAATGACTACCTTTCAGTTGGTCCATGACAAGCAGAATTAAACACAGCCTCTAGCAGAGCTTCCAGTAGAGTCCAGGCTCAATCGTCCAAGTCACAGCCAATTCACAGATATGTGAGTAAGAAATGCTTTAAGTCACTGAGGTTCGGGGTTATTTGTTATGATAGCAATAGCTAACTAATACAATTTCCTCTCTCTCCCTCCTCCCTCTCTATCTCTCCCTCTCTCTCTCCATTTCTGTTTCCTAAAAGTATGTAATTGTGTTTTTGTCCTCTCAGATCTTCATTCTGCTCAGATCATTAATTTTTGTGTGTGTAATCATCTCTGTGACTAAACTATTAACTTCTTTTTTTAAAAATTTTTATTGTTATTCAATTACAGTTGCATGCCTTTTCTCCCCATCCCTCCACCACACCCCAGCTGAACCCACCTCCCTCTCCCACCTCCACCAAACCCCTTGATTTTGTCCATGTGTCCTTTATAGTAGTTCTTGTAATCCCCTCTTCCCACTGTCCCCATCCCACTCCCTCCTGGCTATTGTTAGATTCTTCTTAACTTCATTGTCTCTGGTTGTATTTTGTTTGCTTTTACTTCTACTGCTTATGTTCCAGTTAAAGGTGAGATCATATGGTATTTGTCCCTCACCGTCTGGCTTATTTCACTTAGCATAAGTCTCTCCAGTTCCATCCATGATGTTGCAAAGGGTATAAGCTCCTTCTTTCTCTCTGCTGCATAAAAGTCCATTGTGTAAATATACCATAGTTTTTGGATCCACTCGTTTGCTGATGGGCACTTCGGTTGCTTCCAGTACTTGGCTATTGTAAATTGTGCTGCTATGAACATTGGGGTGCAGAGGTTCTTTTGGATTGGTGTTTCAGGGTTCTTAGGGTATAATCCCAGCAGTGGAATTGCTGGGTCAAAGGGCAGTTCCATTTTTAGTTTTCCTGAGGAAAGTCCATACTGTTTTCCACAGTGGCCTCACCAGTCTGCATTCCCACCAACAGTGCACTAGGGTTCCCTTTTCTCCGCATCCTCTCCCACATTTTTTGGTGGATTTGTTTATGTTGGCCACTCTGACTGGTGTGAGATGGTACCTCATTGTGGTTTTAATTTGCATCTCTCTGACGGCTAGTAATGCTGAGCATCTTTTCATATGTCTCTGGGCCCTCTGTATGTCTTCCTTGGAGAAGTGTCTGTTCAAGTCCTTTGCCCATTTTTTACTTGGGTTGTTTGTCTTCCTGGAGTGGAGTCGTGTGAGTTCCTTATATATTTTGGAGATCAGGCCCTTGTCTGAGGTATCATTGGCAAATATGTTTTCCCATACTGTTGGTTCTCTTTGTAATTTGGTGCTGTTTTCTTTAGCCATGCAGAAGCTTTTTATTTTGATGAGGTCCCATTTGTTTATTCTTTCCTTTATGTCCCTTGCTTTAGGGGACATATCTGTGAGGATGTTGCTGCGTGGAATGTCTGAGATTTTCCTGCCAATGTTTTCCTCAAGGACTTTTATGGTGTTACGAGTTATATTTAAGTCTTTCATCCATCTTGAGTTTATTTTTGAGTATGGCATGAGTTGGTGATTGAGTTTCATTTTTTTTGCACGTAGCTGTGCAGATCTCCCAACACCATCAGTTGAAGAGGCTGTTTTTGCTCCATTTTATGCTGCTGCCTACTTAGTCAAATATTAATTGACCATAAAGACTTGAGTTTATTTCTGGGCTCTCTGTTCTGTTCCATTGGTCTATGTGCCTGTTTTTATGCCAGTACCAGGCTGTTTTGATTACCGTGGCCTTGTAATACAGTTTGATCTCAGGTATTGTGATCCCTCCTGCTTTGTTCTTCTTTATCAAAATTGCTGCAGCTATTCAAGGTCGTTTATGGTTCCATATAAATTTCTGAAATGTTTGTTCTATATCTGTGAAATATGTCATGGGTACTCTAATAGGGATTGCGTTGAATCTATAAATTGCTTTGGGTAGTATGGCCATTTTGATGATGTTAATTCTTCCAATCCATGAGCATGGTACATGCTTCCATTTGTTTGTGTCTTCCTTAATTTCTTTCTTCACTGTTGTGTAGTTTTCTGAGTACAGGTCTTTTACCTCCTTGGTTAGGTTTATTCCTAGGTACTTTATTTTTCTTGTTGCTATATCAAATCGGATTTTTTTCCTGATTTCTGTTTCTGCAGGTTTGTTGTTGGTGTACAGGAATGCCTTTGATTTCTGAGTATTGACTCTGTATCCAGCTGTTTTGCCAAATTCATTTATTAGGTCGAGTAGTTTTTTGGTGGAGTCTATGGGATTTTCATGTACACTATCATGTCATCTGCAAACAGTGACAGTTTCATTTCCTCCTTTCCAATTTGGATGCCTTTTATTGCTTTTTCTTGTCTGATTGCTGTGGCTAGGACTTCCAATACTATGTTGAATAGGAGTGGTGAGAGAGGGCATCCTTGTCTTGTTCCTGATCTTAGTGGGAAAGCTTTAAGTTTTGGTCCATTGAGTATGATGTTGGCTGTAGGTCTATAATATATGGCCTTTATTATGTTGAGGAATGCTTCCTCTATTCCCACTTTGCTGAGTGTTTTTATCAGAAATGGGTGCTGTATCTTATCAAATGCTTTTTCCGCATCTATTGATACGATCATGTGATTTTTGTCTTTGCAGTTATTGATGTGATGTATTATGTTTATTGATTTGTGAATATTGTACCATCCTTGCATCCCTACAATGAATCCCACTTGGTCATGGTGTATGATCTTTTTAATGTATTGCTGGATGCGGTTTGCCAATATTTTGTTGAGAATTTTTGCATCTGTGTTCATCAGCGATATTGGCCTGAAGTTTTCTTTCTTCGTTGTGTCTTTATCTGGTTTTGGGATGAGGATGATGCTGGCTTCATAAAAAGAGTTTGGGAGTCTTCGATCAGTTTGGATTTTTTCGAATAGTCTGTGAAGGATAGGGGTTAGGTCTTCCTTAAATGCTTTGTAGAATTTTCCTGTGAAACCATCTGGTCCAGGGCTTTTGTGTGTTGGGAGTTTTTTGATGACTGCTTCAATTTTGTCTGCTGTTATTGGTCTGTTCAGGTTTTCTGCTTCTTCTTCATTCAGTTTTGGTAGATTATATTTTTCTAGAAATGTCTCCATTTCATCTAGGTTTTCAAATTTCTTGGCCTACAGTTCTTTGTAGTAATTTCTTACAATCCTTTGCATTTCTGTGGTATCAGTTGTAATCTCTCCTCTTTCATTTGTAATTGTGTTTCTTTGGATCCTCTTTCTTTTTTTCTTGTTGAGCCTAGTTAAAGGCTTGTCGATTTTGTTTATCTTTTCAAAGAACCAGCTCCTGGATTCATTGATCCTTAGAATTGTGCTTGTAGTCTCTATGTCATTTAACTCTACTCTGATCTTGGTTATTTCCTTCCTTCTGCTTACTCTGGGCTGTCTTTGTTGTTGTTCCTCCAGTTCTTCTAGACATAGGGTTAGGTTGTTTGTTTGAAATGTTTCTATCTTTTGAAGGTAGGCCTGTATGGCTATGAACTTCCCTCTCAGGACTGCCTTTGCTGTGTCCCATAGGTTTTGGGTTGTTGTGAGTTCATTTTCATTTGTTTCCAGAAAGTTTTTGATTTCTTCCCTAATCTCATTCTTGACCCATTCATTGTTTAATAGCATGCTATTCAGTCTCCATGATTTTGAGTGTTTGGGGTTTTTTCCTTTGGGGTTGGTTTCTAGTTTCAGTCCCTTGTGGTCAGAGAAAATGCTTGATATGATTTCAATTTTCTTGAATTTGTTGAGGCTTGCTTTGTGTCCTATCATGGGGTCTATGTTTGAAAAAGTTCCATGTACACTTGAAAAGAATGTGTATTTTGCTTTGTTGGGATGAAAAGCTCTGTATATATCAGTTACGTCGATTTTGTCTAGGGTATTGTTAAGTGACACAACATCCTTGTTGATATTTTGTTTGGAAGACCTGTCCATTTTTGACAGTGGGGTGTTAAAGTCCCCTACTATAATTGTGTTGCTGTGAATATCTTTCTTGAAATCCTCCAAGATTTTCTTTATGTATTTGGGTGCTCCTATGTTGGGTGCATATATATTTACAATGTTTATGTCTTCTTGGTGGATTATTCCTTTGAGTATTATGAAGTGTCCTTCTGGGTCTCTCTCTATGGCCCATCTTTGGGAGTCTATTTTGTCTGATATGAGTATTGCCACCCCTGCTTTTTTTTCCTGTCCGTTTGCTTGGAAAATTTGTTTCCAGCCCTTCACTTTCAGTCTGTGTAAGTCTTTTGTCCTCAGAGGGGTCTCTTGTAGGCAGCATATATGTGGGTCATGTTTTCTTATCTATTCAGCTATTCTATGTCTTTTGATTGGAGCATTTAATCCTTTTGCATTTAAGGTTATTATTGATAGGTTTTTATTCATTGCAGATTCTTTGTACCTGTGTTCTTCCCTCTTTCTCTCTTTTCCTTCCTTTCCTTACAGCAGCCCTTTTAGCATCTCTTGCACAGCTGGTTTGGTGGAGGTATATTCTTTTAGACTTCTTTTGTCTGGGAAACTCCTTATTTGGCCTTCTATCTTGATTGAGAGCCTTGCTGGGTAAAGTAGTCTTGGTTGCAGTCCTCTGTTTCTCATTACTTGGAATATTTTTTGCCATTCTCTTCTGGCTTGGAGCGTTTCCATTGAGAATTCAGTTGCTAACCTTATTGGGGCTCCCTTGTATGTTACTTCCTTTTTCTCCCTTGCTGGCTTTAAGATCCTCTCTTTGTCTTGGAATTTTGCCATTTTAATTATGATGTGTCTTGCAGTGGGCCTCTTTGGGTTCCTCTTGCTTGGGACTCTCTGTGTTTCCTGGATTTGGGTGACTTTTTCTCTCATCAAATTAGGGAAATTTTCCTAATCATTACTTTTTCAAACAGGTTTTCTATCCCTTGCTCTTCTTCTTCTCCTTCTGGTATTCCTATTCTATGGATATTGTTACGTTTCATGTTTTCCTGCCTTTCCCTTAATCCCTCTTCATTCTTTCTGAGCCTCTTTTCCTTTTCTTGCTCTTTCTGGGTGTTTTTTTCTGCTTTGTCCTCCAGCTCGCTGATCCGATCCTCTGCTTTATCGAGTCTGCTTTTCATTCCTTCTACTGTGTTCTTCAATTCAGAAATTGTATTCTTCTTTCCTTCTTGGCCCTTGTTGATATTTTCTATTTCCTTTTTCATGTTGATACAGTTTGCAGTGAGTTCATTGTAGTTTCCCTGTAGTTTCTGGTAGTTCTCTGTGAGCTCAGCGAGCTCAGTGAGCTTCTTGATAACCATTGCTTTGAACTCAGTGTCTGATAGTTGAGTTGCCTCTTTTTCAGTTAGCATTCTTTCTGAGGCTTCCTCCTTTCCTTTCATTTGGGAATTGTTTCTTTGTCTTCCCATTGTTTGTGAGACTCTTCTTGTTAGCCTCTGCTTCTTAAATTGATCTATGTGACTCCCTGGGTTTATGGTATGAACTTCTATGGTAGAATGCCAATGGAATTCAGTGGTGCTGTCTCTTTAATCTCTTGTGCTCACTGGTCTTGAGCTGACATTTATGGGTGCAACACGGTCTAACTCTGGTCTCTTCAGCACTCCAGGTTTTGTTGTCTCACTTGTGGGAAAAAGAGAAAGGGGGGAAGAAAAAAAAAGAAGGGAAGGAGGGAAAAAAGAAATAGAAAAGGAAAGGAAGGAAGGAAGAAGGAATAAAGAAAGATCGGAGGCAAGATAAGAGGGACTTTTAACAAAAATTAAAACAACAAAATAATTAATAGAAGGCAGGAAGGAGGAATAAAAAAGGTAAAGGATGGAAGGAAGAAGGAATAAGAAAAAGAAAGAAGGACAGAAAGGAAGAAGGAATTCAGGGGGAGAGGAGGAATGGGGGGGAAAAAAAAGTCTTCTGCTGGCTTTAAACCGGTCAGGTTAGTTCCGCTGGTCATCCTGTCTGTGGAACGGGAGGGGGTGGTTGGCAGGATTGGTTTCACTTTTCTCCCTTCCTGAGCCACACTCTTCGGCGTTGTTCAGCCTTCCGTCTAGTTCGTCTGGGTCCTTCTGCTCCCCACTAGGCCTTTAGTTCAGCAGCTGTGCTGTCCTTGAGTTGCACCAATTAGGGGCAACTCACATTCCACCTTCTTGCTCTTTGGTGTCTTAGATGCTAGGGGCTCTTGGTGCTGCTATGGGGTAGTTCAGCCCCCTACTGGGTCGAGTCTTTCTGGGGAATGCAGTCTCCCCTAGCCCTGCTGCTCCCCTCTGCTGGGCGTTCTGCCTTCCTCCTAGAGAGCCAGTAGGCCCTGCAGGGTTCTGTGCGAAGGGGTTAGGTAGGAGTTTTTCAAAACTGGTGCTTTTGGGTGTGGTCGCCTGCAGGCAGCCAGGCCGTTGATCGGGTTGTGTGGTGGATCTCTGCTTGGGACTTGGGTTGGCTGTAGATCCCCCGCTTTGGGTCTGTGCACGGGGACAGCCAGCCACTGATGCGATTGTGCGCCCACCCAGGGACTTTTTGTCTGTGCGCCCATGCAGCCGGGCTGCTTATCAGGGCGCGTGCCCACCCGGGATTTCATGTGTGGGTCCCAGGCCACTGTTTGGGTTACGCACCCACTGGGGCACTTTGGGTTTGGCGCCCAGGCAGCCGGGCCGCTTATCGGGGTGCGTGCTCACCCAGAGTTTCAGGTGTGGGCCCCTAGTCCGCTATTCTCTGTGCACGCCAGCCGGGCTTCAGGTGAGCTCCAGGGTTGCTTTCCGTATTCCCAGTCCAGGAGCGGAGGGGGGAGGGGTGCCAGAGGCCATGGCTGCTGCAGAGATTTCTCTAACTAGCTACTATGTGCCTCTGTTTCTTTTCCTTTTTGAGAAATTCTTCCTATTCAAGCCCCCTGGTCCAAACAAGCACCTGGGTGCTCACACAGCTCAGCCTGGCTCTCTCCCAAGAATCCTGCAGCAGACCTTGCGCCTGGGTCGGGGCTTCAGCTGTCCTGGTCCCTGCGCTGGTCCCGGGGACCTTATTGTCCTTAAGCACTCTTCTTACCGTCAGATCTTTCAATGTCCTCTATCCTTGGTCTCCGATCTTCATATATGCTGGAATACTGTTGGCTATTCACTCTGCTCCTCAAATCAGCTAGGTATTTCACTGGCATTGGGGGGAAGTGGACTCCGCTCCCACCTATCTCGCCGCCATCTGATAAAGCAACTATGAACTTCTTAAAACCTGGGACTGGGTCTTTTTCATATTTACCTTGTAGAATGGGAAGACAGGTTTCAGCATATAACATTTCTTCTCAGTAACATAATAGTTATGTGGCCCTGACTAAGCTGTGTGACCTTTCCCTGCCTCATTTTTCTCATCTGTAAATTAAGAATATTAAAATCTTTCCAATATGGTTGTAGAGAGGATTCTAATCAGTAACTGTAAATCTCCTAGCAGGGTGTCTGACATAGTGTATGCATTAAAGAATTGGCATCTTTCACAGTAGGTACAGAATATATGCATGTTGCTGCTTGAGTAGATGCACCTGAGATAAATAAAGAGCTGATGTGGACAATGAGGTTGTTCAGGGCCTCCTAGAGATGGAAGTCACTGTCTACCCTTGAAGACCCTCCTGATCTTGTCACTGTCCTTTGTTTTTAGCTCATCTAACCTTAAGGCCAAGTTTCAAGGGAGGACAAGCAGCTTGTACTTTGGATGTCAGCTGGTGGAGTAGAAAATGCATAGTCGTCCATCAGTCAGGGGCCTTGGGCTGTGGGGGCTGCCTCAGTCCATTGGGTAAACTACTCAGCTGCCATTGCCTGAGCCCAAAACCAATCTATGAGCCATGGTAATATTACAATCCCCATTTTTTCAGATGAGAAAATTGAGTCATGGAAAGATTTAATGACTTACCAAAAAACACAACATCAATTACCAGGAGAGCCAAGAGTGGAGTCTTAACCTAGTACTTCCCTGCTATACTGCACTGCCTCCCAGACTGTCAGGAAAATTATGTAATCCGACACAAGAATTCTCCTCTGGAAGCTTTCCCCAGCCTGTCTATCTTAAGATAAAAACAACCACAAATTCAGTTTATATCTTTTACTCCCTAGCCTATTCGAGCCAAGGCTGAATGGTGCCAATTTGCCTATGGTGGTTTTTATGATGTGGGTTGGGATCACTGGGGACTGTTCTGAAACTATCAAATTCATTTCAATTAGAAGTGTAACTTAATGTCCAATTTTCAAACCAGATTCCCTAGGTAAAAGAAGGCCATTTTGTTTGCTAAGCTGTGTCAACCTGATGAACACTATTTCTGGGTACCAATTATGCCCAGTTGTGTGCCCTGGATGGGGCATTTTCTCCAGGTTAATAGGAGGTACAACTCAATCAAAAGAGGGGTGGGAGAGTCGGCATGGAAAATGGGGGGATGTGTGAAATTTGAACCAGTGTAGATCAATACCAGAACATTGCCCAGGGATTCCTAAAAAGAACCCAGGGAAAAATAAATACATCTCCTCCTTATTAACACTCCAAGCCCTTAAATGAGTCCTGATGTTAATCCCTAAGAGATGCCTAAATGCCTATTTCAAATTGCTGCCCCACTTGTCTTATAAAACAACTTGTACTTCTTTTTATTCCCTCCATGTTCAAAAATAAAGGAAATTCCTTTTGCAGTCTAGGGCCAAGGAACAACCCAGGCCTGGCTTTGATTACTGAAAGCTGGAGAATTTTGAGTGAAAGCTGCAGCCGGTTGCCAGCCTTGTTATTAGTAATAAGCATCAAGCCATTCTTGGGAGAGTAGGGGCCTTTTGAGAATGTCAGACAGCAGCTTGCACGTCCCCTTTACAGCACCTGCAGTCACCGCTGGAGGTACAAGCCTGTCCAGAACTCCATTTCCCCTGGGCTGAATCAGCAGCCATAATCAACAGAGAAATTAGCTCTTATATTTACATAATATCTATCTATGAGTAACTTAAATTGCCATGCTCCTGTTTAAGATTCTACAATGGCTCCCCATTATCCTTCAGAGTAAGTCCAAAAGCCTGGGCTTATTGTTCCAGGTCTTGTGACAATAGACCCTACCTTAGTTATGCAGAAGCTTTTTTCATTTCTTTTCTTTTTTTTTAAAATGGCTTTCCAGACTACATATTCTTCTGTATCCTACAAGGGTTATTATGGAAAAATCTCCAAAGTTGGAAGGCTTGGTTCAAACCCCAGCTACAGGACTGGGACAGGCAAGTTACTCACCCTGCCCAGGACTCAGTTCCTTTCTCTTGTATAAAATGATGCATGATGCATTCAGAGTAGGTGATCTAACCTAGCATGTTCTTTGAGGATCTGATATCTTACATTTTTTTCCTCTCTGTCAATAGTCCTTTCCAATTTTTTTCTTCCCTTCTTGCTAGAAAAGCTAAGATGCTCACTTCGCAGCCCATCTTTCATCTGACAGTTGTCAAGTGATGCAGTTCTGGCCAATACGACATGAGGAAGTCTGCTGCTGTCACTGATGGCTGTGGCACCTCGTCTCACATGACCTCAGCCCACCTCTGATTTCAGCTGCAGCTACAATGGACAGTTCTGTGTTGTTTGGATCCACACAATGCAGACTACATTTAACTTCCAGTGTGCACTGTGCATTTTCCTGATCTCTGCTTCAGGGTTTCTTTGACACTATGTAAGCTTACGGGCCTGTACACAAGCAAAGCCTGGAGGTATGGGATTCATGCTCTTGGGGTTGACCCTTAACCAGTGGGGAACAGGGCTTCATTGGTAGATGTTCTACCTGTCCTTTAGGAGTGCAAATCTAGGAGGGATCATATACACTTCTCTGAATGTCCAGGTGGAACAGCCCCTGTTCCCTAGCATAGTAAACTCCTTAGCATACCCTTATATTGTCTTTTTTTTCCCTTTCCTCTCTTACTCTCTGTGCTTCTCTTTCTGCTTAGAGTGACCAATTGTCAAATAAACTATATATACTCGTGTCTTTTGGGGGGGGAGGGGCCCTGCTTTTGAAGCAACCCAAACTAATATAGTTGGAATTGCCTTCCCTCTGTCTTCTATCTTAAGTTCAGATACAGATGTGATGACTGGAACTAAGCAGCCATTTTAGCACCAGCCTGAAAGAAAGGCTAAGAAAGTAGCAAAAATGTCATCTCTGACATATCTGAGTGAGTGAATCAACACCAGCAACTGTCAACTTGTAGATTTCTTGTTATGTGAAACTAACTTCTATTTGTTTTTTGGTTTTTTTTGAGGGGAAGCAAATTTTATTCTTTCCCATCATCATCTATAATTAATCTTTTCTTTTATTTCCTAAAATCCAACATGCTTCTTTCTTTCTTTTTAATTTTAATTTTGTATTGTTTTTTTTCTTTATTACTTTTTAAAAAAATTTTTATTGTTATTCAATTACAGTTGCATGCCTTTTCTCCCCATCCCTCCACCACACCCCAGGCGAACCACCCTCCCTCCCACACCTCCACCCTCCCCCTTGAATTTGTCCATGTGTCCTTTATAGTAGTTCCTGTAATCCCCTCTACTCACTGTCTCCGCCACATTCCCCGCTGCCCATTATTAGATTGTTCTTAATTTCAATGTCTCTGGTTATATTTTGTTTGCTTTTTTCTTCTATTTATTATGTTCCAGTTAAAGGTGAGATCATATGGTATTTGTCCCTCACCGTCTGGCTTATTTCACTTAACATAATGCTCTCGAGTTCCATCCATGATGTTGCAAAGGGTATAAGCTCCCTCATTCTCTCTGCTGCGTAGAATTCCATTGTGTAAATATACAATAGTTTTTGGATCGACTCGTTTGCTGATGGGCACTTAGCTTGCTTCCAGTACTTGGCTATTGTAAATTGTGCTGCTATGAACATGGGCGAGGGGGGGAACAGGTTCTTTTGGACTGGTGTTTCAGGGATCTTAGGGTATAATCCCAGCAGTGGAATTGCTGGGTCAAAGGGCAGTTCCATTTTTAGTTTTCCTGAGGAAAGTCCATACTGTTTTCCACAGTGGCCTCAGCAGTCTGCATTCCCACCAACAGTGCACTAGGGTTCCCTTTTCTCCGCATCCTCTCCAACATTTTTTGGTGGATTTGTTTATGTTGGCCACTCTGACTGGTGTGAGATGGTACCTCATTGTGGTTTTCATTTGCATCTCTCTGATGGCTAGTGATGCTGAGCATCTTTTCATATGTCGCTGGGCCCTCTGTATGTCTTCCTTGGAGAAGTGTCTGTTCAAGTCCTTAGCCCACTTTTTAATTGGGTTGTTTGTCTTCCTGGAGTGGAGTCGTGTAAGTTCTTTATATATTTTGGAGATCAGGCCCTTGTCTGAGGTATCATTAGCAAATATGTTTTCCCATACTGTTGGTTCTCTTTGTAATTTGGTGCTGTTTTCTTTAGCCATGCAGAAGCTTTTTATTTTGATGAGGTCCCATTTCTTTATTCTTTCCTTCATGTCCCTTGCTTTAGGGGACATGTCTGTGAGGATGTTGCTGCGTGGAATGTCTGAGATTTTCCTGCCAAATTTTCCTCTAGGACTTTTAGGGTGTTACGACTTATATTTAAGTCTTTTATACATCTTGAGTTTATTTTTGTGTATGACGTAAGTTGGTGATCGAGTTTCATTTTTTTGGACGTAGCTGTCCAGATCTCCCAACACCATCTGTTGAAGAGGCTGTTGTTGCTCCATTTTATGCTCCTGCCTCCTTTGTCAAATATTAATTGACCATAAAGACTTGAGTTTATTTCTGGGCTTTCTGTTCTGTACCATTGGTCTATGTGCCTGTTTTTATGCCAGTACCAGGCTGTTTTGATTACAGTGGCTTTGTAATGCAGTTTGATCACAGGTATTGTGATCCCTCCTGCTTTGTTCTTCTTTATCAAAATTGCTGCAGCTATTCGGGGTCATTTATGGTTCCATATAAATTTCTGAAATGTTTGTTCTATATCTGTGAAATATGTCATGGGTACTCTAATAGGGATTGCATCGAATCTACAAATTGCTTTGGGTAGTAAGGCCATTTTGATGATGTTAATTCTTCCAATCCATGAGCATGGTACATGCTTCCATTTGTTTGTGTCTTCCTTAATTTCCTTCTTCAGTGTTGTGTAGTTTTCTGAGTACAGGTCTTTTACCTCCTTGGTTCGGTTGATTCCTAGGTACTTTATTTTTCTTGTTGCTATATCAAATGGGATTTTTTTTCCTGATTTCTGTTTCTGCAGTTTCATTGTTGGTGTACAGGAATGCCTTTGATTTCTGGGTATTGAGTTTGTATCCAGCTGTTTTGCCAAATTCATTTATTAGGTCGAGTAGTTTTTTGGTGGAGTCTATAGGACTTTCCATGTAAAATATCATGTCATCTGCAAACAGTGACAGTTTCATTTCCTCCTTTCCAATTTGGATGCCTTTTATTTCTTTTTCTTGTCTGATTGCTGTGGCTAGGACTTCCAATACTATGTTGAATAGGAGTGGTGAGACAGGGCATCCTTGTCTTGTTCCTGATCTTAGTGGGAAAGCTCTAAGTGTTTGTCCATTGAGTATGATGTTGGCTGTAGGTCTCTCATATATGGCCTTTATTATGTTGAGGAATGCTCCCTCTATTCCCACTTTGCTGAGTCTTTTTATCAGAAATGGGTGCTGCACCTTATCAAATGCTTTTTCTGCATCCTTTGATCATGTGATTTTTGTCTTTGCTGTTGTTTATGTGATGTATTATGTTTCTTGATGTGCAAATATTGTGCCATCCTTTCATCCCTGGGATGAATCCTACTTGGCATTGGTGTATGATCTTTGAAATGTATTGCTGGATGCGGTTTGCCAATATTTTGTTGAGAATTTTAGCGTCTATGTTCATCAGCAATATTGGCCTGTAGTTTTCTTTCTTCGTTGTGTCTTTATCTGGTTTTGGGATGAGGATGATGCTGGCTTCATAAAAAGAGTTTGGGAGTCTTCGATCAGTTTGGATTTTTTCGAATAGTCTGTGAAGGATAGGGGTTAGGTCTTCCTTAAATGCTTTGTAGAATTCTCCTGTGAAACCATCTGGTCCAGGGCTTTTGTGTGTTGGGAGTTTTTTGATGACTGCTTCAATTTTGTCTGCTGTTATTGGTCTGTTCAGGTTTTCTGCTTCTTCTTCATTCAGTTTTTGTAGATTATATTTTTCTAGAAATGTGTCCATTTCATCTAGGTTTTCAAATTTCTTGGCCTACAGTTCTTTGTAGTAATTTCTTACAATCCTTTGCATTTCTGTGGTATCAGTTGTAATCTCTCCTCTTTCATTTGTAATTGTGTTTCTTTGGATCCTCTTTCTTTTTTTCTTGTTGAGCCTAGTTAAAGGCTTGTCGATTTTGTTTATCTTTTCAAAGAACCAGCTCCTGGATTCATTGATCCTTAGAATTGTGCTTGTAGTCTCTATGTCATTTAACTCTACTCTGATCTTGGTTATTTCCTTCCTTCTGCTTACTCTGGGCTGTCTTTGTTGTTGTTCCTCCAGTTCTTCTAGACATAGGGTTAGGTTGTTTGTTTGAAATGTTTCTATCTTTTGAAGGTAGGCCTGTATGGCTATGAACTTCCCTCTCAGGACTGCCTTTGCTGTGTCCCATAGGTTTTGGGTTGTTGTGAGTTCATTTTCATTTGTTTCCAGAAAGTTTTTGATTTCTTCCCTAATCTCATTCTTGACCCATTCATTGTTTAATAGCATGCTATTCAGTCTCCATGATTTTGAGTGTTTGGGGTTTTTTCCTTTCGGGTTGGTTTCTAGTTTCAGTCCCTTGTGGTCAGAGAAAATGCTTGATATGATTTCAATTTTCTTGAATTTGTTGAGGCTTGCTTTGTGTCCTATCATGGGGTCTATCTTTGAAAAAATTCCATGTACACTTGAAAAGAATATGTATTTTGCTTTGTTGGGATGAAAAGCTCTGTATATATCAGTTACGTCGATTTTGTCTAGGGTATTGTTAAGTGACACAACATCCTTGTTGATATTTTGTTTGGAAGACCTGTCCATTTTTGACAGTCGGGTGTTAAAGTCCCCTACTATAATTGTGTTGCTGTCAATATCTTTCTTGAAGTCCTCCAAGATTTTCTTTATGTATTTAGGTGCTCCTATGTTGGGTTCATATATATTTACAATGTTTATGTGTTCGTAGTGATTGTTCCTTTGATTATTACGAAGTGACCTTCTGGGTCTCTCTTTATGGCCTTTCTTTTGAAGTGTATTGAATCTGATATGAGTATTGCTACCCCTGCTTTTTTTCCCTGTCCATTCGCTTGGAAAATTTGTTTCCAGCCCTTCACTTTCAGTCTGTGTAGATCTTTTGTCCTGAGATGGGTCTCTTGTAGGCAGCATACGTGTGGGTCATGTTTTCTTATCCATTCAGCTATTCTATGTCTTTTGATTGGAGCATTTAATCCATTTACTTTTAAGGTTAGTATCGATAGGTAGTTATTCATTGCCATTTTTTCATACCTGTGTTCCTCTCTCTTTCTCTTTTCCTTCCTTTCCTTAAAGCAGTCCCTTTAACATCTCTTGCAGAGCTGGTTTGGTGGAAGTGTTTTCTTTTAGACTTATTTTGTCTGGGAAACTCCTTATTTGGCCTTCTATCTTGATTGAGAGCCTTGCTGGGTAAAGTAGTCTTGATTGCAGTCCTCTGGTTCTCATTACTTGGAATATTTTTTGCCATTCTCTTCTGGCTTGGAGTGTTTCCATTGAGAAGTCAGTTGCTGTCCTTATTGGGGCTCCCTTGTATGTTACCTCCTGTTTCTCCCTTGCTGCCTTTAAGATCCTCTCTTTGTCTTGGAATTTTGCCATTTATTTATGATGTGTCTTGAAGTGGGCCTCTTTGGGTTCCTCTTGCTTGGGACTCTCTGTGTTTCCTGGATTTGGGTGACTTTTTCTCTCATCAGATTAGAGAAATTTTCCATCATTACTTTTTCCAACAAGTTTTCTATCCCTTGCTCTTCTTCTTCTCCTCTGGTTTTCCGATTATACAGATATTGTTATGTTTCATGTTGTCCTGCATTTCCCTTAATCCCTCTTCATTCTTTCTGAGCCTCTTTTCCTGTTCTTGCTCTTTCTGGGTGTTTTTTTCTACTTTGTCCTCCAGCTCACTGATCTGATCCTCTGCTTCATCATGTCTGATTTTGATTCCTTCTACTGTGTTCTTCAATTCAGAAATTGTATTCTTCATTTGCTCTTGGCCCTTGTTGATAGTTTCTATTTCCTTTTTCATGTTAATATAGTTTGCAGTGAGTTCATTGTAGTTTCCCTGTAGTTTCTGGTTGTTCTCTGTGAGCTCAGTGAGCTCAGTGAGGTTCCTGATAATCATTGCTTTGAACTCAGTGTCTGATAGTTGAGTTGCCTCTTTTTCAGTTAGCATTCTTTCTGAGGCTTCCCTCTTTCCTTTCATTTGGGAGTTATTTCTTTGTCTTCCCAGTGTTTGTGAGACTCTTCTTGTTGGCCTCTGCTTCTTAAATTGCTCTATTCTGACTACCTGGGTTTATGGTATGAACTTCTATGGTAGAATGCCAATGGAATTCAGTGGTGCTGTCTCCTTAATCTCCTGTGCTCACTGGTCTTGAGCTGACGTTTGTGGGTGTAACACAGTCTATCTCTGGTCTTTTCAGCACTCCACATTTTCTTGTCTCACCTGAGGGAAAAAGAGGAATGTGGGCAAAAAAAAAAAAAAAAAGAAGGGAAGGAGGGAAAAAGGGAATAGAAAAGGAAAGGAAGCAAGAAGGAATAGAGAGAGATCAAAGGCAAGATAATAGAGAATTTTAACAAAAATTAAAACAACAGAATAAATAAAAGAAGGCAGGAAGAAGGAATAAAAAAGGTAAAGGATGGAAGGAAGAAGGAATAAAAAAGGAAAGAAGGACAGAAAGGAAGAAGGAATTCAGGGGGAAAGGAGGGGGAAAAAAAAGTCTTCTGCTGGCTTTAAACTGCTCAGGTTAGTTCTGCTGGTCTTCCTGTCTGTGGAACGGGAGGGGGTGTTTGGAAGGATTGGTTTCACTTTTCTCCCTTCCTGAGCCACACTATTCGCTGTTGTTCAGCCTGTAGTCCAGTTCCTCAGCGTCCTTTTGCTCTCCCCTAGGCCTTTAGTTCACCAGTTGTGTTGTCTTTGAGTTGCACCAATTAGGGGCAACTCACACTCCCCCTTCTTGCTCTTTGCTGTCTTAGATGCTAGGGGCTCTCGGTACTGCTATGGAGTAGTTCAGCCCCCTACTGGGTCGAGTCTTTCTGGGGACTGCAGTCTCCCCTAGCCTGTAGCTCCCTCTGCTTGGTGTTCTGCGTTAGTCCTAGAGAGCCAGTAGGCCCTGCAGGTCTCTGTGTGCAGGGGCTATATAGTAGGAGTTGTTCAGAACTGGTGCTTTTAGGTGTGGTCTCTCTCAGGCAACCAGGCTGTTGATCAGCCAATCTGCTGCTTTGGGCCTGAGTTACGCGCGGCTGGTCTGTCTGCCTCCTTGCGCCTGTGCGTGGGGCAGCTAGCCTCTGCTCCTGGTGTGCTCCCACCGAGGTTTCAGGTGTGGGCGCCCCGCCGGGGTTTCAGCTGTGGGAGGCCAGCCTGGGTTTCAGGTGTGGGTCCCCAGTCCGCTAATCAGGGTGCGCGGAACCAGGCTTCAGGTGAGAGCCGGGGCTGCTTATCCCGTGTTCACAGTCCAGGGGCTGAGGGGGGAGAGGCGCCAGAGGCCGCAGCTGCTGTGGAGAGTTCTCTAACTAGCCCCTGAGTGCCTCTATTTTATTTTTCTTTTTGAGAATTTCTTCCTATTCAAGCCCCCCTGGTCCAAACAAGCACCTGGGTGCTCACACAGCTCAGCTTGGCTCTCTCCCAAGAATCCTGCAGCAGACCTTGCGCCTGGGTTGGGGCTTCAGCTGCCCTGGTCCCTGCGCTGGTTCCGGGGACCTTATTGTCTTTAAGCACTGTTCTTACCATCAGATCTTTCAATGTTCTCTATCTTTGGTCTCCGATCTTCATATATGCTGGAATACTGTTGGCTGTTCGCTCTGCTCCTCAGATCAGCTAGGTGTTTCACTGGTGTTGAGGGGAAGTGGACTCCGTTCCCACCTATCTTTCCACCATCTTCCCCCTATAATTCACCTCTATTTGTTTAAGTTATTGCTACTTGGATATTTTCTTGTTGGCAACTGAACACAATTCTAACAGAGGTATTAATTGTAGCATTCTCTAGTGTCTTCTACAACCTTCCATACATGATAAAAGGGCCTTGTGAAAATACAATGGAATAACATGACAAACACATTTTACTTAGGTCAATTAGACTGTGTCTCTGTGCATGTGTATGTGTGAGCGAGAGTGAGAACAATGTAAGTGGTGTGGGCGAGTCCACATTGATTGCCTGGAGTGGGGGAAGAGTCTCACTTTGTCATTTTGCTTCTTTTTGCATGTTCTCTGTCTTCTAATTTGACAGCCTCCTTCCACTCAGTATAACTTTAATATGAAAATTGATGTATTTTTTTTCATATAACATGCCCACCCAATGTAAGCGAAGTGCTTTACCTGGTGGATCATGAAAGAAAGATGGTCAGTGAAGGGATAATGAATGATTTTGATCACACATGATCTTACTAACTCAAATGCCTTGAGCTCCATGCAAGGCTATCACCTCACTTTTCTCATTTCCTGAGCCCTCTCTTTTTTCATTATACTCCTTTCCCCAGGCCATTTCCTCCATTCCCAACCTTGGCCCCTCTTGTAAGCCTAGATCCACATCATCACGGTCCTGCTGCTGCTCCCACATAGCCCTGGCCATTAAGAATAGGACATATGAAAAAACCCGTTCCACTGCTGTTTCATCTCGTCCACTGATCTGCCTCAATCACCCTGTCAATAACCACATAATTACTTGGTTCTCCCTCCACAGTTTGGTTCCAATTGAGTTGCCTTGTTAATGTTTCCACCAGTCCTGCCCAAGATTGGGCCCTCAAAGCTTCTCATCAGGGCTATAGAAATAGCCTCCTTACTGGTCTCCTTGTCCCCCATCTTGCCATGTATCATGCCATCCTATATGCTGCCAATGAGTTATCCATCTATTGATTAATAGGTGACCCTGAGCAAAACATTCCCTGGCCAGATATCACTCAGTGGCTTTCTTTCTCCCACAGAATAAAACAGATTGCCTCTTTATTTTACTTTATTTTCTAGCTAAAATAAACAAGCCACTATTGTGAGAATATTCCTTAGACTTACAGACCTTTATATTTGGCTTATGCTGTTCCCCCCTCATACCCTCTCCTTTTCCATAGAATGCCACTCTGCCATTTCAACTGTTGGATATTTTCCTGTCCTCAAATGCCACATCCTGCCCCAAAGACTTCCTAGATACCTTCAATCAAAATTAACATTTTCTACCCCCTTCATTCAGAGCAGTATGTACTTCTAGCATTCATCAGACATTCTCTTGCTTTGTATTTATTTACATATGTGGACTCTCTTTTCTACTAAGGTGTTACCACTTTTGTATATCCCACTACATGAAGCATTGACCCTTGTACATACAATGTTACTATACAATAATAATCATAGTTAACAATTACTGCACACTAACCATGTGCCACACACTGTGTTAACCTCATTCCCAGCATTAACTTACTGAGTTTTCACAACATCCTAAGAAGTCTGATATCCCATCTTTTTTAGATGAGGAAAGCGAGACCCAGAGATGAGCCACTACCCCAAGCAACCACAACTTAGGAAGTGATGGGGCTGTGGTTCCAGCCTTGGTTTCCTTCCCTGCAAGGCCCAAGTGTAAGAACTACCCTCTTCTATGAGTCATGGATTTTAATCTGTAGGAAGAATGAATTTCAGGAAGATTCACAGAGGAAGCATGTTACCAGGAATCAAACTATCTGGGCTCTGGTACCAGCTCTGCTGGTTACTTTGCTATATAAACTCTACCAAATGGATTCATAGCTCTGAGTTTCAAAATCCACATTTATAAGTGAGGATAAAAATAACTTCAGTCTCCCTCACCTGAAGAGACTTTTGTGAGGATGGCATGAGCTAGAATATGTAAAGCCATTTGTAAACAGTGAGCACGATGGGCTTGCAACATTGACAAGAGGCCTGGGGAGAGAGAGGAGAGGAATGGTGTGGTGGCAATGGTGTGAAGACCAATACTGGGTCTCATTGACTCCAAGTCACAAAGTGATTTCAAATATTTGAATTTTCAGTGTGGAGAAAGTCAAGGATTATTACCTCAACCAGTTACTTTCAAGTGTACTTTTCTTTGTAAGAGTGCTATATCATACAAGTTGGTTTAAATACCTTTAAAAGTGCTCTTTAATAGCTATACAGTAAAAATTCTAAATAGTGTAAAAGGATTGTGTTATGGCTTAAATGGTGGCATATTTTTCCTGATTGGTACATCAAATATTGGTAGGTATGCTTGCCACAAAGGAAAAATGTAAGGGGCATGAGAACATGTAAGGGGGCACTTGACCCTGTTTTGGACATCAAGGAGGGCTTCCCTGAGGAAGTAACATTAAGTTAAGGACCATGCAAGGAAAAAAGGTGCATTTCACAAGATTCATACCTGAAAACTCAATCATGGTGGACATAAGCAAAAAAGCTGGATGGACTCCTTTGCTGGGCCACATCATCATAAGTTTGGGTTTGAAGAAAGGAGTCCCTCAGCCCAAGGGCAACAAACCTAAGTTAGCAAAGCACAGTCTGCAGATGGCCTTCTTCCTCCTCTGGGAAGGTAGCAGACTGGTGCAAGCAAAACTTGAATAAGTACTTGTGTGTTTCCTTTTGTGCTCTTGTACCAAAACTGTAAGGTAGCACGAAGATTTTCCTGAGCATCTCCTTACTTCTCTTCATAAGAAACCTATCCCCATCTTTCTACTAAAGACCCCCCTTTCTTCTTATGTTCTAAATTCAGAAAGATGAAAAGACTAGAAAGAATACAATAATCCTTGGTTAAAGTGATAACTCATCGTAACCTGAGATATAACTACCATGAAGGGTATTTTCATTTTAATAGGGAACCCTTGACAAATAGAAGATCACCTTTATAAAGAAATGAAAATATAATGGCAGAATTTTAGACACTCTATTGGCAAGTAAAGCTTTTGCTATGATGAGGCACTTCTAAATGTGCCTTTTTTTTGGTAAGAAAATCCAGAAATGGTTGTTTCACTAGGAAATTAAGTGTCAGAGACGTGATGTAACCTGCCCAAGGTCACTCAGTTAACTGGTAGCAGAGTTTGGAATAGTTCTACCCTTCTGCCACTACCCCAGGGTGACATGAATGAGACCAAAATATGAAAGGTCCCTCCTGTTAATACCATGAACTCGTGAAAAGTTTCTCTAGGCTGTCTGATGGAATAGGTCATCAAATGCAGATTAAGAGCTGATGGGCTCAGAAAATTGTTCTATTATCCCTGAGAGTAGTTGTACCACAGTTGTCTTCCCTCTAGATCAACTCCATAATTCCAAAGTATGGGACCTCAGGTGGTTATATCCTGAGAGTCTTCCCAGCCCAAGCAGTAGCCAAAAGTCTCTGGCAGAGCTGCAGCTGAAGCAGTTGCTTTGAGAAACAAAAGGCCTGCCTCAGAATTAGGGGGCCCACAGCATGCAGGCTGTGCACATCCAAGACTGCGACAGAAGCACTGTTGACAAAGCAGTCACTTTTCTCTGGCCAAGGTGATCACCAGTCCAGGAAAAATCCTTTGTCTTCTCTGAGACTCAGTTTCTCAGACAGATGGAGGCAAGCTTTTCCTACTCCCAAAAGTTGTCATGAGGTGCCACAGGGAAAACTCTCTAAATGTAAGTATCACAATCCCTGGCTGGTGTGGTTCAGTGGATTGAGCACTGGCCTGTGAACCAAAGGGTCTCTGGTTTGATTCCCAGTCAGGGAACATTCCTGGGTTGCAGGCCAGGTCCTCAGTAGGGGGCGTGTGAGAGGGAACCACCCATTGGTGTTTCCCTCCCTCTCTTTCTCCTTCTCTTGCCCTCTCTCTAAAAATAAATAAAATCTTTAAAAAAATAAATGTAAGTGCCACAGAAATGCATGATAATGATAATAATAAAAAAGAAAAACTTCTTGTACAGCACACAGTGGTTTAATGGAAGAAGCCTGTATGTCCTCTTACTGCTGTAACAAATTATCATAAACTTGGTGGCTTAAAATAATACATTTATTCTTTTCCAGTTTTGGAGGACAGGTGTCTGAAATCAGTCTCCTTACACTTAAGTTAAGGTGAGGGATCCATTTCCTTGCCTTTTCCAGCTTCTAGAGGTCACCTACATTCCTTGGCTTGACCCATCCTTACATCACTGCAGCCTCTTGCACCCATCATTACATCTGCTGTTATTGACTCTGATTTCCTGCCTCCCATACATAAGGACCCTTGTGATTACAGTGGACCCACACAAACAATCCTGGATAATCTCCCCATATCACAGCCTTTAATTTAATCATATATGCAAAGTCAAGTCACTTTTGCCACATTAGGTAACATATTCATAGGTCCTCAGGATGGGACATGGACATCTTTGGGGGCCATTCTTCAGCCTGTCACAAAGCCTGTTCTTCCCTCTCTAACAAAGGCACTTTCTGCATCATCCCCAGAATGATTCCTAGCATACCCTACCGTTGTCCTGACCATACCCATTTGGTACTTAACATTTTTGTGCATGAGGACTGACTTCCAACTGCTGGCACCAGCATCTTTGCCTGAGGGCTTTTGGTCACTGGAACCTGTTCTGTCTGTGCCTATGGCCAGAGGGAGGAGCCAGGTAATCAATGTTCCCCACCCCCTTGCCTCCTTCACCTGGGAGCAGGCCTTAACAAGAACCCCAGCCCTCTTGCTCCTTGGTTGGGATAACTGAGGAGTGTCCTATACTGCCCCTGAGAGGTCCACAGGGGAATTGCTCTCCAGTTGTCCACAGTGGTGATGAGTTTGAAGACACTCTTTTTGTTGACTGCCTTCCCTGCCCTCTCTTGCTCTACTCTCCTACTGGTATGTCCTAGATTAATCCCAAATAAGATTCTTGTGCTCAAATCTTACCTCTAAGGTAAGACATGCATCTTGCAAATATTTCTTCCAAGGTTTGTTCATGTCCACCTAGAACACCCCTTTTCCTCTCATGCCCATCTGCTCATATTTCTACACTTTCTTCCTCTCTGGGGTCTTTCCCTGCACTTCTGTGTCTGCCAGTCTTTCCTCTCCCTGCCAATTTCAAGTGGTCACAATAGGTTGTTATCTGTATCAAGTAATTGGGAGAGAGAGTGCAACCTAAAGTTAAGACAATAGATTCTGAAGCCAGACTATACAGATTCAAAACCTTTTCCACAACTTACTAGCTAAGTGATGGTAAAGGAGGTTACTTACTTGACCTCTCTAAGCCTCAACTTGGGGGTGGTAATCAAACCTATCTCCTAAGCTCACTGTGAGAAATTGATATTAGCATAGCAGCCTTCTTGGAATGATGCTTGGCATATAGCAGAAACCTAATAAGTGGTGGTTATTATTGGTCACTTTAACAAGTTAGTATACAGTGCACTTTTAGCAATGCACAAGCCCCCTTTGTATACTTATATCAAATTGGTAATCAAACAATTTTGTTGAGAGTTCGATGTCATTTTCTCCTCTGGAATATAAGCTCTTTAAGAGCAGGGACCAGTCTGTGTTTATCTCTGTTTATTCCCAGCACCTGAAGTGGTAAATTGGTGTTTGGTAATACTTTAAAGTGAATATTATGCCTAAAGAACAGAAGGAGGAAGGATAAGGGTCTGAAAATGATGGGAAAAGGAAGGGACCACATGGAGAAAGACAATTAGCTTCTTTGTAGTCCTGCCTGGAGCTCGTCAGACTCAGGAGACAGCAGGCCAGTGGGGTAAGGCAGGAGGCTTTGAGAAGACAGGAAGCCCTGGGCAGCACTGAGAACAAATTTTGCCTCTGGACCTGTGATAGATAGAGATGCGCTGCCCAGATCCCCCTTCAAGGAAGCTCTTGCTGCCCAGCTGCAAGGAGAGTGGTCAGCAGATTACCGCCAGCTGTCAGCTCTTATGGGAGCACCTCAGCTACAGAGAGCTGTCTGGCTCAAGCTCATGCCTTTCCTTGGGATGGGCCACTTCCCACAACTGAGCATTGGGGGAGTGTAAAGCATCAACCATTTCTGCCCATCATGAGACTTTCTACAGGCAATGCTTGCCCACAACACTCCACTGGGTTGGCTGAGACTTAGACAGGCATGACAGCTTGACCCCTCTCTTCCCCACTCTTGCTTTCCTCCCCTCTCTTCCACAGGTGTTGATCTTGAACAAACTTCTTACCCCATAAATTCCAATTCTGCTTCCAGAGAGCACAATGTGTGACAAGAACAAAGATTTGACCTCCTTCCAAGTTCAAGTTAATGCTTGAGGCTCTCTTTGGAAGTTCAGGGACCCAGAACCACCTTGTTGTTTTCCTCTGTGGCAGTTTAACTCCTCAGTGATGTTAAATGTCCTGACTTAAGACTGGGAATGTTCTAAGCTCACTCATCCTGTGGTCCAGATGAAGGAGAATTGTTTATCTTTCAACTTCACTTAGAACAGTAAATAAAAAAACTCATTAATTCAGACTGTTTTTATTTGGAATTTGTGATGATCCAGAGAGGGGCCCAGAGGGTGTTTGTTTACTTTTGTATTATCAGGGTAAAAAGAGCTTGCCAAGCAAATGGAGAATGTGAGCGTGATTGTAAGAGAACCATTTCAACAATTTTAAAGAGGGGGGAAAAGCCCTTCTCTCACTTTAAAAGCACCAGTTTACATGCAAAAAATTCACATGAAATTCTTATACATTTATTAACAATATCAAAGTATTTTTAAAGCAACCTATCAGTGGTCTATTTGACATTGCTCTATTAACTTAAATTCAATTTGACATTTGCTGAGCTCTTATTTCCTCCTGATCATGAGGTAGATCCTGTGGAATATACCAAGATGAAAACAATGTAATCTCTACTCACAATGACTTTACAACCATAGTGGTAAATGGTTAATGTCTATCACGACATTAAAAAATGTTTTGCATTTATTCTTAAATGTTTAAAAATGTTTCATAAATATCTAGCCCCGGCCTCAAATTTTGTATATGCTATTAATGCAGTACGTGTTGAATCAAAGAACTCTCAGTCATATTGACCTTTCCCAGTTACTGGTCACCCAACACCTGCAGAATTTGGTCCCGAGAGCCCCAGCAGGTTGTATATTCCCTGCTGTGGCACTCTAACTCACTCACTCTCCCAAGGCTGTATATATCACAGAGGAAATCCTTACCCACAACAATCAGCTGTGATCTCAATCTTTTGGAAAAAAGACCCTGTTTAAAATGGCAGTCCTGACCTTGGCTCAGTGAGCTTCACAGGGACATAGCTGGCTGGGTTTCTGGCCTGCGGCTCAGCCTGCAGGCATCCAGAACTTCCAGACAATTACCATTCCCCTGGAATTGCCCACTCCTGATTGCTATTGGTTAATTAAAGAAATCTAGGCTCCAGACTATATTACCCACCCATATGTCACATCCGATGTAACTAACGAGTTCTCAGCAGAACATGGTTGTGTGTGTGTGTGTGGCAACATTGTTAAATTTGATGTGTTATGCTTCTCTCTACAGAGAAGGGTTCCCTTTCTCCCCTGTGACTTTTCAGCCATTGTGCAAATGCTTGAGCTCTGCTAGCTGTAATTCTGTAAATTTTCTAGTGTCACCCATGAGGTTTTTACTTTACTCTTGCCACCTCGAATTTTTTTGCACTTAGTAACTCCTCATTCAAAGAGCCTCAAACACTTCCTAAATTCTTTAACTGTTATCATTCTAGGGAGATAATCCTCTCCTCTTCTGGCATCTAGACTACTAACATGGTTGGTCTAAAGAGACTTGCCTAGTAAGAATTTAGTATGTTTTGTTTAATTAAATTCAACAAGAGCCTGGGACTAACTTAGGTGCTTTGGGGATAGTAAACAGAGATAGGGTCCTTTCACTCAAGATATGGTCTTGTTACAAATTAATGTAAGATTCTTATAGCATTTTCAGAACAATATATTTCATTCATTCATTCATTCAACAGATATTTATTCAGCATGGGTATTAGTTAAGGTAAAGGCTAAGGCACTGTAACAAAAAGCAGTGGCTTACAAAACAGGGGAATTCATTTGTCTTTCAAGTAACAGTTCTAAGGTCAATGGTCCAGATTTGCAGGTTAGTTCAGCAATACATGGTTCTCATCCTCTGCCACCCACTAGGGTGTTGCTATCATTGCTAAGGTAAAAGCCTGGTTAGGGGCATATTTGTGTCTTAACCTGTGGAAACGTGAAGGGGAATTTCAGGGCAACCAATTTTTAAAGCAAGTGAGGCAAAGTTGCACACACTTCTTCCACTTTCATTCCATTGGGGAAAAATTAATTGCATGGCCACATCTAGCTGCAAAAGAGGCTGGAAATTTCATCTTTCCTTGGGTTCCATGTGTCCAGGAGGAATGGGAGAACTGATTTGGACAAGCAACCAACAGCGTCCCAGAAGCATCTACTATGTGCCAGAGACTAGTATATGGTTATAGTAGTGATTAAGCAAACATAGCTGCTGATCTCAGAGAGCTAAGATCCCAGGGAGAAAGAAAACAATGAATAACTCCTTCCATAGGTGTGAAGTAGGATGGAACCCAGATCTCATACCACCAGGACCTGTGCTCTTAAGCATTGTACTCTTTGGATCCTGGACTGGAAAACTATGTCTTTTCAAACACTTCTCTGCTTAACATTTGCCACAGCTCAGGACAAAATCCGGATTTTTTAGTACCACCCTGGAAGAGCTGGCCCTGCCTGCCTACCTAGCTTAGTTCTCTGGTAAGATTGCCCTTGAATCCTTGGATTCAGTCATGAGGAACTACTTGTAGTGTCCTGAAAGTGGACAGTCCTTTCATCCTTGTATACCTTTGCCCAATTTCTTCCTTCTGTTTATAATGTTTTCCCATGAACAATGCCTGGTACCCTCTTGCCACCCACTTACCTTTACCAGCCCACATGGCCTTGAAGTCCAAGCAATTAGACTTGCTGCTTCTACAGTCCTCCCATTATATCTGCTGCTTGTCTTTGTGAGGCATGGGCCTTTGTGTAAAGTGGTGGAAAACACTCATCCTTGGCAATTAGACAGATCTGAGTCTAGCTTCACTATTCATTTAGCTATGTAATCTTATGAAGGTACAAAATTTCTCTCTACCTGGAGATAACACTGTAAAGGGGGATGGGCTTGGTTAAAACTGGGTTTCTTTATGTAGTTCCTGGAACAGATCAGATACTCAGGAAAGGGCCGTTACTTTATTGCCATCATATATCTGTCTCCCCTATGAGATGGTGAGATCTTGAGGCAAGAACTCACCAGTTTTGGGTCCCAGAGTATGAAGCAAAGGAGGTGCTGGTTACATGTCTGTGAAATGAGTAGATGGCTTAATTCTATTAAGTCAAATTAACATTTCAGTTAATTACTTTTTACTATGTCTTTCAGGAGATATTTTGAAAGGACTATAGAAAGATGGGAATGTTAAATATAAAGAAATGACTTTCCAGTGGAATTTGAGATAATATATTTTGGGACAAAAGAACTTGTGTTCTTGCAAATTCCAACAATTAGCAAGCTACCCCTTCCAGCTATTGCTGAGTCCTGTCTTACTCATGCAACCAACATCCATCTCTCTCAGAAGATCCTGTCCTCTTCCCCACCAGGGAAGGACCTAACTACTTGCTGCCCTGCCCCTAGTAAGAGGGTGGAAATATATCAAGATAATTAATTTACACAGGGGTTTGAAGCACTGGAAAAGGACAATTGTGGGAGGACCTAGAAGACCTGGGTGTCCTGCTATCTCTGTCCCTTGCCAGCTGTGTGACTTTGGACAAGGTCCCTCTAATCTCCAAACTTCATTGTTCACTCATTTGTAAACTAAAGTGGCTTATTATGCCAGCTGGTATCTAAAGTCCAATGGACATCTCCGGTCCAACAATGAGGCTGGATTTTAATACCAGGAAGCACCTACAACTTGGCCCATTTGTCAAAGGGCAACAATTGGCACACTAAGAAATCAAGTAGCTTTGATTGTCATGTTTTCTGAGAAACACTAAGGATACCTCAGAGACTGCATTCTTCCACAGCCCAGACCCACAAAGTGTCAGCTCAGCCTTGCTCTTCCTTGCCCTGTGGGCCTCTTCTCCTCTCAAACTCCCCTGATTCCTGTGGCCAAAGCCAAGGGTCTCTGACCATGAGTCTTGCTTTTCTGTCCTGTGCAAGCCCAGCACTGCCTCCCTAACCCATTTCCTGTCAGCAGACTCTGTCCTCCTCCCCTGCAGCTCTTTGTTCAGGCCCATGTCAGCCTTGCTAATTATTATTCAATCCAAACACTTCTGTCATTCTGGCATTTTCATTGATTCAAATTAAGAGTCAGTAATAATTAATGCAAGCTGTTCCCCCATACTCATCCCTTGACTGATGGATTCTCAGTGTCAAAACATTAACCTTTAGGTTTGGAACCTTGATGCATTCAAACCCCATAAGCACCTGATAAGCAAGCAAACTATAGAACCTTTCCCTAAATCAGCTCTATCTCATGAGCTCTTGCTTATATACGAAAATAGATATTTATCTTGGGAAAGAAAACATATTTAAAAAAGACACATACACAGAGAACCTACCTACCCATCACTGCAAAGGTGGAATTTGGAAACCATTAAGCAGTTCTTATGCCCCACCTGAATAGGATTGAAGGCATTCAACTGATTCCCTAGAATAAACCCAATGAGGCAGTATGGAGACCCCCTTAGGGATTCTGTCAGACCCAGGGAGAGGGACCAGACTCTTCTGAGCATAAATGAAATGTTCCAGCTAGCTATTGCTAGGTAACCAACCACCTAATCACTACTGGCTTAAAACAACAACAATCAGTCATTTGCTCACAATTCTGCAATTTGAGTAGGGATAGGTGGGGAAGAATCATCTCTAATTTATGCAGCATCATCTGGGGTGGCTCAACTGTGGCTGAAATATCTACTTCCAACATGGCACACTCATGTGACTGGCAAGTGGGAGCTCAGCAGGGGCTGTGGTTCAGAGCCTCAGTTCTCCTCCATGTGGCCTCTCCATATGGCTTGAACTTCTCCCAGCATGGCAGCTAGGTTCTGAAAGGGTGTGTATAAGAGTGCAAGCTCCAATGTGCAAGTACTTGTTAATGCCTGCTTCATGCTTGGGAGTGTCCCATTGGCCAAAGCCAGTCATGTGGCCAATTGCAAAGTTAATATGGGAGGGCACTCCACAGAAAAGACTATACCATGAGGCATGGTTCATTGTGGGAGGGGAAAGAAAGACAAATATATGTTTTACCACAGTTTGTAATTGAGTGGAAAACACTAAAATTAAGTTTCTTTTTTTTTAGAAGATTTTATTTATTTCTTTTTAGAGAGACGGGAAGGGAGGGAGAAAAAGAGGGAGAGAAATATCAATGTGTAGTTGCATCTCACGTGTCCCCTACTGGGGACCTGGCCTGCAACCCAGGCATGTGCCCTAGACTGGGAATCGAACCAGCGACCCTTTGGTTCAGAGGCTTCTGCTCAATCCACTGAGCTACAGCAGCCAGGGCTAAAATTAACTTTCTTTAAATATAACAACTGTATACCTTATCATTCTCATATGTTTTAACAAATGTCCAATCATATCTTTCAAAGAAGCAAAAAGGCAGGGCCAGTTTAGTTCTTTCTAGTGTTCTCATTTATAATATTAAGGAGTCTGCTGGTTTTAGTATCTCCAAGGACCATTTTGATTCCAATACCCTTTGACTCCTTAACCCAGTGGCTTTATTTTTTTCTCTCAAATTCTCTATCAGGTCTTACACAAGAACATCTTCCTCATGCTGCAGCCTCTAGATAGAGAGAAGAGTAAAATTGTTGGATATTTGAATTACAACCAGAAGTTTCCAAATGTATGGAATCAGAGAGCTGGAAAGGAGCCCAGCCATCACAGGGGAAGAAGCCAAGGACTCCTCTCTTTGTTACTTCTGTCTCTTCCATGTCTCTCTGTCTTTGCTCACTGTCTTTCTCTATTTGTCCTCTCTGCATCTCTCTCTGCCTGGTTTTTGGTCTCTTTCTCTGTGTCCTCTATCTCTCTCTATCTCTATATATCTATCATCAATCTGTGACTCCTGCAATATCATTACCTTTATGTGAATCTGTGTCTCTCCATGTTTCTCTCTATGTCTCATCATACATGCATGTCTCTTCTTCTGTCTCATCACTCTCATTTCTCTCTGTCTTCTCAGGGTTCCACGTCCCTAAGTCACTCTCCAGCAGGGTGTCTTCTCATGTTCCTTCATCTACATTTTGCTGCCATACATGGTTTGCTCTCAGGTCCCAACTCAGAGTTGGGTCTCAGAGTCTACCCTACCAGCTGCCAGTGAGTGGCTCTGGGCCTGAATCTTGGGTTCCTCTGTGGGTAGGCTTGTCACAGAAAGTGAAGCTGGAAAGTCAATGGCTCTCATGGAAATTTTGTGCAGTAACACAAGTCCAACTGGGAGGGCAGAGAACACACACATGCAAACCACCCACTCTCACTCAAATGTAAACACTCTCACACATACACAGTTACACAGTTTGGTGCACCCACTGATTAGCTACCCACATCTCCATCAAGGAAGGACTTGTTGCCCAGCTGCTAGGAGTGTCAGGAATGGAAGTGAACACCCTTCGGCTGTGAGCCTTTCAGGGATGGCCTCCACAACAGAGAGCACCTCACCCAAGGCGGTACCCCTTGCTGAATGTCCCATATATAGTGACTGATACAAAATTATAATGCTTTGGCCCTCTCAACCCATCTGTGAAGAAGTTAGTTCCCCAGCTCCCAACTGAGTTAGCCAAGGCTGTCATCAGGACTACTTCACAGTAGCTTGTCAGCTCCATTTCTCCACTCCTGCTTCCTTCCCCTCTCTTTCCCAGATGTTGATTCCAAGGTCTCTCCTTAATTAACATCCTGCATGCTAAATTCAGTCTCCAAGACTGCTTCCTGGGAAACCCAGCTGGTGACACTCATAGTCTCTCTCAATCTCTCTGTATCTCTGTCTCTGTCTCTGTCTCTCTCTCTCACACACACACACACGTGCACACACACAGGCACACACTCTATATACTTAATTTTCTTCTTTCCTTGAACCCTAAAACCTCTATGCTTACTGGTTCCGTCCTTGGTCATGCAATGAAGCCCTTTTCTCCAGGAAATTCATCACACCTGTGTTTCTTGCTTTACAGTCCCCAACAGCCTGGTTCAGACCTCGCAACCATCTTTGAGATTGTACTACAATCTTTGGCAGTTCCCTACCTTGCATTTTTCTTATCAGCATAGGCTTAGGAGGAGCAGGCCCAGTTTGAAGTGCCCATTCTCTCATTAACCAGCTGTGGGACCTCGACCTTGTGCAAATCATTCCTACATCCCAAGCTTCAGTTTTCTTGCCTGTGAAAGGGGTTTCGGTGAAGTCTACCTCACAGGAAGAGAGATGGCGCCTGTGTTTGTGCTATGAGGTACTATGTAATCCTTAGTTATATTAAACATATGTGGATTATTTAGTTTCTGTAACCACTTCCCCTTTATTTTCTTTCTTAGCCTTTTGCCTTTTGGTTCTCTTATTGTTCAGTGGTAATAGAACCCTCACTACCAAGATAACCAGCAATCCCACTTTTTTCTGAGCCTCTACTATGACTTTTCTTTTTAATGCCTAATTTGATCCCCATAGCCATCTTCTGAAGCAGGCTGTATTAACCTCTCCTACAGATAGAAGCACAGACACCCAAAAGTAGAAAATTTATTCAAGGTCACATGGCAATTAATTGTTGGTGTAAGATCCAAACCTGGGTTTGCTCATGTCCTAAGCTCATGCTGCATAAGGAGAAGATAAGTCTTCCTGATCTCATGACTGGCATTGTGGGATGGGATAGGATCAACTCATGGATGTGAATCCCAGAAATCCTAGGGAAAGGATGATGTCCTGGATGCTTTCTTGGAAACTTGGTTCTAGCCTATTTACTACCCCAGAGCCAGAGACAAGCAAACAGGGATCTGGGGTCGGAAACCCTGAAATATAATCTAAATTCTGCCTTTAACCACTTTAATAGCCTTGCACATATTTTAAATGCAGTGGATTTTCATTTTGTCATGTGGTAAATAGCTGTGTGATCTCTGAGGTCCCTCACTTCTAGTTCTCAAATGTGGATCTCTCATTGCCATGCCTGCTCTTTACACTCTGAATTTCCAAATGCCATCCATTTCTCAGAGTGCAGCCTCAAACTTATCATCCCAGAGTTGTGACCACTGATTTCATCCTGCACTGACTTCCCCCATTTCTGGCTGCCTATGGGCCATCACTCTTCCCACATTCATTTAGGTGCTTATTCATGTACCATGGAGCAGAGTACAAATTGCTAACCTTTAAACTCAGACCTACACTTAAATCTAAACTTTGGAATTTATCTTCTGTGTGACTTTGGACAAGTCATCTAGACTCTCTGGGCTCAGTTTCCTCTTTATAAAGTGGCAATACTGTCTACTTCACAGGGTGATTGTGAGAAAATAAGATAATTTTATGTATGGAAAACTTCAAAGTATTATGTCAGTCTTAGTTTACATTATCACTATTATGATGAATATGATGCAATCTGATTGAATGTTCCCAAAAGGCTGAAGCTTTCTCCTTTGTAGTATCTAGAACATATCATGTGTGCAGTTGGCACCACTGAATTGGCCTGGATTACCTGATATCCAGTAAAAATATCTGTTGTATTCACTGTTATGCAATACATAAAGATGGGCAAGTTTTTGAGTAATAAGCAGTGTCTCTTCCATTTTGGTCTCACAGGTAAGAAAATTAACCTTGACTTCTATAGAGTACAGGACCAAACAATTTCTCCAACCACCTATTGACTGACATAGCCAAATATTTCTTTTGCCTTAATACCAAAGAATGCAGGCTAGAGTCTTCACTCCAGGATGGCTCTATGTGATGGGCAGCTGCCATATTAAAAACAAATTCTGACTCTCTGGAGCTTTGGACCAAAACCACATGTATGTTAGAAGAAGCACAGGTTCAGCAGGAGGGTAGACTTTATAAAGGGGAGGTGAGCTATAGCTGTTGCAGGAAGAGGAAAATGGAAACTTTCTACTGGAAAGAAGGCAGATTCAACAATAGCTCATAAGAACTCCAAAACTGTCCAAAAGAAATAGGGAGGTGCTGGTCGAAGATGAGAAGGTGGGAGATGAGAAGCAGCCTTTCCTGACTCTCTTACCCTTTCTCCTTTTGTTTCCTTTTCTTATGGGGGGCGTCTCTGGAAGTAGCTATCTTCATTATTCCATAGTCCCAGTTCCTAAGGGAGTGGTCCTTTCTCCTTACCCAGAGGGGTTGGAAACCACGTTTTTTTTTTGTCCCTCTAGGCTTAGTGGTGGTAGCTACTTCCTGAAGTTTCTAATCTTTGGGTTAATTTACCCTTTTTGTTTTCCTCTTTCAGTCTTCCAATACCTGCTTAACCAATGACCTGATTTAAACCTCCTCTTGAAATACCTAGTTGGTTTCTCTTTTTTTTCTGAATAGACATTCCATTATGTGAAGTAGAGATCAAGGGACAATGGTATTTGTTGAGAGATATTGATCTTTCAATTAATCTTGGCAGCCATTTGATACCATAATCTTATGTTTCAAAGTGAATTTGGTTGAGACTAATGCGTTAATAGTAATAACACTAGTATCTAACACAAACTGAACTTACTATGGACCTGGCATTATTCTGAGAACTATACAGATATTAATTAATTTAATCCTCACAGTAACCCTGTGAGAAATCTGTTTTCATTTTATAGATGAGGGAAGTGAGTCACAAGGCACATAAAGTTTGGCTCCAGAGTCCACATTCTTAACCACTATCTTAGCTTGACATTCCCCAAAAGCAGACTTTAAGACAAGCATTCAGGATTGACATGCAATGATTGACATGCAAATCATTGTCCCAGACAAGCATTGGGACATGATTTCAGTGAGTATGGTAAGAAATGAGGCAGAGAAGGGAAGAAAGCTGATCAAGAATTGCTAATATGCAGGTTACTTCTGTGGACAACTGGGTCACCATGGTGGTGGGGATGCCATGACAAGCTGTATATAACCCATTATGGAGAGACATTCTTGCTATGTTAATTCCCTGGCCAGTCCCTGCATGTGTGGCCCATTCCCCCATAGATAGAGGACTGCCTCGGCTAGAGAGACAGAGCAAGTCACAGGTGGTCACCGGAACTTTCAGCAATTACCTCCCAGGTGGTCTGAAGGGGTATGGGCAGGGTATTGGCCATGTCTCCTGCTTACTCATAGGTGTCTGTCAAGTCATATACAAGTAAGATAGTAAGTTCAGGTCACTGTGTGTAAACCAAGGAAACCATCAGAGCTACTCTTTTCCTACACCTAAGTGGATGTAGTTAATGTCAGTGACCAAGATGATTTGCTCTCCACCTCTCTTCATCTGTGTGTTACCATGTCACACAGGCTTTACCTTCTGCCTCTTCCTCTCTGCCTCCCTGCTGTGTCTTCATTTAAACGTTCATTATCTCTTACCAGGACTGTTGCAACAGCTTCTGACAGGCCTCTCAGCCTCCAATTTCTGACCCTTTCCAATCTGTATTATTATTGGGGTAGTCTTATTAAATTGAAAATCTGACCATGCTCCTTCTTTGCTAAAATCCCTTAGGATTTTCCATAGCTTTCAAGGAAGAGACCAAACTCCTTAGCGTGGCAAACAAGGCTTGCAGTCTGTGGATTCAACATCACCTTCCATTGCTCTTAAATTCACAGACTAATTTCCATGCGTGATCTGGTATGTTTATGCTTCTATGCATTTGAACCTGTGAGCTTTGTGCTTACACGCTTTCTCCTTCTTTTCCCCCAGCACTGTCATCCACCACTAAGCTCAGGCATCGCTATTTCAGGAGGCATTGCCATTTGCCCCCACTCTGTACACCGTCAAAGGATTACCTCTCTTAGTTACTCCCAAAGCAGCCTTTATGCCCTATACCCAGCAGAGTGCCTGGCATATGGTTAGCGTGACCAAAGAATTTGTGTTCCAAACTGGGACACTTTTGAGAGTAAAAGATGTTAATAATTACATCAAGACAACCAAGAGTGTTACAGAGTAGCTAGAATGTACTGTCACTCTGCACCCATAATACATGCTCATTTCGTGATCATTGAATATATAAATAAACAAATACACACATGGTATCTGAAAATTTGAAGTGGTTTCATAAATAGGGTGTACATATCACAGGAAGTGCACAAGATGAGCCAGTGAAGGAAAATAAGAAATATTAGAAATCTATCTCCATATAATTTCTTCTAAATTATTTTATGTATGTTTTATTAATGGATCATTCAGCTTTGTCCACAATGATGTTGAGTAACAAATCACCCTCAAACTTTGTGGCTTAAAACAACCACCATTTATTCTCATTTTCTTGTTTGTGGGATGGCTGATTTAGTATATAGAGTTGGCTGGACTTGATACCAAGCTGCAGGCTGAGTCTAAGTCTGTTCCATGTGTCTCTCTCCTTGGACCTGCTGGATAACTGAACCATGTTCTTCTCATGGCAATGGCAGACATGTTAGAGGGTTAGCTCAAACTCAAGCCTCTGCTTGCATCACATCTACTAACATCCTATTGGCCAAAACAAGTCACAAGTTCATGCCTAAAATTAAGGGGTGAGTCGATACACTCTGGCTACAATGAGGTCAAGGCAAGGATGTAAGGATGTGAATATACAACTATTACAGGGCAGCAAAGAATTGGAACCAATAATTCAACTTACTGTATTATGTGTATATAATATTAGTATAGTGTTATACATATATATATGTGTATAACATATATAAAATTTATGTGTGTGTATATATCTAATGGGAAAACTTGAAATGTTTTATGGAGGAGGTGCACAATCAACAAAATTTGGAAACAACACCTTATTATTACAGTATCATAAATAGGATGAGGATAGGGTCCTCAGAAGTCATGGATTGATTCTCTCAGGAATCATAAATACCCATTTGTTGACAATGGCAAATGTGACATACTGCATGGCATCCAGCATCATGTCACTGTCCCAAAGAACTTCAGAGTCATGTGATGTAGACACCTCAGACTCTGAGATCCAGGAGAGCCAGGTTTGAATCCTGCTCTACTACTTATGAGCCATATATTCTTGGCTCTATCTCTGAATGAATTAGGGGCTCAGTTTCCTAATCTGTGTAAAGGGGTTGGTTATATTACCTGCCCTATCTACTTTATAAGGTTATTATAAAGATACAATTGTGAGAAAACACTTTAGAGGGTGTAAGTTGTCTTAGGCTGAGTTCCCCAAAAAGCAGTCTCTGAGACAGGACTGAAGTGTAAATTGTTTATATGGGAGGTTATCTAGGAAACACAGGGGTGGAGAAGTGAGAAAGAAAGGGAAAATAAAGGGTGATTTCTTGAGCAGGTTATCCTATAGGCAACTGGGGCTCAGTCCCTCTAATTCCCCTGGGAGATTTTGGGTAGCACACGTTAAAGTTGTCCCACCAAAGGAATGAGCAAGCTGGAGTATTTATTCACCGACTTCCTGTCTGACATTGGTGGAAGGTCATTTCTTCTGCTTACCTTAATAGTCCTGAAGTATGTAGCATGAGCTAATACCATCTCCAGAACATAATCTCTCTTACCCCATTTGTAAGAGTACATATGTATGGAACTGTTGACTATTTAAAACATTTGTGTTGATGCAGCGCAAAACAGTATAATGGGGTAGTTAAGAGCACTGATAATGGAGCCAGATTGCCATGGTTCAAATATTATCTCTGTCACTTATGAGGTGTGCACCTTTGGGCACGTTATTTAATCTCTCTGTGCCTCCATTTCTTATGTGAAAAACAGGGATAACAATGGTACTATTGAAGAAATTAATAAAATTAAAATATTTGAAAGTGTCAGGCAATTAAGAAGTGACATTTTATGATGTCCTTACCAAAAAAAAAGTAAAGTGAGTGAAGTGTGTCATTCCTCTTTGAAAGATGGAGAAACTGAGGCACAGGAAAGCTTGCACACACTGACTCATCGACTATCAGCCACTTTTCTTCACAGCCCTCAGTCTCGACCTGGTCTGAGCCAATGCAAGCTGGCTTCTGGGAGCTCATGTGACGCAGGTTCTGGCACTCCAAAGTGCCAGAAACACCAATGTGTGTGTCTTCTGCATCCCAGTGATTCCAAATGGCAGGTGCTCAAGGAGAAAAAAGCAATGTTTCAGCATAAATGTGCACAGCCAGCCCAGGCAGCCATGCTTCCAGGAGCTCTGAGCCCATTGGGTAGCCTAGGAGCAGGAGCTGCAGGGTTCTGAATGGCACACTCTGCACTCTCCCTTCCTTATTTTGTATTTTGTGGGTGCCCTAAGTCATGCTTTCTTTCTGTACCCACATGGTACTTCCTCTCCCAACATACAGACAGAACAAACACTGGTCTCTCCTTCCCATGGCATCCTCTAGACATATAAGCAGCTTAATTCTGATGACATTTGGTAACATCTCTCTGGTCTTGGGTCCTTGTTTCTTGAAAATATATGATAAGGGATAAGGGGGTAACAATGAGAGAGAGAGAGAGAGAGAGAGAGAGAGAGAATGAGAATATGAATGTTCCACATGTGAATAAGGAAAAGAATACAGACGTGCATAGATCAAACAGGAGGATCAAACTGCCCTGATCTGAAGTCAGGTTTGAGAAAAAGAGGACACAATTATAGTTTCTGCTTTATAGCAAAAAGATCCACAGTGATAGTGGATTCCTACAGCCCTGAGTAAATCTGACAGAGAGAGTGAGAGGCCAGGGGCTTGTGTGTGGCTGTAATAAGGACATTCATGTCGTTAGTGCAGAGGGAAGAAGGAAGCACAAAGTGAAACTCTTCAAGTGTGTTCTATTGATAGATCTAAACTGAATACAGGAAAAACGTCCCTGGCTGCAGGGATATAGGAAATGGGAAGGCAGCTGTGGGACTTGCAGTGTGTGCACGAGAGTATGGTGTAAGTCAGGACTGCAGGACATCGTGGTAGGTCTTCTGACAGAAAATGGAGGCTATAATTGTCTCCCTCTTTTTCAACCTTGCCTTGAGACTGGGGGAGCTTTATCCTCTCTCTTGGTCTATGCATTTGTTATTAATGGAACAGCTACTGAGGCCCCTCTGAGAGGCAGGTACAAGGGATGCACAGATAAATAAGACACTGGCCCCGGGCTCCAGGAACCCCAGTCTGGAGGAGGAAACAAACATCTTCAGAGAAACCATCTTCACAGCAGAGAGGGTTGTAGAACAACGGGGGGATGTTCTTTTGTTCTGTACAACCTCAGGGACATCAGCTCCAAAGAGCCTGAAACTTCGTGACAGCTCTCTGAGTCACCCAAGATATGCAATTTTAAAATGCAGAGCCATTGACAAACTTTTGTGCACTAACGGGCTTCTGTGAAAGAAAAGGGTCCCTGACTGAGGCTTGGAGACAGGACAGACTTGTTCAAAAATGTAGGTTGAGGAGAGAGAAGATGGCGGCGAGATAGGTAGGAGCAGAGTTAACTTCCCCCTGCACCTGGGTGAAACACCTACCCACTCTACTGAGAAACAAAGCGAACAGCCAAAAGCAGCCCAGCATTTATGAAGATAGGAGACCAAAAAGTACAGAGGACACTGAGAAAACAGAAAGTAAGGGGATTGCTTCAGGACAAAAAGGTCCCTGGGACAAACGAGGGGACCAGGGCGGCCGCAGCCCCAGGCCCGCCTGTGCAGGACCTGCCGCAGGACTCCTGGGAGAGAGTCTGGTTAACGGCCCCTCCCCTGCAACAAGGCCTGAGCAACACTGTGAGAGACCCAGTTGCCTGAAGTCGCAGGAAGGGGAATAAGGACGAAGTGGAAACCCCAGGGAGACCGCAGGCGCTGGCCCAGGAGAGTTGAAAGTTGGGCCGAGGGCGATCCTGACCCAGACAGCCCCTGGCTGAGCTGGAGAGGTGGGCTGTGTGAAGGGTCAGGCCCTTCCTTGCACAGAGGGAGCCACAGGATCCAGCAGGAGGATTTTTCCCAAAAAGAAAAAGACCCTCTGGGGCACTTTGGGGAATTCCCCTGCAGCAACATCTCCAGTCTCTTCTCCACCCCGCCACCTGGCGGGAACTGTGCGCACCTCATCTTGGAGGGAGCTGAGAATACAGGCACTACCTGGGGCAGGGTGCCCAGCAACCTGGAGTGTGCCTACCCACTGGGGAGTGCTTGCACCTCATCTTGGAGGGAGCTGAGACTACAGGCACCACCCGGGGCAGGGTGCCCATTCACCGGGAGTGTGCCTATCCACCGGGGAGTGCTCGCACCTCATCTCTGAGGGAGCTGAAACTATAGGCATCACTGGGGAAGTGTGCCCAGCTACCTGGGAGTGCCCACACCTCATCTCTGAGGGAGCTGAGACTACAGGAACCACCCAGGTGAGGGTGCCCAGAGAATTTGGAGTGTCTGCACCTCATCTCGGAGTGAACTGAGACCACAGGAACCAGGGAGAGTGCGAATCAAGGAAGGCTCTGCACGCACACCCATAGCCCAGAGAAGGCCTACCATAAAAAAAGAGTGGGTAGAAGTTGGGAACACCAGGATTCCTCCTGGAAGAGGAAACACACCAACAAAGGAAACACCAACAGATAACAACAGAAGAAGGTGAAAGAGGGAGTGGAAGTCACACTAACTCAACCCAGGACCTATCTGGAGATACAACTAAATAGTGAGAACAAACAACTGAACAAGAGCAAGAGAAAAGCCTCAAAACCTTGTACACATGGAAGAACCAGCTCCAACACAACCTGCCCACACCTGCACAACAGAAGACAAGAGGTGGATGACACACTGACCCTCAGATAACCAGGTGGTGGGAAAGACCCACCAAAGAAAGACCCAACAAGAACCAAAAACCAAACACATACACAGAGCCAACATAAACCACACACCAAGATCAGTAAGATCAGGAGATCAAGGAGACTGTACACTAAATATCACAGGTATTCTACCACAGAAGTTTACACCAAAAACTCAGAGGGTCAAAACAGAGCAACTTAAGAAGGAGAGGCTAACAGGAAGAATGTCATAAACAATGGGAAGACAAAGAAACAATCCTGAAATGAAAGGAAAGGGGGAAGTCTCAGAAAAAATGCTAAATAAAAAAGAGGCAAGTCAACTATCAGATACTGAGTTCAAGGAACTGGTTATGAGGAAGCTTAATGAGCTCACACAGAATTACCAAAAACTACAGGGAAACTACAATGAACTCACTGCAAACTATATCAACATGAAAAAGGAAATAGAAACTATCAACAAAGGCCAAGAGGAAATGAAGAATACAATTTCTGAACTGAAGAACACAGTAGAAGGAATCAAAAGCAGGCTTGATGAAGCAGAGGACCGGAACAGCGAACTGGAGGACAAGGTAGGAAAAAACACCCAGAATGAGCAAGAAAAGGAAAAGAGGCTCAGAAAGAATGAAGAGGGGTTAAGGGAAATGCAGGACGACAAGAAACGCAATAATATACATATAATAGGGATACCAGAAGGAGAAGAGGAACAGCAAGGTTTAGAAAACCTGTTTGAAAAAGTACTGATGGAAAATTACCTTAATTTGATGAGAGAAAAAGTTACACAAATCCAGGAATCACAGAGAGTCCCAATCAACAGGAACCCAAAGAGGCCCACCTCAAGACACATCATAATTAAAATGGCAAAATTCCAAGACAAAGAAAGAATCTTAAAGGCAGCAGGGAAAAAAAGGAAGTAACATACAAGGGAGCCCCAATAAGGTTAGCAACTGACTTCTCAATGGAAACGGTCCAAAGCAGAAGAGAATGGCAAAAAATATTCCAAGTAATGAGAACCAGAGGCCTGCAACAAAGACTACTTTACCCAGCAAGGCTCTCAATCAAGATAGAAGGCCAAATAAAGAGTTTCCCAGACAAAAGAAGTCTAAAAGAATATACCTCCACCAAACCAGCTCTGCAAGAGATGCTAAACGGGCTGGTGTAAGGAAAGGAAGGAAAAGAGAGAAAGAGGGAAGAACACAGGTACCAAGAATCAGCAATGAATAAATACCTATCAATAATAACCTTAAATGTAAATGGAAATCAAATCTATGTCCAATCAAAAGACATAGAATAGCTGAATGGATAAGAAAGCGTGACCCACACATATGCTGCCTACAAGAGACCCACCTCAGGACAGAAGATCTACACAGACTGAAATTGAAGGGCTGGAAACAAAGATTCCAAGCAAATGGACAGGAAAAAAAAAAGCAGGGGTAGCAATACTCATATCAGACAAAATAGACTTAAAAAGCAGGGCCATAAACAGAGACCCAGAAGGTCACTTCATAATACTCAAAGGAAGAATCACCAAGAAGACATAAACATTGTAAATATATATGCTCCCAACATAGGAGCACCCAAATACATAAATAAAATCTTGGAGGACTTCAAGAAAGATATTGACAGCAACAAAATTATAGTAGGGGACTTTAATACCCCACTGTCAAAGATGGAAAGATCTTCCAAACAAAATATCAAAAAAGATATTGTGGCATTGAACAAGGCCTTGGATGAAATGTACTTAACTGATATATATAGAGCCTTTCATCCCAAAGAAGCAAAATACACATTCTTTTCAAATGCACATGGAACATTTTCAAAGATAGACCACATGATAGGACACAAAACAAGCCTCAACAAATTCAAGAAAATTGAAATCATATCAAGCATTTTCTCGGACCATAAGGGACTGAAACTAGAAACAAACCTCAAGGAAAAAAACCCCAAACACTCAAAAACATGGAGATTGAATGGCATGCTGTTAAACAATGAATGGGTGAAAAATGAGATCAGAGAAGAAATCAAAAAGTTTCTGGAAACAAATAAAAATGAACTCACAACAATCCAAAATCTGTGGGAAACAGCAAAGGCCATCCTGAGAGGGAAGTTTATAGCTATACAGGCCTACCTAAAAAGAATAGAAACTTTTCAAACAAACAACCTAACACTACGCCTACAAGAACTCAAGGAACAACAACAAAGACAACCCAGAGCAAGTAGAAGGAAGGAAAGAACCAAGATGAGAGCAGAATTAAATGACATAGAGACTAAAAGGATAATCATAAGGATCAACGAATCCAGGAGCTGGTTGTTTCAAAAGATAATCAAAATCGACAAGCCCTTAAGCAGGCTCATCAAGAAAAAAAGAGAGAGGACCCAAATAAACACAATCAGAAATGAAAGAGAAAAGATTACAACTGATACCATAGAAATACAAAAGATTGTAAGAAATTACTACGAAGAACTATATGCTAAGAAATTTGAAATCCTAGATGAAATGGACAAATCTCTAGAAAAATATAACCTTCCAAACTCAATGAGGAAGAAGCAGAAAGCCTGAACAGACCAGTAATGCCTGATGAAATTGAAACAGTAATCAAAAAGCTTCTAACTTACAAAAGCCCTGGACCAGACTGTTTCACAGGAGAATTCTACACAGCATTTAAGGGAGAGCTAACCCCCATACTCCACAGATTATTTCAAAAAATTCAAGAAGATGGAAGACTCCCAAACTCGTTTTACGAAGCCAACATCATCCTAAACCCAAAACCAGATAAAGACATAACAAAGAAAGAAAACTTTAGGCCAATATCACTGATGAACATAGATGCTAAAATCCTCAACAAAATATTGGCAAACCGCATCCAGCAATACATTAAAAAGATCATCCACCATGATCAAGTGGGATTCACCCCAGGGATGCAAGGATGGTACAATATTCATAAATCAGTAAACATAATACACCACATAAACAAAAGCAAAGACAAAAAACACTTGATCATATCTATAGATGAGGAAAAAGCATTTGATGAGGTACAGCACCCATTCATGGTAAAAACCCTCAACAAAGTGGGAGTAGAGGGAGCATTCCTCAACATAATAAAGGCCATATAAGAGAGACCTACAGCCAACATCATACTCAATGGACAAAAACTTAGAGCTTTCCCACTAACATCAGGAACAAGACAAGGATGCCCTCTCTCACCACTCCTATTCAACATAGTACTGGAACCCCTAGCCAGAGCAATTAGACAAGCAAAAGAAATAAAAGGCATCCAAATTGAAAAGGAGGATATGAAACTGTCACTGTTTGCAGATGACATGATAGTGTACATGGAAAATCCTATAGACTCCACCAAAAAACTACTCGACCTAATAAATGAATTTGGCAAAACAGCTGGATACAAAGTCAATACTCAGAAATCAAAGGCATTCCTTTACACCAACAATGAAACTGCAGAAACAGAAATCAGGGAAAAAATCCCATTTGATATAGCAACAAGAAAAATAAAGTACCTAGGAATAAACCTAACCAAGGAGGTAAAATACCTGTACTCAGAAAACTACACAACAGTGAAGAAAGAAATTAAGGAAGACACAAACAAATGGAACCATGTACCATGCTCATGAATTGGAAGAATTAACATCATCAAAATGGCCATACTACCCAAAGCAGTTTATATATTCAATGCAATCCCTATTAAAGTACCTATGACATATTTCACAGATATAGAACAAACATTTCAGAAATTTATATGGAACCATAAACAACCCTGAGTAGCTGCAGCAATTTTGAGAAAGAAGAACAAAGCAGGAGGGATCACAATACCTGAGATCAAACTGTATTACAAGGCCACGGTAATCAAAACAGCCTGGTACTGGCATAAATACAGGCACATAGACCAATGGTACAGAACAGAGAGCCCAGAAATAAACTCAAGTCTTTATGGTCAATTAATATTTGACAAAGGATGCAGGAGCATAAAATGGAGCAAAAATAGCCTCTTCAACAAATGGTGTTGGTATATCTGGACAGCTACATGCAAGAAAATGAAACTTGATTACCAACTTACACCATACACAAAAATAAATTCAAGATGGATAAAAGACTTAAATATAAGTCGTAACACCATAAAAGTCCTAGAGGAAAACATTGGCAGGAAGATCTCAGACATTCCACGCAGCAACATCCTCACAGACCCATCCCCTAAAGCAAGGGACATAAAGGAAAGAATAAACAAATGGGACCTCATCAAAATAAAAAGATTCTGCAGGGCTAAAGAAAATGGCATTAAAATACAAAGAAAACCAACAGTATGGGAAAACATATTTGCTAATGATACCTCAGACAAGGGCCTCATCTCCAAAATATATAAAGAACTCACACGACTCCACTCCAGGAAGACAAACAATCCAATTAAAAAATGGGCAAAGGACTTGAACAGACACTTCTTCAGGGAAGACATACAGAGGGCCCAGAGACATATGAAAAGATGCTCAGCATCACTAGCCATCAGAGAGATGCAAAATAAAACCACAATGTGGTACCATCTCACACCAGTCAGAGTGGCCAACATAAACCAATCAACAAACAAATGTTGGAGAGGATGTGGAGAAAAGGGAACCCTAGTGCACTGTTGGTGGGAATGCATCTGGTGAGGCCACTGTGGAAAACAGTATGGAATTTCCTCAGAAAACTAAAAATGGAACTGCCCTTTGACCCAGCAATTCCACTGCTGTGATCATACCGCAAGAACCCTGAAACATCCATCCAAAAGAACCCATGCACCCCAATGTTCATAGTAGCACAATTTACAATAGCCAAGTACTGGAAGCAACCTAAGTGCCCATTAGCAAAGGAGTGGATCAAAAAACTGTAGTACATTTACACAATGGAATTCTACTCAGCAGAGAGAAAGAAGGAGCTTATACCCTTTGCAACAGCATGGATGGAACTGGAGAGCATTATGCTAAGTAAAATAAGCCAGGAAGTGAGGGACAAATACCATATGATCTCACCTTTAACTGGAACATAATCAACAAAAGGAAAAGGCAAACAAAATATAACCAGAGACATTGAAATTACGAACATTGTAACAATAGCCACAGGGGAATGGGGAGAGGATAGTGGGGAGAGGGGTCTATAGGAGCTACCATAAAGGACACAAGGACAAAATCAAGGGGGAGTGTAGAGGTGGTGGTGGGAGGTGGGACTGCCTGGGGTGGGGTGGAGGGATGGGGAGAAAATGAAGACAATTGTAACTGAATAAAAGTAAATAAATTAATTTTAAAAATGTAGGTTGAGCCTTTTCTACATTTATTTAGCACTACACATTTGTCCAGAATGAGCTGGTGGCCATCAGAGCTTTGGACCTGGCTTGCACCACCAGGAAAAGTGAGGCTGGGCCAGAGGTTTTCCTGGCCACAGGTTGTCCACTTGGGCACAGGAAGCAGTGTCCTTTGGTGGTATGATCTGGGGGCTACAGGAGAGCCCCTAAATGGCTCCTCTTCCCAGTTTCACCTCCATTTTACAATATCCAAAATGTCAATGCAAAACAAATACTTCCCCTTGGCTTTTAAAAAATAATTTCTCACCTCTGTAGATGACTTTCCATTTTGAACAGCAACAGAATTTACATGGGCTGCCTCTGACGTCATGATGCCCAGGGATTCTTTTGGCATCTGCATTATAGGGAAGGGACTTCTGGGGGGTAGAATGCAGAAGGGAAAAATGAAAATGTTAGCAGTTACATAGACTTCCTTTCTGAAGGTGCAAAGGGATTGGAAAAGCATAGACTGGCAGGTTCTAGAAGCACAGAGAGGGAGCTGCCCCATGGCTTTGAGCAGCACCAATTCTGGGTTGATGTGTCTCTAAGAGAGGGGCTTACAAATGTCCATTTGATGGACTGCTCTAGGCTCAGGATGTTCTATGTGATGAGGTCTCTCTATATTTTAGAGATAAATTAGTTGTGGCTTCACAATGTTGAAAGGAAGTAGAACATCAGTTCATAGTCATTTCTCCCAGTGGAAATCCTTTCATTTTTATGTCAGTGCATGGATGAATGTGTGTGGCAGCCACTGATGGTTGTTTATACAAAGGCCATTTCCCCTTTTTTTTTCTTGCTAATAGATCCTTGGTTTGGGTTGTTCAGGAGTATGTGCCCAGGATCAGGGGATACATCATGTCAGACAAAGATAACTAGAATAATCCTATTTTCTTTCATCATTGACTGGTATCATGTGACCTAGCTCTGGCCAATAAGATGTACAAGGATCTGTGATGGAGGGACAACTGGAAAATGCTATCCTGTATAAGACAGAGGGTCACAAGAGAATAAGACCTTTTACCTCTTCCTTGTTTCCTACTTTGGATGCTGACGTGTGAGGATAATGTCTGAGGCTGCAGCAACCATCCTGAGACCATGAAGCAGTAAACCTGAGGATAAATGGTCAAGGAGTGTGCAATTGGAGAGGCTTTGTTGGCCTGTTAAGTTGCTAAACCACCCCCGCAACTGCCCATATACAGACTACTTGTTAAGTAAGGCATAGGTGTACTCATGGCAGAAGCCACAGTTAGGCAGAATTTTTTTGTGTGTGCTGAAATATATCCTAACTGCCACTTCATACTGTTGATGGAACTTGGGCACCAGGGTGGTCAATAAATGCAAAAACATGTGCTACGAGTTCTGCCAGATGGAGTGCTGCACCTTAGCAACACTAAATATATTTGTAGATTGGTTGATGTCTATTGTTTTTCATTGTGAGGGAGCCCAGGACAGCAGAAAGGCCAATGGACTGGTGTTCAGACAGCCAAGTTGAGGTCCCAGTTCTGTGATCTTGAAGCTCAGTTATCTCTCTTCACAGAAGAAACAAAAGGTGTTGAAATAGAATCAGGGTCTCCTGACATCCCATCTGTTGTTGGTCCAGGACAACTTTTGCAGACTTCAAATTTCCACTGAAAACCTTGACTTATTAAAATCTATAAAATTCATCTTTAAATAAAATGTCTTAATGTAAATTAATGCTTTATTTCAGTGATAAAATAAATGAAAGAGAAAGAGTTTAAATAGTTTTCTACTATTTATTGAAGAATTTAATAAATATATTATATCTACATAATTTTAAATGATCCATTGTGGAAAATTTGCAGAACTTACCCCTCATTAGTATAGTTTCTGTTGGGAAACACTGAACTAGATGGATCTTTAAGATTATCTGCAGCACTAACATTCTAAGTAGAAAAATGTGTTGGAGTTTTTTGCCAATACAGGGAGCCAAAATGGTGGCCTCAGCTTGTGGTGTTCTAATTTCAGGGGGCCAGGGCAAAAGCACTGAGAACAGGAACTGGGATGGCGTCCCAGCTTCCTGTCTGTTGTTTAAGCCCACACTGCCTTTCTGGGTCCAGGAGCTGTTTGCCAATACTATACTTCACTCATGACCCTGAATGAAAATCTGAACACACAGTTTTGTGGAAGTAAAGCAGAAAGCTCCAACTCCGGAACCCTGTCAGATCTTGGGCTGTGGATAGCTGTTTCTTAGGTCCTTCTAATTCTCATTTTAATGGAACAGGATTAATCTGAGGGTCATATTGTCAAATAATGGAGGACTATTTACCGGGCACTGTTACAAGTAGAAGCAGTCAGTTCAGGAGTGTATTGTGATCACACAATGCCAGCAGCAGCAGAGGCTCCTTCATGCTTTTATTTGGCTGTCCTAAATGTGTGGTTTTCTTCTTACACTTTTGTCTCATAGTCACAAGATGGGTTTTATGTCATCTGTGTGCCATTCGGGAAAATGGGGGAGATCAAAGGTCAAAAGTTGTGAGTTGAATTAGTCGTCTTCTTTAAGGAGCTGCCACAAATTGAATTCCCTAGGATTTAGTCTCTTAGATGGAAATTAGCATGTAGGAGGTTTATTAGGGAGGACTCTTAGGAGAAGAGAGATGAAGAAAGCATGAATAGGCAGAAGGGGAAGTTGGGCCATGACGCAATTCTGATAAAGGTCTCAAACAGTCCCACTGAGAACTTTGGAACTTGAATAGCCCTTTAGAGTTGAACCAAACTGGGATGAAGGGGACAAATATTACTATCCCATGTTGATAAGTCATTGGAGGCTAGTTTCCTAGGAAGGCAATTTCTTCAACTGAGGTAATCCAGATAGGTGCTAACAGCTGAGGTATATCTCCTAGCCATGTTCCCAATGGCTGAAGCAACATGTCTTTCATTTCTAAAGGGGTATCTGGGTCATGTACGACAGAGTCTACCACACAAGCTGTCAGTGAGGCCCCATGTAATAACTTCTACTTATATCTCAATGACTAGAACTATGGCATGGAGCTACCATTAGCTGCAAGGTAGCTAGGAAATGTACACTTTTAGCTGAGCATATTGCCTCCCTGAACAAAATGAAGAGTGTTAATAAGAAATAAGGAAGCATAATTAAGATATTTAAGTAGGCCACTATCAGCCTCTGCCATGGTAGAACTGATGCCATATCCTTTTCTTCACTTCTTTAGTTCTCTTTTCTCTACTCTCCTAGTGATTTAGCATTAAAAACAGGTAAACAACCAAATGAAAGAAAGTAAACAAATATGAACAAATCTCCTTCCTCCTTCATTAACCAAAACACGAAAGCTCCCATGCATATGAAAGTTCATGTTTACAGGTTGCAAGAAAGATGGTTGCCACCAAGCTAAAGATATCTAAATCTTCACTGGGGCTAGCTGAGCCAAGGTAAAGAGATGTCCTTAGGAAACTCACAATATAGTGAGGAAACAGAGTAATATAAGACAATCTGATATAAGACAATGCCTTAAGTGGAAGGACAGGAAAGTTCTAGAGACCAAGGAAACCAAAAACAGGATACCCTTATCTGTGTCAAGGAGTTAGGGCTCCAGAAATGAAGAGATACTGGAGACATCATCTTAAGGAGAGATATTTTCCAGAGATCAGAGGAGCGGGAAGCTGGATGACAGTCAATATACAACTGAAGCTGGAGAGACAGCACTGGCAGTTAGAATCCAAGCCTGGTAGAGACAGAGTGTGGGATAGGCCCAGGCACCTATAGCCAAAACAGTGCTGACCAAAGAGCTTTAGTCCCTTCACTGGTTCCTCACTCTCTGCTGCTCAGGTTCATAAATGCTCTTATGGGCAGATCTCAAAGCTCAGGCAAGTGCAACCTCTAACGGAATTGATGGAGAGGGATGGAGAAAAGAGGCTTGCAGCCAATGATGGGTAGGTAATTCCTATGAATAAATTAAGTTTACACAAATAGCCCTTTCGCAATTGTCTAGACAGGAAATAGAGAAAGCTTAGTGGAAAACAGCAACTGTGCCTATATGCTTGCTTCCAGTACCACGACGGCAGCAGCAGTTGGAGATGTTTAAGGTAGCCATTGTATGACAGAAAAGGCTCTGGGTTGAATTATAGCTGTAGTATTTACTAAATGCACGGTCACAACTACTCTGAGCCTTATTTTCTCTATCTTTCAAATGACATGCCACTGACCTTGTTGGTTGCCTTCCCAGTAACTAATTATCTTCTTCATCCTTTCTTACCAAACTTCAATGTCATTCAGGAATCCTCCTTGCTCAGGGAAACCATGTGCTTCAGAGGAAGCAGGCCTCAGTCTTGTCCCCAGAAAGCGGAAGACTCATGATTTATCTAAGTTAAATATAGTGGTCCCATTCCTTTTGGTGGTGATTGATTAGGCTCTGGTGTGTGATTTAATTCCAGCCAATGTTATGTGAAGGGAAGTCTGTTTAAGTTTTCTGGGAATGACTAGGATGAGAAAGAAACATGCATGAGGATAAAAATCTCTCTTCTTCTATTAGATCTTGTGGTATCTGCAAATGCCTTCCAGAACTATAGCAGCCATCTTGCACCCATGACACAATCTTAGCAAGGACAAGACAATACACCAAGAATACAGATGGGAAAGATCAAAGGAATGTGAGGCCTAGATGACAGAGGTGAACCACTGAATTAACCAACCTTAGAATATCCCCACTCTGGACTTCCTTATTATATGAAATAATAAATTCTTTGTTGTTTAAATCAGTTGAATTGGGATTTTCTGTTACTTGCAGCTAAAGATAATCCAGGTGATATAAAGGATAGCTGCCATAATAAAAATTAAATAAAATGATGTGTGAAAGTGCCAACCCAAAGCCAAACCACTAGGCCCATAACATATATCTAGTTATTTATTCAAATACCATTATGTTACCATCACTGTCAAAATCACCTCTATTCATGTAAACTAGTGGGTTATTTTTTAATTTGAAAATTTACTTGTCTTTGGCTCTGTCTGGGGGACACCATCAAACTGGGCCATTGTCCAGACAATTCAGTGTTTGACTTGCTTCCCAACCACTTTCAACTGTTGGTCCAGAAGTATTCCCCAGAGAATGTGTCCCAGCCAGAATACATAGTGTGGGACTCTGGGCTTAAAGACAGAGACTCTGATTTTTGGAGCAAGGATAATTCCTCCTAGAAAGAATCAGGACATCTGAAAAAACAGTACACAACTTTAGAAAATATGAATAGGAAAATTGGAATTAACTGCATGTAGAAATTGGTCTCATAACCAAGTTAAGGATCTCCAAAAAGAGCTCTAAGTTTACAATTTCAGAATTCTTGTGTTGTTTGTCCAACTTGGGAATTAGCACATAGACTTAGATGAAACAATTTGACAGCACAGAAGCAATGTACAGTATAAATATTCCTATTTCCTAACTACATGTCAGCTATTTCCAATGAGTAAATATTTACACATTTTCCTCTCCTCCTGCAGAAAGCAATACTCACATATAGGAACATAAATATTTTGGTATATGTAAATATTTACTTGCACAAGCAATATATCTCTTTTTCTTGTCTCCCTTGTAAGTTCTTTAATAACAGAACAATTCCTGCTTACAAATAAGTTCAGATCTTGCAACTCTCCTAGAATATTCTGGAAACGAGGAGGATTTTATGGTAGTGGTTAACCGTTGGTTACACAGAACAACTGAGGTCAAATTTGAACTCGACATCTTACTAGCTGTGTGACCTTGAGTAAATTATTTACACTTTCTGAGCTCTGAGTTTCTTCATCCACAAGAGGGTAATAATAGTATCTACCTTGCAGGGTTATTGGAAGTACTAAATGATTTAATGCATATAAAGTGCTTCAAAGAGTATCCAGCATATTCTAAACCCTTAATAAATAAATATTAACTTTCATTATTGCCAGTCACTGAAAATAAGTGTTTCATATTTTTTTTCTACTTAGTACCATGGATATAAATATATTTACAAACAACACCATAAATTTTGTATGCATCTCTTTTTCTAAATCTCATTCAGAGAATTTTAAAATGCTAACAATAGATTTCATCTAAGTGAATTGCCCCAGATTGGCTGTTGATTAGTTCCCACAATTCACTGGGTTGTGGTAATCATTTTTAAATCATCAGCTGTTTTCCAGGAATTGTGCTTTGTGCTTTAAAAGTTAATATTGCATTTAATCATCACAGCAACCTTAGAAGGGAGATAATATTAACATCTCCATTTTCTGGCTAAGAAATACAGGCTCAGCGAGTTTAACTTGCCTTAAGTTAAACAATGGGTAAGTGATGGAGTTGAGACTCAAAGCCAGGTTTTCTTGATGTGAGAGTGCTTGCTCCACACCACTGAGACATCATGTCTTCACCATATACATGGGGATGTCCCTTGCACCAAAGGCTCAAGGTGACATTGCTCCTACTTAGACCTTCATCTACAACATGTTTTAAAATGTGGTTAAGTATATAGTGTTTGAAGCTCATTCCACAGAGCCCCACCTTTTGAGTTTTAGCCTGGACTCTTCTCAATAACCCTTGACCAGACATAGAATATCCCTGACCCAACTCCTGATCTTGAGTTCATACTGCACAGGTCTTCGAGGTGATGTGTGGAGACCTGGGGTTTGGGGCCTGTGGTTCCTATTTCCATGAAGCCTCCAGAGACATCCTGTGTTTGTATCTCATTTTTGCATGAAATGATCATGCCTATTAATTATACCTTCTCTGGTTTGGAAACTTCTCTTGCTCTTGGACACCAAGTTTCTCAGCATTCATTAGTCCAGGGCCAATGATATTTTCTAGTACCCCAGGCCCTTGCAGACCTTTCTCTACATTGCCTAGGACTTAGCCAGCCAGCCTCTCACCTCCTCACCAGGGCTGCCCACTTCTTTCTCCACAACTTCTGATACACAGGAAGTTTCTCTCCTTTTCATTTATTGTTTCCAGTTAGCATGCTTGCACCAGGAGTCAGTGCAAGAAACAGAAAGCAGTATTATTTAAAATGGAAAAGGATTTAATACAGGATATTAGGTACTTTCAAAATCACTGAAGTTGGTGATCAAGTTTCATTTTTTTTGCACGTAGCTGTCCAGATCTCCCAACACCATCTGTTGAAGAGGCTGTTTTGCTCCATTTTATGCTCCTGCCTCCTTTGTCAAATATTAATTGACTGTAAAGACTTGAGTTTATTTCTGGGCTCTCTGTTCTGTTCCATTGGTCTATGTGCCTGTTTTTATGCCAGTACCAGGCTGTTTTGATTACAGTGGCCTTGTAACACAGTTTGATCTCAGGTATTGTGATCCCTCCTGCTTTGTTCTTCTTTCTCAAAATTGCTGCAGCTATTCGGGGTCGTTTATGGTTCCATACAAATCCACAAACAAATGTTGGAGAGGATGCGGAGAAAAGGGAACCCTAGTGCACTGTTGGTGGGAATGCAGACTGCTGAGGCCACTGTGGAAAACAGTATGGAATTTCCTCAGAAAACTAAAAATGGAACTCCCCTTTGACCCAGCAATTCTGCTGCTGGGATTATACCCTAAGAACCCTGAAACACCAGTCCAAAAGAACCTGTGCCCGCCCCCATGTTCATAGCAGCACAATTTACAATAGCCAAGTACTGATAGCAACCTAAGTGCCCATCAGCAAACGAGTGGATCCAAAAACTATGGTATATTTACACAATGGAATTTTACACAGCAGAGAGAAAGAAGGAGCTTATACCCTTTGCAACAGCATGGATGGAACTGGAGAGCATTATGTTAAGTGAAATAAGCCAGACAGTGAGGGACAAATACCATATGATCTCACCTTTAACTGGAACATAATCAATAGAAGAAAAAAGGAAACAAAATATAACCAGAGACATTGAAGTTAAGAACAATCTAACAAGGGGCAGGGGGGAGTGGGGAGGGGACAGTGAGGAGAGGGGATTACAGGACTACTATAAAGGACATATGGACCAAATCAAGGGGGAGGGTGGAGGTGGGGGAGGGAGGTGGGTTCAGCTGGGGTGGGGTGGAGGGATGGGGAGAAAATGCAGCCAACTGTAATTGAATAACAAAAATAATTAAAAAATTAAAAAAAATAATTTAGAATCCAAAAAAAAAAAAAGAAAAGATAAAAAAAAAAAAAACCAAATCACTGAAGTTAGGAGGGAGAAAAGTATTTTGATTTTCATGTCATAGGGAAGACACCACTACAACTATGACCCAGAAGTCAGGAAATGTTTGCTCACTTCCTTCACAGCCACCCATATCCATAAACCTGTTGACCAGACAGTGGATTATGGAGTCCAACTGCTGCTAATACTCATGGTGGCAGAGCCCACTTGGCCACCTGAACTGCCTCAGAGAGATGGCCTCCACTTCCCTTCCATCTTCCAAATCTCTCAGGGTTGTGTCAAATTCGCAGACCCCTATTTTGAAATAAATCTGCAAAATGTGGTTTTTAGACTTGAACATCTCCAAAAAGGAGTTTCAACTGGAGTTTGAAAAAACCAAATCCAATTATCTAGCACAATTCTCTTCCACAAGCCCGTTCTGAATTCCCTTTATGAACTTGTGGGTGAAGGACACACATTCTCATTGCCTTGGGCTCTCTCTCTCTTAGATTCAGCCCATATTTCAGATTATTTAAGAAGTGCTTCTGAGTGTGTATTATGTGTAACACATGGTAGTAGGCATAGCAAACACAGAAAGAAATAAAATTTGATCTAAGGCATGAAAAAGTACATAGCCCTTAAAGGTAGAGGGACAAAAATGTAAACAATGTTGTACAGAGTGAGATATGGTAAAAGAGATGTGCATATAGGATTCAGTGGTAGCAGAGAAAAGTGTCAAAAGGAAAGGCTCCTAACTGCTAAGGGGTTACTGGAGAAGGTAGAGAGGAGAACAAGGGGGAAAGGAGAGGTAAACACTGGCATGATACTTGGAAGACATGCTCCAGTTATCTACTGCTGCCTAACAAACCACTCCAAAATTTAGTGGCTTAAAACAACACTTTATTTTCTTATGATTCTGTATTCCGGGCTGGGATAAGCTAGGTGACTCTTCTGCTGGGCTTGCTGTCAATAACTCTTGTGACTGAATTCATTTGGCAGTTTGGCTGGGGACTGGATTCCACTGAGCTTTTCGCCCTCACCATGAAGTCTTGGGGCCTCTCCCTTGCTCATAGTTGCTCCATATGGTGTCTCTAGTATGGTAGCCAGACTTCTTAAATGGTGACCCAGGGCTTCCAAACAGATAAAGCAGAAGCTCTCAGGTCTTCTTAAGTGTTAGAGCAGGAGCTGTCCAAATGTCACTTCTACTGTTGGTTAGGTAGTCATAGGACCACCCTAGTTGAAGGGAAGGAGATTACACAAGGGTGTGAATACCAGGAGGCACGGTTGGTTCATTGGGGTTGATGCATGCTGACCAGATAGATGAGGTGAGGGGAGGCTCAAGGCAGAAGGAGAAATATGAATAAAGACATGGTATAGTGAAATCATGTAGCTTTAGGGAGAAAGTTAATTGCTACAAGGTTGTGGTTAGGAGGGTATATAGGCAACAGGGAGTATGATAAAGCTACCGTGCTGGCTTTCTCAACCATGGCTTCTGCCTATCTTCTTTCCTTGTCTCATCTTACTTCCCTGGACTTGACTTGCTTCTTGGCCAATGTTTCCTGTTCTTCTGAACTCCCAATCCTAGCTCTTCCTTGATTATATAAATTTAGAAGCTAGGTTAGAGACTGCTTTCTGGCCATTAAACTCTTTTTTCTTTTTTGGGCACGCAGGCCATCATCCCCAGCTTTCCTTGCAGTTAGGTGTGGCAATGTTAATTGAGTTCTGTCCACTGGAAAATGGGTGGAAGTGGTGATGTGAAGTATTTCCAGACCTGGAGTGTTAGAAACCTGCCATTTGGTCTTTCATGTTATTTCCCCTTCCCAGTTGGTGGCAAACAGAGACAATCTTCAAGGCAATTTTTGGAGCTTTGTGTTGAAGATGGCAAAGCCACAGGATAGAAGATAACTGGGTTCTTGGATCACTGCACAGGGGCACCCTTCCTCACCAAGATCACCCATGTTGGATTGCCTTGTCACTGAGAACAACAAAAAATACCTTTTGTTGTGATAAATCCCTGAGATGTGGAGGTTTGTTAGTTATGGCAATTAGTATTACCTTGGGTTCCATAATAAGGAACCTAGGAGGCAAGGACATTCTTAAGTTCATTCTGAGGAACTGGGGAATTTATGGGAAAGGAGGTTGAGCACAGAAGAAACCAGTAACTCAGGCCGATGTTGGGCTAGCCAAATCTGGGAAGAATTCTTGAATGAGGTAATGACACCTTTCTTTTCTATGGGGAACATTTAGAACCCACTGAAGTTTGACTCATTGACACCTCCCCATCCAAGACTGGATTTTACTCTCAGTCTCTTAAAATACTTTGACAACTTGTAGCCTTAGAAACCTTCCATATTTAACCTATTAACAAGTTAACAATATAGCATTTTAGATAAGCTAATTAAATAAACAGGATTTCATATAAACATAAAAAATAATTTGCATTTCATTATCTGCTTTAATTTGATTCCTAGAACAACCACTTAAAGTTGGATAGGCAGAAACCATTATTTATTTTTCTGGATGGGGAAATTGAGGCTGAGGGGGAGTTGACTAAGATCTAATAGTTAAGTAGAAGAGGCTTGGGACCCATATCTTTTGGCTCTAAGCCAATTATAAGCAAAATATGCAGACCCTGCTGGTGTCCCATCTGTACATACCTACCTAAGTTTACTATAGCTGAGGTGGACAGTTTCAGAGCACACTATGGCCTCTCCCCTCCCCACCCACCCAAGGACTGGCATCTCTTATCTTCTCTCCGAGGGCTTGCTCCAGTGCTTTAGGAGGTTGCTTAGCTTAGCACAGACCCAACTGGGAAATGTGAGTGAGTTAATGGCCTAGGGGCAACCTTCAGGCAATGAAGGACAGGGGATAGTGAATAAAATGCCCCAGCCTCCCCATTCTTGAAGTGTGCTCCATGGGGTTTCTCAGCGGAACCCTGGCAGATGCCCAGAATTCATTAGCACATGTTAAATCAGCTTTTCTCCCTTCCCTGTCTCACTCTCCCTGCTTCCTCACTCTCACTCTATGGGATTACCTTCCAAATAAAATACCTGACCTACATCTTGTCTTAAAGTCAGCTTTCAGGAGAACCCAAACTAAGGCAGTATGCATGCACCTGGTTGAATGCGCCTTTTGACCAGGGGAAGTCAGAAGCATTCAGAAATATTTTTTGTCCTCCTCTCTAAACTGGACTCCGATAACCTCTCATGGCAGTGAGCAAGGATAAAGGCCATATGATCTCCTTCTCATCCACCTCCTGTCAGACTCTCTTCTCTGTGATAGGCAGTTGGTGGCACCTGCCAGTCTGGACTCTCCTTCATATTGGTGACTGCTCTGCTGCCCAGCTGGCACCAAGCATGACATGAGCAGTCTTAGTTCCAGACAGTAGCAGATGCTGCCAGCTCACCAACTCCTGCCAGCAAATCCAGGATAAGGACTGGGCAGGAGCAGGAGGCCAATTCTACCCCAGGGAAAGAGGAGAGTTCGATCACTTGCCATGGCTGCCACAGTTCCCAGTCTATTTCCTGTGTCTTCCAGACAAGTGGGAGGCCTGGGTGATAGAGATGTCAGCTAAGTGGTGACTGATCTGTCAAGACAAGTTTATCATGGCATTGTGCCATGGGGAGTGGCAGAGGGGCTTCAAGCAGATGCCAAAGGACCCACAGGCCCAGGACTGACATACTGAACTGTGTCAGGCTGGTGTGCAAAGATGCCATCTGTGAGTTATCTTCCAGAACAGCTGTGTTCATTTACTCATTCATTCATTCATATAATATCTATTGATATTTTGTGCTTATGTGCCTAGTATTGTGGTTTGAACTAGGCATTCAACATGAACAAGGTAGATGTGATCTCTCCTTTCTTTAATAGAAGAAATGTAGAATGGAGGAAGATACTGATTAAATATCAAATATACATAATTTTATGGCTGCATGGGGTTTTCTTTTCCCCATTTCTCATACCCACCCTCTATCTGGAACCCAAGACCATATCAAAATGGTGTATTATAATAAAGGTTGAGGAAAGAGAGCCCTTTAGCATGATGAAAGCTCCAGAGTTGTGCCAGGAGGCAGGCAGCCATAGCGTTCATTGGTAAAAATTAAAATAAAATTATGGTAATAATAATAATAATAATAATATACATAAATTCTGTTAGCTGTTGGCATTCTAATTATGACCAGCATTCCTTCTCTGTTATCAAAGGGGAGTTAGATCAATAAGTGATAAGTCCTGGAAAAGGTAAAAGGAACCTTTATATACAGGGAGGTGAAAATGGGTGATATAAGCTTCAAGTGTTTCACCTCTCCTTCTCCATGTCTACCTCTACCAAGCACCTACACCCCAGGGGGTCATTAGCTTAAAGTGGCAGTGTCCTAAACACAGAAATTTAATCTTTGGAGGGAGAGAGGTGGGGTGTGGAGCAGTTTATCTTTCTGGGTCTTTCTTGTGCTTCTCTCAGAGATTGGTCTCTGTTGGGCGTGCTGAGGTGAGGGCTTGTCTTCCCTGCTTATCTAGAAAAGGGCCAAATCCGAGCTACAGTTACTAATGGCCTCCAGGGTTACTTGAGCCCTGGTTCTTGTACAGGCTATTTCGAGCAGCTCCCAAACCATTAAACCCTTCTTCTTGGGAACTCCACAGCTGTCAGAGAGGGGGAGGAGAAGGGTGGAACAGCCAATTCAGATTCACTTCAAACCAGAAGTGGAACAATCCCCATTACATTATTAATTCCCAGAGCCATGTAAAGTTTCATCTGTTTTCTCTCAATCATTTTTTACAAGCTACATTTTCCAAAAGCTGAAGACCTACAATCAAGCAGTATCTTTCACATGTATGTGTGAAAATCCTGAGGGAACTACTGCAGGCTTGAGAACAGGGAACATGGATTCTAGACTCACCTTTGTCACAAGCCAGTTGTGTGACAATGGGTAAGTCATTTTTCCTCTATGGCTTCCAGCATCTGTATTGGTTAACCATCACTATGTAAAAATATCCGCAGCTTTAATATTGTACAATAAACAATGAGTACCTCAGACCTGGGGGGCAGCTGAGGTTTGGCTGATCTAGACTGAACTCAATTTGGCAGCAATATGTGAGACTACAGTAGCTCTGCTTCATGTCACAAGACTGGGGGCTGGCAGGGCTAATTCTGCTCCACATGCCTCTTCTCCTCCTGGACAAGTGGGCTAGGCAGGCATGTTCTTTTCATACAACAGCAGAGGCACCAGGAGAACATGGAAATATGTGAGGTCTCTTGAAGCTTAGGCTCAAAATTATTTTAAGGCCCATTCCATTGGCCAAAGCAACTCACATGGCCATGTCCCAAATCAATGGGCAAGGAGTTAAACTCTGCTCATAATAATGCCATGCAGCAAGGTTGAGTAAAGCACTGGGACCATTCATTCAATGTAGCATACTCTCTTCACCTATAACATGAGTGGATCATCAGGTCACATGGTCTCTGGGGTCCCTTAAACACTTTGTAAATCTAAATAATAATGTAGAAACAGTATAAAAGGATATCAATTAGTGAAAGCAAGCAACGAAATAAATCCAGCCTGTTTTAAGAAAAATTCTCTGAACATATGAATAAATTACAACCAGATACAAAGATGTGGTTCTCAAAATCTTCCCATTTCATCCAAAATCGGGAAACTGATTTTCACAAGCTCAGCATATGTTAATGTGAAAATGTAGAAAAGCCCTGCTCCAAATTCCCACACCTATTCTCATCACCCTGATGCTAGCAAGGTGAGTTAACCTGCAGCAGAGGTCAAGTGCTGAGCTCCTCTCAATGTGCACATGTTTTCTGCTTTGGAGGCAAAAGAAGCAGCTTCCTGCCAGAAAATATACAATTAAAAAACCAAATTATATCAGCAGGACTCACTTTGCTGAAAGTGGGAACTTGACAGAAATCAGAAATGCAAATGGTATTGAAGTATGGTTAAAACTTCCGCTTTCTAAAAAGGGTAAAAATTAATTGCTTTTATACTTACCATAGTGATAAGCTGGAGGCATATGCTATATACACGAGAAGCAGCATCCAGAAACCTTCCAAAAGGGGTGGGGGAAGGGAGGCAATAAATCTCTCATAGAAAGCCTCACATTCCTTGCTGCAGATGTGCGTAGCATATAGTTTTTTGGCTGTGCAGTTCAGGGACTTGCCAAGCGTTTCAGCTTCAACCGACTTATGTGAAGGAGGCTGGAGAAGGAAGGAGATATTTGGGAGAATACTCCTAAGTGATAAAAGAAGGGCTTAGCCAGAAAGTATGTGTCTAAACTTCCTTATTTGCTGGGGGAAAGGTATTAGTTTACGATTTTTATTGTAAGGACATCTGCAGCTTCTCAGCTTTATGGAACACATAGAGTTGCTAGAGTGCTCCTCAAGTCTTCAACCACATCCATCTTATTCAGAGGTGGGACCTTTCAGGAACACCCAGGGTATGTGGATTTGGAGGTCTTCTGAGAATAGGGTGACTGTTGCTCTGATTTGCCTGGGATAGTCCCAATTTATGCCTTTGGCTCATTTAGGAACCCCATTCATTCTCAAAAGTGTCTCTGTTGTACAATAGCTTTGGAAAACTTTGCAAATATCTACGAAAGCTGAAGAAATATGTACCTCTTGCTCAGCAACTCCACTCCTAGGTGTCTACCCAACAGAAATGCATGCGTATGAATGAGCCTCACAAACATAATATTGAGTGAAAGAAGTCAAACGAAAGGAGTACATTTTACATGATTCCACTTATACACAATTCAGAAACAGGCAAAATTAATCTATGTTGTTAGAAGTTAGAATACTGTTGGGTATAGGTATAAAAGGGGAGAAATATAAGGGGAAGTCTAGGGTAGAGGTCATGTTTGTTTTTATTTTTTGATCTGGAAGCTGGTTGCAAAGATGTTTTGAATTAGTAGAAGTCATCAAGCTATACATCTGTGACTTGAGCACTTTGATGTACGTCTATCTCAACCTGGTAAGAAGATAAAATAATATGGCCAGCTATCCATGATTCACATACCACCCCTGGACTTTACTGCCTCATTTTGCCACCAGCATTCTTGGTTCTGCTCATGTTTGAGGCCTGTAGCACTGCTTGGATAGAAAGGAACCTCAGCTTCCTACTTTTGTGTGGATCTTTTTTTCCCTATCCTTGAATAGGCTCCTTAGCAGCTTCCAGTGGCACTGCCCCACCTCTTGGGACTGGACTTGGTGGAAACACTACATTCAGCCCTTTGGCATTTATGGATGTTCATCTGTTTCCTTCACTTCCTGTGAAGTGAACTGAATGTTTGCTGTGGACTGAATGTTTGTGTCCCCCCGCCAGATTCACAGGCTGAAGGTCCAACTTCATTGTGATAGTATTTGGAGGTGGGGCTTTTGGGAGTTGATGAGGTGTAGGCGAGGTCATAAGAGTACAGTACCCATGATTGGGTTGGTGCCTTTATAAGGAGATTAGGGATCAGAGCTTTCTCTCAGCTATATCATACAAGGAAAAGGCAGCCATCCATGAATCAGGAGGACAGCCCTCACCAAGAAATGCTGCTTGTGTGATCTCAGGCTTTCAGCTTTCAGAACCATGAGAAGTAAATGTTTGTTATTTAAGCCACCGATCTAGTCTGTGGTAACTCATTACAGCAACCTGAATGGACAAAAAACCATTATATATACACAAACTACTGGTGAGAGCTGACATACACAAAAATGCATACACACACATGCCAATTAAAGTTTTTTCTTTTTTTTTTATTGTTGTTCAATTACAGCTGTCCCCATTCCCCCCACCATTACTCTTCCCTGCCCAACACAACCCCACCTCCCACATTCAATCCTCCCCCCCATCCTGTTGTCTTTGTCCATGGGTCCTTTATACAAGTTCCTTGACTTGACCTTTCCCCTTCCTTCCCCCATTATCCTCCTTCTACATCCTCTTTGGTCACTATCAGTTTGTTCTTTGTTTCCACGTCTCTGGTTCTATTTTGCTCTCTTGTTTGTTTTGTTGATTAGGTTCCACTTATAGGTGAGTTCATATGGTATTTGTCTTTCACTGCTTGGCTGATTTCACTTAGCATAATACTCTCTAGTTTCATCCATGCTGTTGCGAAGCATAGGAGTTCCTTCTTTCTTTCTGCAGTGTAGTATTCCATTATGTAAATGTACCACAGTTTTTTGATCCATTCATTTACTGATGGGCACTTAGGCTGTTTCCAGCACTTGGTTATTATAAATAACACTGGTATGAACATTGGGGTGCATACATTATTTTGAATTGATATTTCAGGATTCTTAGGGTATAGTCCCAGCAGTGGAATTGCTAGGTCAAAAGGCAGTTCCAACTTTAGTATTTTGAGGAAATTCCATACTGTTTTCTACAGGGGCTGCACCAGTCTGCATTCCCACCAACGGTGCACTAGTATTCCCTTTTCTCCACAACCTCTCCAGCACTTGTTGTTTGTTGATTTACTAATGATGGCCATTCTGACAGGTGTGAAATGATATCTTACTGTGGTTTTAATTTGCGTCTCTCTGATGGCTAGTGATGTTGAGTATCTTTCATATGTCTCTGGGCCCTCTGTATGTCCTCCTTGGAGAAGTGTCTGTTCAGCTCCTTTGCTCATTTTTTAAAAAGATTTTATTTATTTATTTTTAGAGAGGGGAAGGAAGAGAGGGAGAGAGGGAGAGAAACATCAATGTGTGGTTGCCTCTTGAGAGCCTCCACTACTGGAGACCTGGCCTGTAACCCAGGCATGTGCCCTGAGTGGGAACCAAAGCGATGACCCTTTGGTTCGCAGGCTGGCGCTCAATGCACTGAGCCACACCAGCCTTTGGCATCCTTTGCCCATTTTTTAATTGGATTGTTTGTATTCCTGGAGTGGAGTTATGTGAGTTCTTTACATATTTTGGAGATCGAATCTTTGTCTGAGGTATCATTGGCAAATATATTTTCCCATACGGTCGGCTCCCTTTTCATTTTGCTGATGTTTTCTTTAGCTGTGTAGAAGCTTTTTAATTTGATGAAGTCTCATTTGTCTATTCTTTCCTTTATATCCCTTGTCCTGGGGGGGGCATATCGGTGAAAATATTGCTGAGTGGAATATCTGAAATTTTCCTGCCTATGTTCTCCTCTAAGACTTTCATGGTGTAATAACTTATATTTAACTCTTTTATCCATCTTTAATTTCTTTTTGTGCAGGGTGTAAGTTGGTGGTCAAGTTTCATTTTTTGCATATAGCTGTCCAGATCTTTAAACACCATTTGTTGAAGAGGCTATTTTTACTCCATTTTATGCTCTTGCCCTTCAAATTAAGTTTTAAAAAATTAAAAGGAAAATACATTGAGAGTAAGTGATGTTTATGCCCCAGGAATACAAAGTTAGTTTAATATTGAAAAACCAAAATACAAATTAAGAGTAGCCAGCCTTTCAAGTTAGTCCTCATGGAGTTTTCCAGATATTCTTTTCTGGATCACTCCTAGTTCTGTTAATCTGCTTTGAGATGCAAAAGCCAAAGGTTACCAATGTGATCCAGTCAGTATTGGCTTTGGCTCAGTGCTTGGCTGGTGAACATTTTCTGAATGTCTTCATTTCCCAAGCATGAACATCTTGCAGATTTGAGTCCTCTAGAACCTAAACAGCAGTTTACCCATCCAATTTAGGCAGGCCAGCATTGGCAGAGAAGCATTCTGTCCCCTCCGCTTCCCTCAGATCATATACTCTCTTCTCTTGTTCACACTAGTCATGGACCAAAAGATCACACAGTGTATAAGATCCAGTCATTTACTCAATTAGCATTGTGCTACAAGCAGCTGTGAATGCACACCTGGTTCTTTCCTAGAGCCTATGAATTCCTGAAGGCAGGGGTTATATCTCACCCATTTCTGAAGTCATGGTCCTTTTCTTTCTCTCTCTACTTATAGTTGGGTTTTTTTTTACCCCCTTGACTCTGTTCTGCCTTACAGTCTTCCCTCTCACACCATGTTCTAGGTGACTCTTCTCTAGGAGACCAGGTAGAAAATGCTTGACCCACTTAACTTTGTTCTTTGGCACTCAGCTGGACTATATTTCCCAGCTGCCATTGGGAGTGAAATGTGGCTATGTGGCTGACCAATGATATGTAGACAGAGTGATGTATCTTACTACCAGGCCTGGCACATAAATACTTTCCACATTGTCCTGTTGATCTGTTTCTTCCATTTCCCATATTTGGTGGTTGGATATTGATGCCCATGGTGATGTTGGAAGACAAGAGATTCAGCTCTGGCTGCCCATTAGAGATACCAAGGGAGCATAACATTCTGTGCCCATGCCCTACCCTGAATCAATGGAATTAGACTCTACATTGTCAGAGAGGCAGAGCTCTCCATGGCTTTGAGTTGGTCCCCAATGACTGTGTAAACAAGAGTCCCTGCCTCTGCCACCAGTTTGGCCTTCCCTGAAAAAGAAATGAACTTCCATTGTGTTTTAGTGCTAGCTTTGCCTTAACTGATACACTGGGCAACTGTATTTGGGTGGCTCAAATGGGTTTGTTGGTCATGTCCTGACCAATTCCTGGTGGCTGAAAGGAGGCTATTAGTAAGAGGTGGGTAAAGAAGTTCACCTCAGGGAAGGGGAATAGACCTCCCACATGGTTATTGAGGAAATGCTTGAGAACCCAGTGAAGTTAAAAGAGAAAAGTGGTATGGTGGGGGGCAGAAAAACAAAGAAGGGAAGCTTAGGCCTTCAGACCATTAATGTCCTTTCCTTGTTACAGTCTGAGAGAGTAGATTTGAGTGTGTATGATGGGGGAGTATGTTCTTGAGTTGATGCGCATCAATTTCAGGTTAAATTTGGAGTCCTCCTGACTTTGGGAATGCTTTTCCTAGATTGAAACACCTTTCAATTGTATGACAAAATTTCTTTGGACTTATCATGTTCTTACATGTGGAGACATGCCTCCTTGGGTAATAGAATTTGGTTAGCTGCAAGGGCTTTACATTCTTGCTGGTTCAGTTAAAGTATGGCTTAAGGCTAACCACCAGGGACACCAGAGAAATGGATGCTCTCTGTGGAGCTAGTGACTTTTCTTCTGTCTTAACAATAATAGCCTCCTTCTCTTTCTCCTTTTTCTCTTATCCTCTTCTTTCCTTCCCTCTACCTTCCTGTCCCTGCACCCTTGTCTTGCCCCTTGCCCTTCTTCTTGTCTGTTCATGTCCTTTCTCTTCCTCCTTCTCCCTCTCTATTTGAAGAACTTCCTCCCCCTCCCTTCCCTCTCCCCCATCCCCTCCTGTTCAGCTTCTTCAACAAAAAGGTGACTTTCCACTTCAACTACAGTCCTAGAAATCTTGACCATCCAGGCTATGGGGAGTGATTGTTCATTTATCCACCATTCATGTACTCACTCAACCAATGTTGTCAGAGCAGAGGTCACCATGGTCAGACACTGTGCTGTGAATGGAGGTACAGAGACAAATTAGATGCTCTTAGCTATAGAAATATTTACAGCTTTGCAAAGGGCAGAGATGGGAAGTTATATAGTAAGGAACCAGGGAGGCAAAGAAGTTAATACTTAAGAGTTATCAGCTTCTTCATGTCTGGCAGAAAAGATCTAAAATCCCCAAGGAGCAGACTTTTTTTCATAAAGAACCAAAATTGGACATTTTAGTGTGTGTAAAGCAACTAGACCCCCAGTATCAAGGAGGCTTAAAAAAGGCTGCCCCTCTCCCTGCACTAAAGCTCAGGGAGGAGGAATTTGATATTCTTTAGGGAAGACGCAGGAAATTTACATAGGGAGAAAGAAATCTAGTAGGAGATTTGGGATTGAAAGTTTGATCCCTTTTTTGGGGGGTGTCCATAATGGCTTTAGACCATTCCTGATAGATTGAGGGGCATGGTGAAGTCAGTTTTCAAGCAAGGACCTAAGTGTTGATCGGATGCCATGCATGAGGCAGAAAGCAGAGGCTGCACTGATGAGTGGCATTACATACCTCTCCTGAAACCATTGGTGTGATCTTGAAAAATTGTGCACCTACATGGGCATCTAGTGAAACAGATGATTAAAAATAAACAAAGTGAGTCCAATAGCCCAGGCCTACTGTTCTCTGGAACCTCTATAGCCAAGTGTAGCCATTAGGGTCATGTGTCTGGGTTCCTACAGCATGAGACAGAAAAGTGGGGTTTAGACTGGGCAGTACCAGCTGTGTAATTTTTTTCCTGGGTGATGGTATTATGAACTCCAATTTTTTATTATAAAGAAAAACACATGTGCAGAACAGTATGCAATCCATGCATATCCAGCCCAGTGAATTATGACAAAGCAAGTGTTACTTAACTGTGACACAAGTCAAAACATAGAGCATTACCAACAATCAGGTAGCCTTTTTCATTCCTCTTCCAGTTGTATTCCTTGACTTCACTTTATTTATCCTAATACCTAACACCACCCTTTACTATTGCCTACCTCTAAAATTTGTACATAAATGGATTTCCACAGTCTAGACTCTTCTATGTGGTTTCTTTTGTTCAATATTATGGTTGTGAGATCCATCTGTGTTAGTGCATATAACTGCTCATTGTCCTTCCTCTATGCATGAATACACCCTGTTGCTATACTTATCCTCTGATTTATCTATCCACTCTCCTGCTTGTGGACATCAGACTGCTTTCAGTTTGGCTGTTTTAAAGCACATTGCTTTGAATATTCTGGAACAATATTTCCTGGTGCACATGAGGACCATTTGGTGAGTGATAGTAATGGGACCTTGGCCAAAAAAGACTTCCTTATTTTTTTCTGACTCCTTGTTCAAGTGAGCTTAGGTGATGTCTGGACTTCCTATGGGATACAGAGAGAGTGGGACAGGTAGCAGCAGGTGGTAGATAAGAGACATTGAAAGATGGAAGTCTGTAGCTAAAGTGAATCGAACATTAAAAGAGACATATCTCAGACTGAAGAAGAGTAAATGACATCCAATCTTACTTGGACCACAATCCAGTGTGACTGTGTTGTGGCTGTACCCCTGAACTAAGCCTTACCCTCCTTGATGGACTAGCTGCAGATGCTGACTTGGGCTGCCTTCAGTGCAGGCACTCCTCCAGGGAGTTGCTGGTTGGAGAAAGGGCTGGGGTAATTGCCATGTAGCCTCAGCTTGTCCAGTCAGGCACTAGGTTTTTGGGTCATACTTTGCTCAGTCTCTTCCCATCACTGCTTCCCCAAATCACACCATTGAGCCACCCATATCTTTAGGAAAGAACATTGTACTGATTATTTCCAGCCACCAAGTCTTATAAACAGAATCTTTGTCCCAGGTCTTAGGATTAAAGTGAAAGGGCAGATGTGCATATACCTGGGCTACTTGGCCTCCAGCACACTGGGTTTGTTTCCTTGCTATCCAGGGCCCATAACAGTTCTGGGCTTACCAGGGGAGAAGATTTAAAATTATATTCCTGCCCTTACACACACACACACACACACTCACAGAGAATTTGACACATTAAATCTGGAGTAGAGCCCAGGAATGTGCCTTTGAAGCCACTCACTGGGCCATTCTGATGCAAAAGGTCCTCAGAACATACTTGGGCTCTGAGTTTGCCCTGGCTCTGACACAAACTACCTGACTGACCTCCTGGAGTCTAGTTTCTTTAGGAAAAATCAGAGCGGTTAGAGGGTATCTCCAGGTACTTTTAGGCTGGGAAACTATGGCTATCTTTTCAGTTCTCTTAGCAAACTCACCTTCTTATTGTTACCCTAAAACTTTTCACTTTTAGTCTTCTATCTAAAATGTTTCTGGAATTTTTTGACAGCTCCTTTTGGGAAGGAAGGGCAGGCTGAAAGTAGTTGAAATCAAGGATTGCTGTACATTAGAAGGGACAAGATGAAGGTTGTAGAGTAGAGAAATGTTAAAGTTTAGTGTGTATATTTTGAGTACCTTGTACTCATAAATATATGTATGTGGATGTCTTACCTAATGCTCAGTCACTGAGTTACAGAATATTAGAACTAACAGGGTTATTTATATGTATTAATGGAAAAATACAATAAAGATGAAATAAAAAATAAATATATGCATTTATATTATGTATTGTGTATTGCATATAATACAATATATAAGATATGCACAGTGCATATGTGCAGAAAGTATCCAGCCATGTAAATATGAAAAATAGAGACATTTATTGAAGAAGATACAAGATTAAGAAACATTGTACACAGGATAATGATGTCTCAGTCCCCTTCAAAGTGGGACTTCACACACCTTGGGACCTCACACACTTCTCCCAATGGCCATTAGCTGCTCCCTAGTATTTTCCTCAATCTCATCAATGGTCTGAAATCTCTTCCGTTTCAAAGGTGATTTTAGTTTTGGGAAAAGCCAGAAGTCACAGGGCACCAAATCTGGGCTATAGGAGGGCTGAGTCACTTGGATGATTTTATGTTTCGCCAAAAAACTCTGCATGAGACGTGATGCATGATTGGGCATGTTGTTGTGCTGAAGCTGCCAAGCACCAATTACCCATAGCTGTGGCCTTCTGAGTCATCCAAATAGTTTCCACAGAGCAATGTTCAAATTTAATGCAAAATTTGAGGCAGATTTCTTGTTTCACTCACTCAGTCATTTTGGATGTGATGGCCACACAGTACACATGCTCACTCAATAGCATCTACTGCCTCCACTGACTTAGTACAGTGAAGCTGTCATTTTTCATGCATGCGCATTCCAGTCCACTCTCCTCGGCTGTCAGGTTACATTGGTGCCATGCAAACCATTCTTGTTATAGTAACAATGGCTGGACTTTTTCCGTATAGTATAGTATTTATGTGTATATATAAATACATACCTTGTATTTATATATATAATCCTGTTAGTCCAACTCCCTTGTTTTTCTGGTGAATAAACTAACCCTTAGAGAGAGCATGTGCATTGCTACTTGGCGTCACTTAAGTTATTAGAGTAGTAATTTTTCAACCTTCTTTTTCACAATCACCTGGATGATATTTTAAGAAATATAGATGCCTGGACTCCATGCTAAGAAATTCTAATTCCATTGGTTCAGGGTGGGACCCAGACACAGAATTTTTAAAAAAATTTCCTGTGGTGACTCTAATTGGTAGCCAGGGCTGAGATTCACTGATGAAGAGGATGGAGCTCATGGTCCCTTACACTAAAGGGCCATCCTGGCTCTTCCTAGGCATGGGTGGTGGAGGCATCCTGAACTCATGACCTGGGTGAAAAAACTACCAATCCCTACCTTCACCCAGAAGAGCCTGGCTCCCAGGAGTCCAGTGAGAATGCCAGGTTATTCCAAGATGCTTCGAGAAAGTTTATTCAAATGCCTCACATGGAAGCTTCAGCTCATCTCGAAGGGGCTTTTCAAGGCTGATACCTGTCTGTGAACATGAACATAAGATCTTCCTTAATCAGAAATGACCTCTACAGGGTCTGACGGTTAGGGGGAGGTGAGAACATGGGGTTCATGAGCAGAGATGAGAGAATATTTGGAGGAGCCTTCTTCTCATGCTAAAGCCCCCAGGAGAGGCGTGAGGGTGAGGAAGAGAAGAAAATAAGCCCATTTGCTGACTCTGTCCCAGGGATACTAATTCATCTTTTTTTTTCTCCTTTTTGGGACAAGCTCATGGCCTATGGACTGTGTTTTCCATTCACATTAAACTTCAGTGTGAGAAAGAACTCTAAATGCAGTAGTCCTTCAGTTCTCTTGGGTTGCACATGAAATCAAACCTGGAAAAACCATCATCTGTGTCCCTCTATGCCACCCTGCCCGTCACCTTTCTCTTCTCTAATTTGTTATGTTTGTTCTCACATGCCCCCTCCTGGACTCCTCTGTACAACTGTGCAGGTTATGCACTGTATAATGCTCTTTGCCCCAACCCCTGCTATGTTATGTTTGTCATCCCTCACCCCAAAGATCCTTTCTTCTTACTTCATTTCTTATAAGTTCCTCTTTGATAACTAACCCAAGAAGTAAGCCTAGCCCTCTGAGGGGTTTGATCCACACCCATCACCCTTGGCAAAGTGGAGCAGGGCCAAGGTCAGGTGTCTATTTCTCCAGAGAGTCAAGGGGCCTCCTTTCCCAGTGGGATGCCCCAAAGAGTTCACAAAATCCAGATTGTTTTCCTCATCACAACCTTTCTTTGCCAGATGCAAACTGTTCTCTAGGTTCACCCAAAGGCAATAGAGGCTATTTCATAAATAAGCTTAACATCTACATTTGCGTCTTTCCTTTAAACTGGCAGCCTCCCCCACTCTCAGCACAATTTTGCTCAAATGATATAAATACATCCTTACAGCACCCTGCATGCTTCACAGCCTCATGAACTTAAAAAAAAAAAAGTTAACTTGTTTAATCGCCATAACAACCCCATGATATATGTATTGGTCAGTTTTAAGGGGGAACCCCCCCACAAGGGTTGACATCTGTCACATGCCTACGGCAGAGCTGGATTTGAACTGAGGCCTGTTGGTCCCGAAGCCTGTGCCTTTAATCACTTTGCTCCTTCTGAGCTGTCCCACCCTTGCCTCCTACCTTCCCTGTTCCTCTCAATGTTTTCACTCATGGCTCATCATTCTCTCATGGCTTTACTTCTCCAGTGTGAGTGACCAGCTGGGATACCTGCCTTCCTGCCTTGACCCCATCTCACATTTTTCCTCCTGGGCTGCTTCAAGCCACTCTCACTTAGGAATATGCCCAACTGTGCTGGCATTCCAGCTGAGTGTGCTCACATCTCACAAGCAAGACCCAAACACACGTTTCCCCCTTTCTTTCAGCCCTGGACAGACACCTTCATTTAGTTCTACACCACGAACTGGCCATGGTCTGACAACGTCCTGTCTGGCTTGAGGCCTGCCTTAATTAAAAAAGAGAACAAGTTTCCAGCCAAGATGGAGGTGTAGGTAGACACACTGCACCTTCTCGCACAACCAAAAGAAAGACAAAAACAATTTTAAAACAAAAAACAACCAGAACTGACAGAAAATTGAACTGTATGGAAGTCTGACAACAAAGGAGATAAAGAAGAAACATTCATCCAGACTGTTAGGAGGGCGGAGACAGGCAGCGGGGCAGAGAGGACTCGTGGCAAGGTGGTGGCTGGAGGACCCAGTGAGGTGGTGGATTGTGGAACACATCAGGCAGTGCAGCAGCTAGCAGAGCCTGTGGCCCCACATTTGCGCATACATAAACCTGGACGAACAGCGGTGAGCGAAGCAGACCGCGCAACCCAAGGCTCCAGCGTGGGGAAATGAAGCCTCAAACCTCTGATTGAAAACACCCCTGGGGGTTGAGGTGGCAGTGGGAGAAACTCCTAGCCTCACAGGAGAGTTTGTTGGAGAGACCCACAGGGGCCTAGAGCATGCACAAGCCCACCCACTCGGGAATCAGCACCAGAGGGGCCCAGTTTGATTGTGGGTAGTGGAGGGAGTGATTGAAAACCGGAAGAGAGTGGAGCAAGCGCCATTGCTCCCCCTCGGCCCCTCCTCCACGTACAGCATCACAGCGCAGCGACCAGTGTTACCCCACCCCAGTGAACACTTAAGGCTCTGCCGCTTTACGTAACAGGAGCGCCAAGACAAAAAAAATGGCCCAAATGAAAGAACAGATCAAAGCTCCAGAAAAAATACAACTAAGCGAGGAAGAGATAGCCAACCTATCAGATGCACAGTTCAAAACACTGGTTATCAAGACGCTCAAAGAATTGGTTGAATCTGTTCGAAAACCAGATGAAAAAATGAAGCCTATGCTAAGAGAAACAAAGGAAAATGTACAGGGAACCAATAGTGATGCGAAGGAAACTGGGGCTCAAATCAACAGTGTGGACCAGAAGGAAGAAAGGAACATCCAACCAGAAAAGAATGAAGAAAGAAGAATTCAAAAAAATGAGGAGAGGCTTAGGAACCTCCAAGACATCTTGAAACATTCCAACATCCGAATTATAGGGGTGCCAGAAGGAGAAGAGGAAGAACAAAAAATTGAAAACTTATTTGAACAAATAATGAAGGAGAACTTCCCCAATCTGGCAAAGGAAATAGACTTCTAGGAAGCTCAGAGAGTCCCAAAGAAGCTGGACCCAAGGAGGAACACATCAAGGCACATCATAATTACATTACCCAAGATTAAAGAGAAGGAGAGAATCTTAGAAGCAGCAAGAGAAAAAGAGATAGTAACCTACAAAGGAGTTCCCATAAGACTGTCAGCTGATTTCTCAAAAGAGACCTTACAGGCAAGAAGGGGCTGGCAAGAAGTATTCCAAGTCATGAAAGGCAAGGAGCTACATCCAAGACTACTGTATCTAGCAAAGCTATCATTTAGAATGGAAGGGCAGATAAAGTGCTACTCAGATAAGGTCAAGTTAAAGGAGTTCATCATCACCAAGCCATTATTATATGAAATGTTAAAGGGATTTATCTAACAAAAAGAAGACAAAAAATAGGAACAGTAAAAATGACAGCAAAATCACAGTTATTAACAACCACACCTAAAGCAAAAACAAAAGCAAACTAAGCAAACAACTAGAACAGGAACAGAACCACAGAAATGGAGATCACATGGAAGGTTATCAACAGGGGAGTGGGAGGGGGAGAGAGGGGGGAAATGTACAGAGAATAAGTAGCATAAATGGTAGGTAGAAAGTAGACAGGGGGAGAGTAACAATAGTGTAGGAAATGTAGAAGTCAAAGAACTTAAAAGTATGACCCATGGACATGAACTATAGGTGGGGGATGTGAGAGGGAGGGGGTGGGCAGGATGGAGTGGAGTGAAGGGGGGGAAATGGGACAAATATAATAGCATAATGAATAAATATATTTTAAAAAAAGAACAAAAGCAACAACAATATAAGGCCCCAGTGTCTACCTGCCTCCTTTCCATCCCAAGCTTTACCCCTCTTCCCACTCTTCCCCAAACCCTTGGGGACCAAGATGAGGAAATTGTCCTGTAATCACATTTCACATACACTTGCACACAATCGAGGGATTTCTCTCGTCTGGTTATCTTTGGCAACCCTGGGACTGGGACGGAAGGGGGTATTTGAAAAACCTTCCTCTGCTTCCATCTTGGAAAAAAAGGCAGAACATTTTGATTTACTACCTTATCTTTAAAGAAACCCGACACAGAAAAGTCAGGGAGATAAGATCTATGACTTGATCAGCTTGTTCTCTGAAGTTGTTTCAAGCCTTACCATCCCCCAACAGGCCGCTTAATTTCCTGTTTTCAATATCTAATGGCTAGGAATATGCAGCAGCCCAGAACTAAGTGAGCCTGGGGGGTCAGCGCAGGAAGCTGACCAGAGAGGAAGCTTTTAAGATTCAACCTGGAATCTGGCCACAAGTCAGGAGCACATCTTAATTTGGATTTTATTTTTACCTTAACACTGTGGTCAGCGGCTCTGGCTGGCTTGTGGTCTCAGAAGAGCTGCTGGTTTGAAATCTTCAATGCAATTTGAAAACTCATAAGCCCTCAAATTAAAAAAGAGAAGGAAAACTTTAGCATACATAACAAGAATTCTTGACAACCTCTTTCTTTCAAGAAGCTCCAAATGCCTCCCAGATATTCTTGTGTCAGCTCTTGCCACTTCCCACAGTGGAGGCCAGCAAACCAGTACCATCCAAATCATTTTATGGAGGGGAAAACAGAGACACCCACTGGTTCCTGCTCACACAGCAAATTGGCACAACATTGTGACAGGTGTTTTACCAAGCCCCAACTAGGCTAGGGTAGTGTGTGTGTGTGTGTGTGTGTGTATGTGTGTGTGTGTGTGTGTGTGAGAGAGAGAGAGAGAGATATGGGTCACAAGTACAATGTCGAGAGCAGGGAAAACCAACTATCTTTGGGTCTGGCACCTGCCATAGTGGTTCACTCCCTGGAATCTTGGTCATCACTGTGTCTCTTCCATCACTGGAGGATTCTTGAGTAGTCTCTTGTTGTTTGCCATGGTAATACTGCCAGCCGCTCTCTTGCCAGTCAGGGACTGGCTTCGACTTCAGGGGCATGACACAGAGACATCTCCATCTGCCTCCAGGGGCTGAGCACATGGTGTTTCCATGCGTAGTGAACTTCATGGGGCAATAAGCTTGGTTTCTCACAGCTGGGCTTCCCTTTCCTGATTCCTATCCCTTTTACTTCACAAAGGACAGAGGCCTGATGTATAGGATGGATCTCAGGCCAGGGAGCAGATTTGCCCACCTGCTGCTGAGGGATGGCCCTCTCTGGTGTGGGTCTGGAGCCCAAGTTTGAGGCCTCCTACCTGCAAGGTTGATCTAGGGAGGTGTTGCCTATTTCGGGGACTGTATGAATCTTGCTGTCAGAACCTTACCTATATTCACCTCAGTAAATATCACCTAAATTTCAACTACCAGCTTCTTCATTGCTTTACCTCAGGGCTTTCTCAAGCCTTGAAGTGTACTTTTCTTGCTGTTAGTGAGGGTTAGAAGTGCAAGGATTAACACCCTTCCCAATGTCCCAGAGCAACCCATAACCATTGACCAACAAGACTGGGTATATAAATGCCCCAGCTTCTTGCCCTCAGGTGGAAGAACTCTAAGGAACCTGCTCTACACAGATGTTTAGCATCCTCATAATGGCAACTGGCTTCATGGTGCCTTATCTGATTTCCCCAGCCTCCTCACTAGTGGAATTACCTGAGAAATAAAACTGTTTGTATTTGAGTCCTTACCTCAGTTCTGCTTTTGGGGAACCAAATTCAGTCAGGGGAAGAACTTCTCTACCATGCCAGCTGCTAATGGAGCTGTCACTTCTAAGCTGAAGACAATAATTTCTGAAAACTCTCAATACCCAGCTGCTAAGGTTGGGGTATACCTGCCTTCTTTCCAGGCCTCTTCTCTCTCCCTTTTCATGATTCTCAAAGTCTTGTTCTGCTACTCCCATCCTTGGTTACATGGTACTGTAGGTCTAATACAAGAGACTCATTTTATATTATAGTGCTCATTGGGGCAGGGTGGAGGAGCAATGAGTGATTTTCCCAAATTCACTTGATTTGTAGGTGGCAGGCTAAGCAGGAACCAAAAACCAAGTGTCAGGATTTATGGTCCAAGGCACTTTTGAAGTACAACTGTGCACATGTAAATTTGGTTCATGAGCTTTTGTTCTGCACTTCCCTTCTTTCTCATTACAACAGAGTTGAGTCTCACATGTAAAGTCTCAAAAAGGACTGCTAAGATTCATCATTTAATCAGTGTGTAGGGACTGCACTCCCTCCCTGAACCAGACATGTGTCTACATCAGCACCTCCGGTGACTGGACACCCAGTGAAGTGATCACAAAGATCCAAGAAACTGCCTCTCTCAAGGCAGAGAGAAGTGGTCACATAGGGCTTAGCTGATAGCATGACAGAGGATCTAGGCAACAGCAGGGGCACCACCTGACCATGGACAGAGTCTTTGCATTCACTCCTCCCTTGACCTAGAATGCTGCTCCTCCAGATATCGACTCGGTTCAGCCCCTTACTTGCTTTTGCTCAAAAGTCACCCTCAGAGAGAATTTTCCTGATTACTGTCTAAAACTGGGGTGTCAAACTCATTTTCACCGGGGGCCACATCAGCCTCGCAGTTGCCTTCAAAGGGCTGAATATAATTTTAGGATTGTATAAATGTAACTACTCCTTAACTAGGGGCAAGGAACTTAGCGCTGTCGCTGGGTAGAAACAAGGTGCAGGGCCGGATAAAACAAGGTGGAGGGCCGGATTTGGCCTGTGGGCCTTGTGTTTCCCACCTGTGGTCTAAAATATAAGCTTCTGTCCATTACATCTTTACCCTGCTTTGTTTTCCTCTCAGCATTTATCATTACCTGATGTATAATATGTTTGCTTATTGCTGATCCCTTCATCCCCACCACTAGAACGTGAGCTGCATGAGGACAGAGAATTTTTCCTGTTTGGCCACTGCTCTATTCTCAGCACATAGAACCTTGCCAGTGCATTCTAGAAGCTCAATAAATACTTGTTGAGATGAATTAATGAATCACTGAAAGGCAACAGAGCAGACAGGTTAGTTTCTTTGGCCCAGGTAACACATTCAGTCAAATGGGCAGAGGGAGAATGGTCCCCAAGCCAGTGCACTCCATGGCCTCCCACCCATTTCTCTACCCTATGCTAGGCTCATTGAATCTCAAAATAAGGTAGGACTCACAAAGCAGAAAACAAGGAGAAGAGAGAAGAATTCTTAGTGGAGGTAGTACATCTGCTCTTCTGTCCCTCCCTCCCTGCCTGCTTCTTATTTCTTCTGTCTTATTCCAAGGAGCTCCTTAGCAAGAAAACTCTCTCTGGTCTCTCCCCAGAAACTGCAAACTGCACTCTGAGTACTTGGATGCAAAATCAACCAATTGTTAAGTCCTCGACAATACCTCATCAGTGAACACAGCACTATAGTTAATGGAGAAAACTGTACTTGAACAACAATAAAAAAAATTTAAAAATAAAGAAAGTAAATCTAACTCAAGCTCTTTAAAATAGGATCTAATTTAATTGGTGCATTTAATGTATTACTGTCACTTCACCCCAACCAGGGGAGAGTATCATTGCAGCAATAGGTGGTGAGAGACTTAAGTGGCCCCTCTGCAGGGTCTCCCCAGCACCCCAGATCTTGACAACAGCTGGGAAGAGACAGGCAGTGGCAAGCCTGGAAAACGGAGAGCCCACAAAAGCTAGGGATTGCATGGATGCCAACTGGAACTTGGGCGTGGATGCTGTGGACCTCTGTCTCGACACTTAGCCACACTCCCCTGACAGGCCTCTGGAGGGGGTCCAGGCAGAGGGCCTCTCCGTGCCAGCACATCTCCTGAGAAATGAATCTCAGGGCATTGTGTAAAGAAACCCAAGAGAATTAAGCATTTCAAAAGACATTCAAAAGACTAAAGACTGGGGCATAACCTGTGTGCTGGGGATCAGTGTTTCTCTACTTTGTGTGTACTTTGTGTCAGCATTAGTTCCTGATCCAACTCACAAAAAAAGTCTGATCTTTTTAGAGTAACATAACACAAAACACATATTAGTAGAGCAGTTGTAAAGTTTTGTGGTTAAGAGTATTGGCTTAGCCCTGGCTGGTGTAGCTCAATGGACTGAGTATGGGCTGCGAACCAAAGGGTCACAGGTTCGATTCCCAGTCAGGGCACATGCCTGTGTTGCAGGCCAAGTCCCCAGTAGGGGGCATGTGAAAGGCAACCACATATTGATATTTCTCTCCCTCTCTTTCTCCTTCCCTTCCCCTCTCTCTAAAAATAAATAAATAACATTAAAAAAAAAGAATATTGGCTTTAAAATCATGTGGAAATGGGTTCTAATCCTAGATAAACAACTTACTAACTTGTGAATTTTAGAATGTTTTTGAGTCCCCTTAGTTTCTTCATCTGCAAATTAAAGGTAATAACACCTACTTCATATTTCCTTGATGAATTTCAAGTGCCAGGCCTGGGCCAGCAGAAGCTATTGGTGCCCTATCCACAGGATTGTGGCCCACCCTGGAGGTTAATGGCAGTCAGCTTCCATTCAGCTTGTGGCTCCTTGCATGTTTCTTCCTGAGAGTGTTTTTTGGCCCTGGAGGACACCTCCACCAGTGAGAAATGGGAGTTGATGGATAAAAACTCCATCTTCCATACCCAGGGATGCTCCATATAGTCTCTCAGAGACCTCCAGAGGAGCTGAACCTCAGTTGCCCACCATGATAACACACTCATTTGCTCACCCTTTACTGGTTTTCTTCCCTTCCCTCTCACTGCTCCACCCCTTCACAGCACGTCCTGGATCACCTCTCAAATAAATTATTGCACCTAAATCCTCATCTCAGGGTCCTCTTGGGAGGAATCCAAGCTCACACATTAGCGTGGCTCAAGCACTTAACATATGGCACCATATTACTCTTGTACTTTCTGGATATTTGAAATTCAATTGTGGGTCTCTATGCCTACATTTTGTATGTATCTATGTAAAAAATTGCCTTGAGGCCTTCCAGGAAGGAATCTTTTCCCTGAGAACTCTTGTCACCTCAATGCTCTGTGGCCCTGGAAAGTATTGCTGAGTTAATGCTTTCAACATCTCCTTGACTCCTTGGATCCCATACAAATATTGACTTAGGGAGAGGTAGGTCATGTCAACTTATGTGAATGTTGCAAATGGGTTTATGAATTGAACTGGGCTCCCCACCAAAAAGATTTCTCCAATACCTCAGAATGTGATGTTATTTGGAAGTAGGGTTTTTGCAGATAATTAAGTTAAGATGAGGTCATTGATGTGGGCCCTAACCCAATATGACTAGTGTCCTTAGAAAATAGGAGAATTGGACACAGTGATAGACACACACAGGGAGAATACCATGTGAAGATTGGAATTATACTGCCACAGAAATGGAGCCATTGAGTTAGAAACAGGCTTGGTACAGATCCTTCTGTCATGCCTGCAGAAGGAACATGGTCCTGCCACACCTTGATTTTGGACTTCTGGCCTCCAGAATTATGAGACAATGCATTTCTGTTTTTTAAGCCATTCAATTTGTGCCACTTTGTTATGACAGCCCTGCCAGACTAATATGGAAGTGTTATCTTTGTGTGTGTGTCAGTATACACTATGTGTACAACATGTGGATTTCTATTATATGAAGGTGGCCTCTTGCTGTGTAACCCTACAAACTCTTGGATAAGATCTGTCCTTGGTAATTGCAGCCTAGGATAAACTTTTTCTCCAGGGTCCTTCCACATTCTCTTTCCTTAGCTTTTTGTTTCCAGAGCTGTGCTATCTCCCTTCCCCTCTTGTTGCCCTGTGACTACTAAGTTTCCAACATGGCTTGATGGAGATCTATGGTGGCTAATCTCTAAAAGGCCCTTTTTTCCAAAGATTCATTCAGGCTTTGCCCTTACTTACCATCAACACTCCATTTAACAAATGAAGTCAAAGGTAGGTAACAGATAAAGCTTCCTACAGGAATTTCAGCCTGGTGTTCCCAGGTCAATTACTACCTCCACCAGAGAGTGCCACAGACTCCTTAAATTCCATGGTCTCAACACTGAGCTCACCTGCTGTTACTTCTGGCCTGGCCAATTATAAGGACCTTCTGGGCTGGATATCCTGTTTGCCCTTTCAGGCCATCCTTTCTCCTTCTCGACCCTGCTCTGAGCTCCAAAAGGCTAGCCTTTGTAGGTGTATCAATCGAGGAGCCCTGCCACCTTGCTCTGGTTAAGTTTGGCCAGTGGGCATCTCTGGCAAGAGGTACAAGGGTGGGGATGCAGAGAAGTTGGAATATTTGTTCCCCTGGCTACCTCCTTCTTCCCTCCAGGTGACATTGGCTCTGGCTGCTTTCCTCTCTACCTAATCTCCTAACTCCTGTCCAGCAGTCCTCTTTTGTAGCCAGGGAACTCTCCAGTGTCTGGGAACTCTTACACTCCTTTTGAATACGCCATCTCTTTCCTGCCCAGAGCCTGACTGACATGCCTCCTAATCATGATCCTTGGGCTGTAATTTCACCTGTCACCATCTAACCCACCCTGCAAGTTGCTCTGTGAGCTTTCTAAAGTTCAAAACATGTTACTATTGAAACACTGATGGGCTACCATTGCATCTCAGGGGCTTCAGTCCTAATGCCTTCTTTTGGTACAGTCAAGTTCCTGCACAATATGGCCCCAGTCTACATTTTGGCCAGATCTCCTACCCTTCCCAATAAAACAGCCAAAGCTTTGGCAGTGCCAGGTGGCCTGTGCTTCACTGTACATGCCTAGCACATCTGAGCCTTGCCACCTGTGTTCCCTGAAGTTCATTGCTTCTCCTTCTGTGCCTGAGGAAATGTATCCTTCAAGTCTTGGCCCAAATATCATGTGTTCCTGGAAGATATCACTGATCTTCCATCTCTCCCAGCCTGGGGTGAATTACATGATCCCACATGGTTTGTACAGATCTCTGAGCCAGAGCTTATCCCAGCAGGTAGTAGTTAGGTTATTGCCTGTTTTGTCTTTCCCAGAACTCCCAGGTGGTGAGTTCTTTGAGGGCAGAAGTATCATGCATAATTTCATCTCTCCAACTGTAGCACACCCTATTGATGCTCTGTCCTCCATCACCTTGGACCATATTATTTTGACCCATGGTGGGCAGCTTCAAAGCCCACTGACAACTTCCTACTTCAACAGCCTGCGCTTCTTGCCTTCTAGGCCTCAGGGTTTCCTCAGCACCTAGGGAGCTTGCTCTGTCACAAGTAGGTATAAGCCTGAAGTGCAGGGGAATTAATATCCTTGGGGCCAAAGGAGTGAACGGCCCTAGGGATGAGAGTCGGTGGGTTTGTGTCTCAGGCTTCAAGGCCTCTGGAGAGAGGATTCCCAGCAGGTTATAGACAGTGCATCAGAGACTCCTCAGGGAGACTGTGCCAAAGTTGCCCACAGCAGTAACTTGCTCATTAAAGCATCTGTCACTGGCTTTTCTTCCTTTTCTGTCTCACTTTTCTCATTCCCTCACTTGTGCTTCCTTTGTACTCTCCAGAATAAACCATCTGCTTCTTAGACCTTGTCTCAGAATCTGCTTTTGAGGGAACCAAGATTAAGACAGGGTCCTCAGCAGCCACACAGTGCCCTACACTTAGTAGGTACCCAATAAATGTCATAAGAATAAGTGATCAAGGACACAAGACACTTTGGCCCAATTTGCCTACGTGAGGACCACACTGATGTTAAGGAACTGTGTTGTTTTGAGCATTCAGTTGCTCCTCTAGCCAGGAAGATGCCACCTACATCTATGGGGGGGGGCACTCTGAGCCTTCTCCCAAGCAAACTACCTGCTGGGGAGACTAGTACAGACAGGCAGTTCTGATTATGTATGAAAATGCAGGCCTGGCCTTGCAGCTTATGTGAGAGCCACATAGCTCAGCTAAGCCACCCTGGAGAAAGAATCTTACAAGGAATACTAAAAAGCATCCAACTGTGAAGAACAAAACACACGTGAGTTTTCTTTTTAAAAAAATGGAAATGAAATTATACTTTCATCTTGGCTTTCTCACAAACTGGAAGCCCCAAAATAAGCCCTAAAAGGCAAAAGAAGACTTTATCCAGATTTGTGACCTGGATTTAGAGCAACCATCACCTTCATTAGAGTGAACCTCACAGACTATTGCGTCTATTCCCAGAGATGAGCCCCAAGGGGATGGTGTAGGGGCAGGCCAGTGGGGTCTGGGTTTCATCTCCACCTTTATAGAGTGAATGTGAAGTTCAGGCAAGGCATAGTCAAGGAGACCCACAAAGACAACCAAAGGCTTGGAAATGAAGACCACAGAGGAAAGGAACGGCATTACAAGCAGTAAGAATAGCATGTGCAAAATCATGGTGTAGTTGAAGGAACCAAAATTTACCTGGCTACTGTGTGGAGTGTTAGTAACAAAAGGAAAGAAACAAGAAGGGGAAAGTAAATAGAGGCCCAATCATAAAAGGCCCTGTGTGTCTTGCCAGGGAAAGTCTGTGAAGAATCCCTGAAAGTGAGAAAAGGAGGCCAGTGTGAAAACTGCTGCAATAGTCCACTTCAGTGCTGAAACCATGGAGGCAAGTACATAGATAAAACCAGCAGAGAAGGATTTAAGAGGTTTGAAGGAGGTAAACTGGAAAGGACTGGATATGGGCGGTATAGAAAAGCCAGGGATATTTGACTCTAAGGTTTTTCGTTTGAGGAACCAGATGGAAAGTGAGGCCCTTCACTGAGTCATTGTATCCAAGGGACAGAAACGAAAGAGGCTATTTTGGTGGTGGTGATGGTAGGTGCACTCATTTGGGGACCAATGGATTCAAAGTACAGGTGAGGACCTCTGGATGGAAATGTCCTGTGAGTAATTGGATGGATGGTATCATAGGAGACATGGATTTTGCACTCATCAGCATGTAAATGGTAATTGAAGCCATTTGAGCTGATGAATCCATCCAAGGGAAGTGAACTGAGGAATAAACATAGGCAAATTCCATGAAAAATAAACATGAAAAGAGTGGGCCATGTAAAGAAAGCCAGTGCAGGAGATGGTGGAATCGTCAAAGACATTAAGAAGAGAATGGGATATGATACAGGGAAAGTCAAAGGAGGTTCCATAAATTGGCCAACACAATCAAATTCTTCAGAGAAGACTAGAAAAGTGAAGACAGAAAACTAGTCTCTGTACTCTCTTACCGTCTCACTAAGTTCTTGACTTGGGGCTTGGAGCTTCATATGTACCTGCCAATCATTGGGGAGAGGAGGTTTTATTGACCAATTTATGGGCTACCCAGACCCTTTGTCTGCTCTCCTTTGAGTCACTTCACAGTTTGTCAGTCTTTCAACCAAAGGTTGGACAAGGAAAATAAATTTTTCCCAGTCAGTTTTATGACATAATCTATTGGTTTTTTGGAAATATTTAGCAGAGGAATAATTCAAAACGATTAGTTGATTTCTGGGTGTTGTTGGATTATCTATGAAATTTCATTGTTCAAGCTATTGATAGTCTTTGTTAGTGTTACCCATCCTCTTTCACTAAATACACAAATGAATATCACCTGGATATATATAAAAGCAGACAGAAATAGAAGTGTATATTTAGCAAGCCTCTAGGGGAAGAACTTTCTATGTGTTGAAATGATAGAACAAACCAGAAAACAAAAAGAACAAGCTTAACTTCAAAGTTAAAAATATTTGTTTATATATAACTCATATATATACACATAATATTTGTAAAATACTTGCAGCAAAGTTCTTTCTTCTGTAGAGATCAGAAAATGGGGAGAAAAGAAATGCACTCAGTTGCTAATATTTCAATAGACAAAGAGCTTGAGCAAATAATTTACCAAAGAGAAAACACAACGATTTCACCAACATTTAGAAGAATGTCATGACTCGTTAGTAAAATAATAATTGCAAATTAAAATAATGAGGTACCGTTTTCCCCCAATAAAATTTCCTACAAACTTACCTACTGCTGTTGAGGGTGTGGCAAAATTGTTGCTGATGACAACGTCAATTAATGTAACTCTGTTGGAAAGGCATTTGGTAAATACAAATTAAGATCCATAAAAATGTTCATAAGCCTAAACTCAGCAATTCTACTTCTATCCAAAGGAGTCTAGTCTAAGGAAATGATCATAAACACCATATGCATGGAAAAAACACTATATGCATGGGAATGCAATAGCAGCAGAATCACAAATACCAAAATATAAACTTTCAGCTACAAGGGACTGATAGAATAAATTGCAGTGCATTTGCCAGATGAAACATTATGAATCCATTAAAAATGATGGCTAAGAAGACTGGAAAGCACCATGGGAAAAAGAATGTCGCATAATGTTAACTGGAAGAGGAGGGAAATTTGCTCAAAGCAGTATATGATAATTACATAGATTCACACAAACACACACATAAATTAAAACATGTAAAAAGGCAAGATGAAAATATGCCAAACACTATGTCATATTGTTGCTTTGGGGATGATTTTTCTTTTTTGAATTTTCTATATACCATAATAGTTATAAGCATGGATTTGGAGGATCAAATAATCTTGGGTTCAAATCCTAATTTCATCATTTACTGTGTCACCTTGAGCAAGTTATTTTATCTAAGCTTTAAACTTCCTCCTCTGTAAATTGGGAATTTTAACATCTGCCTCAGAGAAGTGTTATTAGAATTAAATGGAATACAGGAAAAGTGCTTGTCATTGTGCCTAGAACATAGTAAGTTAGTAATAAATGGAAATTTTGTTATTGTTATTATTATTTAGATAGTGTGAAGAAGTCTATAGTTTTAGAAACTTGTTGAACATTATAGACTGTAAAGTATGCCTGAATGCAAACAATGCTATTTTTCATTTCCTGCCCTCTTTTCTTCACAGGCAACCATCAAAAAAGATTGCCAAAGAGTTTATTTTATTTTATTTTATTTTATTTTATTTTAATTTTTATTGTTATTCAATTACAGTTGTATGCCTTTTCTCCCCATCCCTCCACCCCACCCAAGGTGAACTCACCTCCCTCCCCTACCTCCACCCTCCCCCTTGGTTTTGTCCATGTGTCCTTTATAGTAGTTCCTGTAATCCCCTCTTCCCACTGTCCCCGCCCCCACCCCACCCCCACGCCCTGGCTATTGTTAGATTGTTCTTAACTTCAATGTCTCTGGTTATATTATCTTTGCTTTTTTCTTCTATTGATTATGTTCCAGTTAAAGGTGAGATCATGTGGTATTGTCCCTCACCTCCTGGCTTATTTCACTTAGCATAATGCTCTCCAGTTTCATCCATGCTGTTGCAAAGGGTATAAGCTCCTTCTTTCTCTCTGCTGTGAAGAATTCCATTGTGTAAATATACCATAGTTTTTGGATCCACTCGTTTGCTGATGGGCACTTCGGTTACTTCCAGTACTTGGCTATTGTAAATTGTGCAGCTATGAACATTGGGGTGCACAGGTTCTTTTGGATTGGTGTTTCAGGGTTCTTAGGGTATAATCCCAGCAGCGGAATTGCTGGGTCAAAGGGCAGTTCCATTTTTAGTTTTCTGAGGAAATTCCATATTGTTTTCCACAGTGGCCTCACTAGTCTGCATTCCCACCAACAGTGCACTAGGGTTCCCTTTTCTCCACATCCTCTCCAACATTTGTTTGTGGATTTGTTTATGCTGGCCACTCTGACTGGTGTGAGATGGTACCTCATTGTATTTTTAATTTGCATCTCTCTGATGGCTAGTGATGCTGAGCATCTTTTCATATGTCTCTGGGCCCTCTGTATGTCTTCCCTGAAGAAGTGTCTGTTCAAGTCCTTTGCCCATTTTTTAATTGGGTTGTTTGTTTTCCTGGAGTGGAGTCGTGTGAGTTCTTTATATATTTTGGAGATCAGGCCCTTGTCTGAGGTATCATTGGCAAATATGTTTTCCCATACTGTTGGTTCTCTTTGTAATTTGGTGCTGTTTTCTTTAGCCATGCAAAAGCTTTTTATTTTGATGAGGTCCCATTTGTTTATTCTTTCCTTTATGTCCCTTGCTTTAGGGGATGTGTCTGTGAGGATGTTGCTGCGTGGAATGTCTGAGATCTTCCTGCCAATGTTTTCCTCTAGGACTTTTATGGTGTTACGACTTATATTTAAGTCTTTTATCCATCTTGAGTTTATATTCGTGTATGGCGTAAGTTGGTGATCAAGTTTCATTTTTTTGCACGTAACTGTCCAGATCTCCCAACAAGATCTGTTGAAGAGACTGTTTTTGCTCCATTTTATGCTCCTGCCGCCTTTGTCAAATATTAATTGACCATATAGACTTGAGTTTATTTCTGGGCTCTCTGTTCTGTTCCATTGGTCTATGTGCCTGTTTTTATGCCACTACCAGGCTGTTTTGATTACAGTGGCCATGTAATACAGTTTGATCACAGGTATTGTGATCCCTCCTGCTCTGTTCTTCTTTATCAAAATTGCTGCAGCGATTCGGGTCGTTTATGGTTCCATATGAATATCTGAAATGTTTGTTCTATATCTGTGAAATATGTCATGGGTACTCTAATAGGGATTACATTGAATCTATAAATTGCTTTGGGTAGTATGGCCATTTTGATGATGTTAATTCTTCCAATCCATGAGCATGGTACATGCTTCCATTTGTTTGTATCTTCCTTAATTTCTTTCTTCAGTGTTGTGTAGTTTTCTGAGTATAGGTCTTTTACCTCCTTGGTTAGGTTTATTCCTAGGTACTTTATTTTTCTTGTTGCTAAATCGAATGGGATTTTTTTCCTGATTTCTGTTTCTGCAGTTTTGTTGCTGGTGTACAGGAATGCCTTTGATTTCTGAGTATTGACTCTGTATCCAGCTGTTTTGCCAAATTAATTTATTAGGTCGAGTAGTTTTTTGGTGGAGTCTATAGGGTTTTCCATGTACACTATCATGTCGCCTGCAAACAGCGACAGTTTCATTTCCTCCTTTCCAATTTGGATGCCTTTTATTGCTTTTTCTTGTCTGATTGCTGTGGCTAGGACTTCCAATACTATGTTGAATAGGAGTGGTGAGAGAGGGTATCCTTGTCTTGTTCCTGATCTTAGTGGGAAAGCTCTAAGGTTTTGTCCATTGAGTGTGATGTTGGCTGTAGGTCTCTCATATATGGCCTTTATTATTTTGAGGACTGCTCCCTTTATTCCCACTTTGCTGAGTGTTTTTATCAGAAATGGGTGCTGCATCTTATCGAACGCTTTTTCCGCATCTATTGAGATGATCATGTGATTTTTGTCTTTGCTGTTGTTTATGTGATGTATTATGTTTATTGATTTGTGAATATTGTACCATCCTTGCATCCCTGGGATGAATCCCACTTGGTCATGGTGGATGATCTTTTCAATGTATTGCTGGATGCGGTTTGCTAATATTTTGTTGAGAATTTTAGCGTCTATGTTCATCAGCGATATTGGCCTGAAGTTTTCTTTCTTCGTTGTGTCTTTATCTGGTTTTGGGATGAGGATAATGCTGGCTTCATAAAAAGAGTTTGGGAGTCTTCCATCAGTTTGGTTTTTTCGAATAGTCTGTGAAGGATAGGGGTTAGCTCTTCCTTAAATGCTTTGTAGAAATCTCCTGTGAAACCATCTGGTCCAGGGCTTTTGTGTGATGGGAGTTTTTTGATGACTGCTTCAATTTCCTTTGCTGATATTGGTCTGTTCAGGTTATCTGCTTCCTCTTCATTCAGTTTTGGAAGATTATATTTTTCTAGAAATGTGTCCATTTCACCTAGGTTTTCAAATTTCTTAGCATACAGTTCTTCATAGTAATTTCTTACAATCCTTTGTATTTCTGTGGTATCAGTTGTAATCTCTCCTCTTTCATTTCTAATTCTGTTTATTTGGATCCTCTCTCTTTTCTTCCTGATGAGCCTACTTAAAGGCTTGTCGATTTTGTTTATCTTTTCAAAGAACCAGCTCCTGGATTCATTGATCCTTACAATTGTGCTTTTAGTCTCTATGTCATTTAGTTCTGCTCTGATCTTGGTTATTTCCTTCCTTCTGCTTGCTCTGGGCTGTCTTTGTTGTTGTTCCTCCAGTTCTTGTCGGTGTAGGGTTAGGTTGTTTGTTTGAAATGTTTCTATCTTTTGAAAGTAGGCCTGTATTGCTATGAACTTCCCTCTCAGGACTGCCTTTGCTGTGTCCCATAGGTTTTGGGTTGTTGTGAGTTCGTTTTCATTTGTTTCCAGAAAGTTTTTGATTTCTTCCCTAATGTCGTTCTTGACCCATTCGTTGTTTAATAGCATGCTATTCAGTCTCCATGATTTTGAATGTCTTGGGTTTTTTCCTTTGGGGTTGGTTTCTAGTTTCAGTCCCTTGTGGTCCGAGAAAATGCTTGATGTGATTTCTATTTTCTTGAATTTGTTGAGGCTTGCTTTGTGTCCTATCATGTGGTCTATCTTTGAAAAAGTTCCATGGACACTTGAAAAGAATGTGTATTTTGCTTCTTTGGGATGAAAAGCTCTATATATATCAGTTAAGTCCATTTCCTCTAGGGTATTGTTAAGTGACACAATATCTTTGTTGATATTTTGTTTGGAATACCTGTCCATTTTTGATAGTGGGGTGTTAAAGTCCCCTACTATAATTGTGTTGCTGTCAATATCTTTCTTGAAATCCTCCAAGATTTTCTTTATGTATTTGCGTGCTCCTATGTTGGGTGCTTATATATTTACAATGTTTATGTCTTCTTGGTGGATTCTTCCTTTGAGTATTATGAAGTGACCTTCTGGGTCTCTCTTTATGGCCCTTCTTTGGAAGTCTATTTTGTCTGTTATGAGTATTGCTAACCTGCTTTTTTTTTCCTGTCCGTTTGCTTGGAAAATTTGTTTCCAGCCCTTCACTTTCAGTCTGTGTAAGTCATTTGTCCTGAGATGGGTCTCTTGTAGGCAGCATATGTGTGGGTCATGTTTTCTTATCCATTCAGCTATTCTATGTCTTTTTTAAAAAAAATATATTTATTGATTATGCTATTACAGTTGTCCAATTCCCCCCACACACTCCACTCCATCCTGCCCAGCCCCCCCACATTCCCCCCCTATAGTTCATGTCTATAGGTCATACTTATAAGTTCTTTGGCTTCTAAATTTCCTACACTATTTTTACCCTCCCCCTGTCTATTTTCCACCTATCATCTATGCTACTTATTCTCTGTACCTTCCCCCCCTCACCCCCTCCCACTCCCTTAATGACAACCCTCATGTTCTAGTTGTTTGCCTACTTTGCTCTCATTTTTGTTTTATGTGTGGCCGTTAATAACTGTGAGTTTGCTGTCATTTTTACTGTTCCTATTTTTGATCTTCTTTTTCTTAGGTAACTCCCTTTAACATTTCATATAATAAGGGCTTGGTGATGATGAACTTCTTTAACTTGACCTTATCTGAAAAGCACTTTATCTTCCCTTCCATTCTAAGTGATAGCTTTGCTGGATACAGTAATCTTGGATGTAGATCCTTGCATTTAATCTTGGGTAATGTAATTATGATGTGCCTTGGCGTGTTCCTCCTTGGGTCCAGCTTCTTTGGGACTCTCTGAGCTTCCTGGACTTCCTGGATTCTATTTCCTTTGCAGATTAGGGAAGTTCTCCTTCATTATTTGTTCAAATAAGTTTTCAATTTTTTGTTCTTCCTCTTCTCCTTCTGGCACCCCTATAATTCGGATGTTGGAACGTTTTGAGATGTCCTGGAGGTTCCTAAGCCTCTTCTCTTTTTTCCGAGTTCTTGTTTCTTCATTCTTTTCTGGTTGGATGTTTGTTTCTTCCTTCTGGTCCACACCATTGATTTGAGTCCCAGTTTCCTTCGCATCACTATTGGTTCCCTGTACATTTTCCTTTGTTTATCTTAGCATAGGCTTCATTTTTTCAACTGTTTTTCGAATAGATTCAACCAAGTCTGTGAGCATATTGATAACCAGTGCTTTGAACTGTGCATCCGATAGGTTGGCTATCTCTTCGTCGCTTAGTTGTATTTTTTCTGGAGCTGTGAAGTGTTCTGTCATTTGGGCCAATTTTTTTTTTTTTTGTCTTGGCGCGTCTGTTACTTTAAGGGGCGGAGCCTTAGGTGTTCACCAGGGCGGGGTAAGGCTGGTCGCAGCAGCGCTGTGCCGCTGTACGTGGGGGAGGGGCCGAGTGGGAGCAATGGCGCCCGCCTCACTCTCCTCCGGATTTCAATCTTTCACTCCACTACCCACAATCAAACTGGGCCACTCTTGTGCTGGTTCCCGAGTAAGTGGGCCTGTGCACACTCTAGGCCCCTGTGGGTCTCTCCAACAACCTCTCCTGTGAGGCTGGGAGTCTCTCCTGCTGCCGCCCCAACCCCCAGGGGCGTTTTCAATCAGAGGTTTGAGGCTTTATTTCTCCCGTGCTTTAGCCCTGGGTTACATGGTCTGCTTCGCTCCCCGCCGTTCGTCCCGGTTTATCTGTGCACGAATGTGGGGCCGCGGGGTGCTACCTGCTGCTCTGCTTGCCCCGTTCTCTGCCACTCTGAGTCCGGCCCTCTGGGTTTATCTGTGCAAATGTGGGGCCGCAGGGTCTGCTAGTGCTCGGACTGCCTGCCCCATTTGTCCCACACTCCGCCAGTCTCAGTCCCGCCACAGCCACGCGAGTCTTCCCCACCCCGGTGCCCGTCTCCGCCCCTCCTACCAGTCTGGATGAATGTTTATTTTCTATTTTCTTGGTGTTGGTCCCTCTTGCTGTTCGATTCTCTGTCAGTTCTGGTTGTGCGAGGAGGCGCAGTGTGTCTACCTACGCTGTCATCTTGGTTCTCCGCATATTCTATGTCTTTTGATTGGAGCATTTAATCCATTTACGTTTAAGGTTATTATCGATAGGTAGTTATTCATTGCCATTATTTCCTACCTGTTCCTCTGTCTTTCTCTTTTCCTTCCTTTCCTTAAAGCAGTCCCTTTAGCATCTCTTGCAGAGCTGGTTTGGTGGAGCTGTTTTCTTTTAGACTTCTTTTGTCTGGGAAACTCTTTATTTGGCCTTCTATCTTGATTGAGAGCCTTGCTGGGTAAAGTAGTCTTGGTTGCAGGCCTCTGGTTCTCATTACTTGGAATATTTTTTGCCATTCTCTTCTGGCTTGGAGCATTTCCATTCAGAAGTCAGTTGCTAACCTTATTGGTGCTTCCTTGTATGTTACTTCCTTTTTCTCCCTTGCTGCCTTTAAGATCCTCTCTTTGTCTTGGAAATTTGCCATTTTAATTATGATGTGTCTTGCAGTGGGTCTCTTTGGGTTCCTCTTGCTTGGGACTCTCTGTGATTCCTGGATTTGGGTGACTTTTTCTCTCCTCAGATTAGGGAAATTTTCCATCATTACTTTTTCAAACAGGTTTTCTATCCCTTGCTCTTCTTCTTCTCCTTCTGGTATTCCTATTATACGGATATTGTTATGTTTTATGTTGTCCTGCATTTCCCTTATTGCCTCTTCATTCTTTCTGAGCCTCTTTTCCTTTTCTTGCTCTTTCTGGGTGTTTTTTTTTTTGTACTTTGTCCTCCAGCTCGCTGATCCGATCCTCTGCTTCATCAAGTCTGCTTTTTATTCCTTCTAATGTGTTCTTCAATTCAGAAATTGTATTCTTCATTTCCTCTTGGCCCTTGTTGATAGTTTCTATTTCCTTTTTCATGTTGATATAGTTTGCAGTGAGTTCATTGTAGTTTCCTTGTAGTTTCTGGTAGTTCTCTTTGAGCTCAGAGAGCTCAGTGAGCTTCCTGATGACCATTGCTTTGAACTCAGTATCTGATAGTTGACTTGCCTCTTTTTCAGTTAGCTTTCTTTCTGAGACTTCTTCCTTTCCTTTCATTTGGGAATTGTTTCTTTGTCTTCCCATTGTTTGTGAGACTCTTCTTGTTGGCCTCTGCTTCTTAAATTGCTCTATTCTGACTCCCTGGGTTTATGGTATGAACTTCTACGGTAGAATGCCAATGGGATTCGGTGGTGCTGTCTCCTTAGTCTCCTGTGCTCACTGGTCTTGAGCTGACGTTTATGGGTTTAACACGGTCTAACTCTAGTCTTTTCAGCACTCCAGGTTTTGTTGTCTCACCCGTGGGAAAAAGAGAAAGGGGGGAAGAAAGGAAAAAAAAACAAGATGGGAAGGAGGGAAAAAGGAAATAGAAAAGGAGGAAAGGAAGGAAGGAGGGAAGAAGGAATAGAGAAAGATCGGAGGCAAGATAAGAAGGAATTTTAACAAAAATTAAAACATAGAAATAGATAAAAGAAGGCAGGAAGAAGACATAAAAATGGTAAAGGATGGGAGGAAGAAGGAATGAAGAAAAAAAAAGAGAGAGGAAGAAGGAATTCAGGGGGAAAGGAGGAAAGGAAAAAAAAAATCTTCTGCTGGCTTTAAACCGGTCAGGTTAGTTCTGCTGGTCGTCCTGTCTGTGCAACGGGAGGGGGTGGTTGGCAGGATTGGTTTCACTTTTCTCCCTTCCTGGGCCACACTCTTCGCTGTTATTCAGCCTGCAGACTCCTCTAGCCCTGCAGCTTCCCTCTGCTGGGTGTTCTGCCTTTGTCCTAGAGAGCTAGTAGGCCCTGCAAAGCTCTGTGCTCAGGTGTTAGGCAGGCGTTGTAGGCGTGGTCCCTGGCAGGCTATCAGGCTGTAGATCAGCCAATCCAGCAGCTTTGTTCTTGGGACGCGCAAGCGGAGGCTCCTGCTGCTTTGGCTTGGGACGCGTGCGCGCGCAGCAGGGGTATCTAGCCGCTTTGGGTTTGTGAAGCTCTCAAGTGGCTTTGCGTTTGGAGTGCGCAGCCTGCCGATCCAGCCACCCTGGGCTTGAGTCTCTCAGGCGGGCGGGGCTGCCCTGGGACTGAATCGTGTGGCACTCGGGTCCAAGGTTTTGGGCCTGTGAGTGGAGCAGCTAACCTCTGCTCCAGATGCTCTCGGAGGTTTCAGGTGTGGGCGCCCCTCCGGGGTTTCATGTGTGTGCCCCCAGTTCGCTAATCTGCGTGTGCGCAACCGGGCCTCAGGTGAGCACCAGGGCTGCTTATCTGGCGCTCGCAGTCCAGGGGTGGAGGGGGGAGGGGCGCCAGGGGCTGCGGCTGCTGCAGAGAGTTCTCTAACTAGCCCCTGAGTGTCTCTATTTTCTTTTTCTTTTTGAGAAATTCCTCCTATTCAAGCCCCCCTGGTCCAATCAAGCACCTGGCTGCTTACAGCTCAGCCTTGCCCTCTCCCAAGACTCCTGCAGCAGCCCCTGCGCCTGGGCTGGCGCTTCTGCCGCCCTTGTACCGCCTGGTCCCGGGCCCCGGGGACCTTATTGTCCTTAAGCACTCTTCTTACCGTCAGATCTTTCAATGTCCTCTATCTTTGGTCTCCGATCTTCATATATGCTGGAATACTGTTGGCTGTTCGCTCTGCTCCTCAGATCAGCTAGGTATTTCCCTGGCGTTGAGGGGAACTGGACTCTGCTCCCACCTATGTTGCCGCCATCTTCCTCCCTCCTCGGCAATCAAGAGTTAATTTTAGAAGAGAAAAAATGTTTGCTTTGCTTAACTAATGTGAACTTCCTCATTTTTCTAGTTTGTTTTTGTTTCAAGTTGTTTTTATATCAACATCACCAGGGCAGGATGTGCCAGGTAACAAGACTGGGAAATTTCACTTGGAAATAACTCTCGCCATTTCACACATTGAGATGCCAGGGATTCTGTGGGACAATCTAGCCAGAAAACCCAGTAACAACTGGCTCAGAGGACCTGAGTGAGGCTGAGTGTGTGTGTGTATGTGTGTGTGTGTGCGTGCGTGTGTATTTTAGGTGGGTGGGGACTTCATGAGAAAGGCCAGCTAGGAAGTAGGTGAAGGCAGAACCCTAGGGGGTAGTCAAAGTTCCCCGCAAATTATATTGTGTGGACATCTCCTCTCTGGCCAAGATTTGTGTACATGTAAAAGCTGTGAGCTCAGAAATTTCCTTCTCTGATCACTCATTCTATCTTCTGAGTCTTTCATTCCCTTCCTCTAACCCTCCTATGTCTACCAGACCTCCAGGCTCTTTCTCTTCTTCCATTCCTCAGCAATCACTCTCCCCTCTTACTTTTCAGACTGGCTTTGGATTCTACCATGGATCATTGGCTTCATGGCCTTATCAGCACCCACAGTACCCTCCCCTCTGGTCTTTCCACCAGAGCAGCTGGGTCAATCCAAACCTCCATTTCCCCCTCCCTGATAGTAGTCACCCTATTGGGTAAAATCTTACAACTGTGTCCAAGGAGGAGATTACAAACTAATTTTATTACACCTCAGTGGAACTATAAACAAGCGGCAGCCATCTCTTACTCTGCCTAGGATACCTCATTCTCCCCACCACACTGCCTTCCCCACATCTCACTTCTATTCCTTAAGTCAGCTGCTTCCTTTTCTCCTCAAGCTCACAGCCCCATCTCTAGCTCCCTCATTCTTGTTAGGTGTCCTAATATCCTAATTCAAAGACAAAAGATTTGAGGTATAAATTCCCTAAATTCCAATCCCCTTGCCTTCAAACTTTACCTTTTCCTGTTTTTCATCTGCCTCTGAAGAAAAGTATCTTCTTTCCTCACCAGGAATAACTCCTTTTTCTTTGTGAATAATGCCATCCTCCCCTGTACTGATTCTTAACTATCTGTAGCTAACCTGTAGTGAGCAATTCATTCCGTGCCAGCCACACTTTCAATATTTTACCTTCTTTAATATTTATAACAACTTTTAAAGGTTTTCTCTATTATTGTCTTTAGTTTAAATGTGGGGAAACTAAAGGTTAAAGAGAAGAAATAATTTACTTGAGGCCACCCAGTAATGATTGGCCAAGCAGGAATTTGAACCCAGGCTACCTGGCTCCAGGCCCCATTATCTCAGCAACTGCATGATGCTGTCTCTTGGATTTTCTTACGAAACTTGTTCCATCAATTATGTCTTTTCTCTAACCTCTTCTCTCTCTCCTTCTCTACACATTCAAATGATCTTTCTTTCTAAAATAAACATTTGCTTCCTACTCTTCTTCTTCAATGCTCTGAATCTTTCCAATACCAAATTACCTCCTAAAATATGCAACATGCTCTCTTCACTTTCTGATAATATTGTTTACTCTGTATCCCCCTCAGTCTGACTTCTTTCCTCATCACATCCTT